>NC_134573.1:160451852-160751852 GCF_050947875.1 Dermacentor variabilis
TATATATGCTCACAATCTAGCCACAGATTGACATTTCTATGCCGATAATTTGAAATTGAGAGCTTCATTAACGCTGAGGATGTTGGCTCTGATATATATATACATCAGTATATACAGGGCTTGCTACTTCAGATGAGACATTTAAATTGAAATGGAGAAGCCAAGAAAGTAAACGCAAGCGAAAGAGAAAACAAAACTAAACAGTAATTTATAAGTAAGCCCAGATGACTGAAGAGAGAGAGAGAGAGAGAGAAAATACAGAGAAAGGCAGGGAGGTTAACCAGAGGCAGTTCCGGTTGTCTACCCTGCACGAGGGGAAGGGTTAAGGGGGACAAAAAGAGAAAGAGAGTGGACGGGGGAGATAGAGAGAAAGAGAGACGAGCACGAACAAAGCGCATACACTATAGAGCGGTAGGGGGCGACATTCTTAAAGTCTGTCGTGAAACCCCGTAGACCACAGGAACCTTAATAACGCGACTAAGGCCTTCAACGTGAATGTTCTTTCGGAGCACTGACCTATAGCTTTGAGTTCTGATAGTGGGCGATTGCGCAACTGGTCCAGTACTCTGCACGTCACTTGTCTCTGGGCACTATATCGCGGGTAGACACAGATAATATGTGAGCGTCTCATCGATGTTGTATGTGTCGCACGTGGGGCTGTTGGCCCTTCCAATAAGGAAAGCATATGAGTTCGTAAAGGCAACGCCTCCCACAGACGGTACAGCATGGTCTGTTCACATCGTGGTAACCCAGGCGGGAGGTGCATCCGTATGTCCGGAGACAACGAACGCAAACGACACATGGTGAAAACATTCGAGTCCTACCGGGACAAAGTACAATCATGGGACATCAATCGCAGCCCAGCTGCAGCGTCTGTTCGCGAAAGCGGAATAAAGACTCGTTGACCACTTTCATGCGCATATCGGGCGGCTTCGTCGGCGTGGTCATTCCCGCTGATGACTGAAGAAATGTTAAATAATGTTTGTAAGTACTGAATGGCGCAAGCAGGGCCTCCATGGCTCGGATCGAATCCCCACTTGTGCCCCAGATGTGGTTTATGCGACGGCGATAGCTTCGTTTACACCTAACTGCATGCCTCTCAGAGGCTGGTAATCGTGACCACTTGAGGGTGCGAAAGAATGCGTGCGTGAAGATTTTAATCTTTCACTGGTCCTTATTTCACCCTTCTAAGGACAGCGTCGTCATTAGTTCCCTTGCTGTGTATTTTTGCTAGCGAAAGGTCAAGAGCGGGAAAATAGTACGCCTTCTCACATGTCCGCGAGATGTACTTTCGTAAAGTGGTGTCATAAGCGTCGATAGTTACATTAATAAAAAGGTATTTTTTGGTTGCTGTTGTTGTTATTGCGGTGGGGACTTGCTTTCTGGTAAAATATGAGGCATGAATTACCGTATGCGTGCTGTAAGGAGTGTGTTGTGTATTTGTGTCATCTCTTGTCATGTATACCCAGCGATCATACATGGTCCTAACCAGCCGCACTGGCTTAAACGTTAAATTGTTAACTGAATGAAGGGTGACGATTGCTGGGTGACGATTGCCATTTCAGTTATCTAAAAGTTTGAAAACGAACGCTGGTCAGTCTCTTACAATTAAACAAAGGGCAACAAAATAACTTATATTGCATTCCTCTTATCCTGACGTAGACTAAACCGATTCGTCATTGACTCGTTTTCGTCATCGAAAACGCACCGTTCGTCTGTGACAGCAGACATATGTCATAGACATAATAGCAGACACATTAGTGGCCGACATCACATACAGCTCTGTTGTGTTGGGTTCTATTATACACGGGTTGCAATGGAGAGATCAGGGCAAACAGTTCTGACGAAACTTTCGCGTATTCGGTCTGCAGTCGCCTTACGGCCCTCGGGGTCCGCAAATTTTCGCTTCCGACTGCGCAAAGCTCTCCGTTCAAATACTATGGAAGGGGTTGTGCTCCCTCTTCCTCCGTCCTTACGCCTTGATATATCGCATTCCTCTGCCATTCTTGTTTTTCCTTTATTCGTTCTTTTCTTTTTCCCCACAATGCGCCTTACTTTTGTGTGGACACGAAAGGCTTCGAAACCTCGCTTACGCCAAGTGCTTGCGTGCCACGCCGCAGGGAAACGCCTGTCGACTGGGTCGTTTCCATCGAATAAGGACAGATTCGCGCGGGTTCAGCACGCACGCACGTCGCGGCCGCGCAGGCGTTACATCGAACGCTCACCGCAGTCTCCACAATGCACGATCAGAAAGGCCGTTAGTCTACACCGTGGCGCGGAATAATAATGCAACAGGCTCGAGCTGCTGGGTCTCGTTTGCTCCGGGCCCTGTCCCGGCGGGGTGTCTCCCGCTCTGCGTTGACGCAAACGCTGGCCGAAGCAACGGCGTCAAAATACACGCGGGCCTGGGGAAATCGTCGTTTCATTCGTTGCGGTTCGGCGCGGTTTGTCAGGTGTGTACGCCGCGTTTTCGCTCACTTAAGCCGCCGCTGCGTACCGCCCTGGTTTACAAATTGGGGATGGGAAAACAAAAGGAGAACAAGAAAGAAAGAGAGAACGATTTGGGCTAGAATTCGCATATTATTGTAGCCAAAGTAAGCGTATTATCGCGATCTCAGCTAGGAACTCGGGAGCGAAGTGTACTGATCAAGAAAAACAGCAACCAGGACTATCTTTTAGCGCATGCTAACGATTTCATTTATGTTTTGCTTGAAGTGCCGCAATGTGTGCTTATCGTCGTCGTCGGGTGCACTACAGGCGTCGCTTTATAAAAGAAGTTCTAGAGCACAGACAGGTCGGAAGTGCGTGGCGGCTGAAGCGGAGAGCAGTTAGGGTAAGGGAGATGCAAAAAATATTGACGGGCTCGCTTGCAATGCTGCACGGCTGAACGCACGCGTACAGTGACACTCATCCCCGAATTTGGAGATTGGTGGTTGAGTGCAACTCACCCTTTCCCGCCTCCAGCCCCCCCCCCCCCTCCCATTTCCGACGACACTGCTAGATGCTGTGCGAAGCAACACCGCGTGCCGTGAGTTTCTCGAAAGAAATTCGACGAGTGCGCGGGAAGCAGGCGAAGACGATTGTCCGGCAACCTTCCTATTACGCTAGCTCCAGATGAAAGCGACGGCATACTTGAAACGGCGCGTACAGACTGAGCTCCACGCGCATATACAATGTGCACGACGCGACAACGTTCTAAACGTTCTGTGATCACCGTTCCCAGCCTTTCTCACTGTCCGCCGTTACTTCCATGGAGGCGTAATGACATTTCGCTTTTGCCAGTATACGTTTCTTATCAACCCTTTCGTCTCGCTTTTCGCGCATCTAACGGCAAAATCTAATGGCATAGTAATGGCTCTCCGAGTATTCTGGACAGCCATCCTTGGGCGAAACGTAGAACTGTAAAACACATTGCGCTATAAAATCAAGTCCAACCCGCGCCATCACTTCAACAGCGTAGACTCCTTGAATAAGTAATGCGGGTGGTAAACGCGAGACAACGGTAAGCCGATCAGCAGAAGCGGGAGGGAGGACCGTTACTCTGAGAGCCACCGTACCGGCTCGTTCACCAGCGACCGAGCGGACCTTGAGCCCAATAACAACGGGACGCCGCCTCCGCCACCGCTAAGCGGAGCTGCGAGCGGATGGCAAGGCACCGTGTGGGTTATAGTACACAGCAGTGGACGAGCCTGCTTACCTGCGAGTAGGCTGAGCGTGGCCGATGAAGATTGTGTTCTCGAAAAAGTGGCCGGCGTTCGATTTGACCCCCAAACGAGCGAGATGAGAGGTCTCGCCCTGGTACCAGATACGTTGCGTTGTGTACTATCATCGAGGCGAGTCGATCTGATTGGGCGCAAGGCCGTCGTTTTGCGAGGTGAAAGGCTCGCTGGAGATATATAATTCGCTTGTTCGTAAACTGCCAATCACATGGCTCTTTCTTCGTTGCTTGTTTGTATCTGTGTTCTGGAGGACTCCTCGGAACTTTTTTTTTTTTTGTTTACTACGCGAGTACACGCACACATTGCAGTAACATAGCCATCGCTTCCGGGACTGCGGGCTTCTTTACGGCCCATCTTTTCTGTCCCCTGCTTTAGGGTAGCTGACCGGGTGAAAGCCTTATTAGCCTCATTGCCTTTTCTTCTCTCTGCCCCTATCTCTCCAGTCCTCACATGAACTCTCGTTATTTCTTTCTTTTTTTTCTTGCTTTACTCCTTCACGATTCTTTGCCAACGCACTTTGCGAGCGTGTGTATGCAGTGTTAAGTTGGTTGTATTCATGTCGTCCCTGTATAGATACGACCATTCCGGTATCGTTAATACATGTTTGATTTCATCAGGTCAAAATATATAGGGTGGATGGGTGAATGGGGAGGAGGGGGGAGGGAACGTGAGTGTTTTCTAGAAGTCCTTGACGGACCAATGCTCACGACAAAGGAAGGCGTCGGTGCTTTTTCGTGTCACGTTCCCACGTCGTTCAATAACTTCGCGGCGGCGTCCGTGACCGCCAAAGCTGACGTCACAGTGCCCTGCGTCCGTTGCCGACGTGTGAAGTTGCGTGCGAAGCGAGGCCTTTCTCATTCTCAATTTCTTTTCTTTTTCCGCCCCTCGCATTCGCACCGACTATACATTCGGCGTACAACCTTGTCGTTGACCTCCCTCCAATTCGTTTATACGCTTCGCTGGATAATTAGCCGTTGTAATCATGATCACTTTCCGCGTAATTCCGCCTGTTGTCGACGAACTGTTAGACCGAGCTGCAAGGGAAGAGAAGGAAAGAAAAGCAAAGATACAGACAGAACGTCGGAACATGTGATATTGCAAGAGGAAGTAATTATGCGTGTTCGAAGGTGCCAACACAACCAGCTTCGATGAAGGAAGTGGTACAAGGCGTGCAGCGCCAGCCGGTTTGGTCAGAAACGGGAGTCTGTTTTGCCGCTACAAACAGTGCGCGTAGCATTCGTGCAGCCAGGCAAGTCTGAGAACTCGCGCCCGCGCTAATTTCTCGCAACACTCCGCTAAAGCTGGTATGCTGACGCGTCGGCTCCCGCAAGATGAACTGCTTTCCCTTCAAGGAAAAATTTGCGCGATGGTTGTTCGTTCGCATGGTATCGATTTTCGACGCGCTAAAATCCTAACCCTTTTCTCGTTTGTGAATTTCCGCGCGTTGGTAACTATGAAGACAGTTCGAATAGATACGACTGGCAATGTAGATAAGTTAGAAAGTGAATGTTAGACCGCTTGTTCTGTCTCTCCTGACTCGATCAAACGGTGTATACGTGTAGTCTCCAGTACGCTGCACAGAACTTGGGAGGGCAAAATAAGTGTCGAGAAGAGAGAGCTTTACGGCTGCCCTCTTGGTTTTTCTTCGCGTCGATTTGCCTTGCTGCTGCTGCTGCTGCTGCGGTCGACGCAAGAATGAACGGTCCCCGCTTTGTGGAGGAATTTCTTGGCCGGTTACCAAAAAGCATACGCCCTCCATCTGATGGTCGCGTTTCTTTTGCGTGTACCCCTTTTCCTTCCAGGCCTCTGCTGCGTAGTTGTGCCCAGCTCCGCGTGGCGTGTTTGGCTGGGCGTCTATTTTTGTCGAGCGGACGACAAAATCGCCCCTTTCCGACGCAGATCGTTCTTGTTTGATCCGTAGATGCTGACCCTATGTCTACGCATTTGTATGCGTACAGCGTACGGGTTGAAGCGCATATATATGGTTTTCTTTTTTTCGTTTCTGGACGGCGATCATCTTCTCTGCGTTTCGCCTCTTCTGTTCCGTACCATCCGTGACTCTGCTTGTCGTAGTGCCGGACCACAGCGAGAGAGATTTTGTTTGTGAGGCGTTGCTGTTCATTGATTCGTGTCGTATTTAATTACGCCACAGCCTTTGCAAACCGACATTATGATAGCAGCGTATGTCAGAAATGAAGTAAACAGAAGTTAGTGTACTCCGTTCACTCGTTCATTTTACATACATACATACATACATACATACATACATACATACATACATACATACATACATACATACATACATACATACATACATACATACATACATACATACATACATACATACATACATACATACATACATACATACATACATACATACATACATACATACATATGCATCTGAGCTTGATCGAGGCACAGATACGGTTATCTTCAAACTGTGGTCTCGCTCTGTCATCAAACCGACGTGTCTTTCTAACCTATCGCTCGCTGTATCGGCCAGTATACGAGGTCCGAACCAACGCCTAGTGCGTAGTATGCCGATCTCGAGAAACGCCACTGCGCCACACCTTTAACGACGGACGATAAGAACCGAGCTCGACGAGCGATGTCGTGGCACACGGCCAACAACAAGTCTGGGGCACACGGGAAATTTTTCACAGTATAAGCCGTTTAAACTAACGTAAACAATAAACACTCGTGGCGGGAATTGTCCACAACTCCCTTCAACAAGGCCGTATAATTTCAGCGGAGCATGTTTTATTTGCTTCTCACTTTATACTTTGTACTTACACTTTGAGACTTTACAGCTGGAGACCGGTTCTCGATCGAGGCTGCCACGGGGTGAATTTACGTGCACGGCTCGGTGTTTGTGCGGTGTTTGCAATCTTCTCTAGGCGCGCCGGCGTCTCGCCTCATGCGCGGTCCCGCTTATCGAAAGTCCAAATCTCTCGGCTAATCTGCGTTTTCCACCCGCCGCGCAGATCTTGATTAGCGGTCCTCCGCCTTGTGGCGTGAGCTCGGCAGCGAAGGGCTGTAGCTATAGGTACGACCCGACACTGCTGCATACGTGCATGTATGCCCTGTATCTTTGCAGTATGGTGGCACGGCGCCGGTTATCTCGTTTACCGTTGCTGTGCGTGACATCTGGCAGCCTGATGGAATCGCGATACGTATACGCTATTTAAATGGCGGAAGCACGACCGTTTTATCCCCGTTTTTTTCGCGTTTCCATGTATTGCGCGCCCTTGCGGAGGTTCAAGACGATCGGGCTGCGACACGAGGAGGAGGACAGAGAGAGAGAGAAAATGATAAATGAAAGGTAGAGAGGTTAACCAGGACTGAGCCCGGTTGGCTACCCTACACTGGGGAAAGGGAAAGGGGGACGGAAAGATTAAAAGAAGAGAAAGTCCACTGGAGATATCAGTCGGTCACTCAGTCCGGATCACAGACGCTGACTCAATCCGGTCGCTTTCAAATATCGCAGCAGCGCTTTTGTGGCCTTTTGTAGCTGTGATATGCGAGGCCATGAGGTGAAGGGCTTTCCATCTAGCTGATTGAGAGCTGTGCAGAGGTCTTGCCTTTCATTTTCGTAAGATGGGCAGTAGCACAGTAGGTGTTCTATGGTTTCCTCGACACCGCAGGCATTGCACTCGGCGCTATCAGCCATAATCAGAAATGCATAAGCATTTGTGAATGCGACGCCCAAACGTAAGCGGCACAGGACTGTTTCCTCATTTCGCGGAAGACCTGGTAACAGCCGCAGTTGCATAGAGGGATCGAGGGAATGCAAGCGATAGTGAGTGAACTCAGGTGCGTGCCACTTCTCCAATGTCAAAGAGTGCGCTAGCTTGCCTAAGTGTTGGGCTGCGTCGGTCCGCGATAAAGGTATTGAAACAAGGGTTGCTCCTTCGTGCGCTTTTCTAGCAGCTTCGTCAGCGAGGTCGTTGCCGGAGATACCGCAATGACCAGGCAGCCACTGAAACACGACGTCGTGTCCTTTCGCGATAATGTGATGGTGCATTTCTCGTATCTCCGACACCAGTTGTTCACATGACCCGCGACGAAGAGATGCCAGGAGACATTGTAAGGCCGCCTTCGAATCGCAGAATATAGCCCACCGATTAGCCGGTTGCTTATTCATATAATCAACGGCACCTCGGAGGACAACATGCTCCGAACCAGTCGATGTTGTCAAGTGAGAAATCTTGTATTGGATGCCTAGTGATCGTGATGGTATAACCACTGCGCTGGTGGAGCTTGTCTGAGTGGAAGAGCCATCCGTATATATGTGTACTCGATCAAAGTAGAAAGTGTGCAAACAATCCAGAGCTGCTTGCTTCAAGGCCAAGGTAGGCAGGTCGGTCTTATCCCTGGAACCGTAAGGCGCACTTGAGGTTGTTTTAAACACCACAAAGCTGAGGTTGAACGTGCAGAGGGTGTGAAACCCGATGGTAAGGAGGCACGATGGATGCTGACCTTGTTGGAGAAGGACGCCTGTGGTCGTCGTTCTGGCAGGCACGCAAGACAGCTTGACTGCATCCGTGAACCATGACGAACATGGGCTCTAAGCGTTTCGGTGCTAATGTAAGTCGTGATCGGATGGTCTTGAGCCATTATAGTGGTTCCAGCTGTTGAGGCGCTGCGCGGAAGACCTAGGCAAACGCGTAGTGCCTGCGCCTGCACGCTCTGAAGTTCTCGAAGATTTGACTTGCATGTTTTAGCAAGCACGGGGGAGCTATAGTGTAGGAGGAGGACAGGCGCACGATTGCTACACATGTGCCTATGCACATGATTAGCCGTGCCACTGGAAGATGCGAAAACCCTGGCGAAACATCGGATTGGCCTTTCATCGGGTTTGCGCAATGTTAAGCTAGAATATGGCGCGAGCGTGAGCGTGCGGCGGTCGCGGTCGCACGGAACAGGCAGTATACGCCTATTATATATAGCGCACTACACGAGCTCGTTTCAGTCGCGAGTGGCTGCGCTAATAGCAAAATTAAAATCGATTTTTTTTTAGGGTTGTGTTCGTGCTGATTCATTGTATGTCCGCGACAGAAATCCGGTCCACGAATTCCGTTAGTCGCACGTGCTTGCGTGCATAAACGACGCTGTGTATTAGCGTAGACGTAATGCGTCTCATGCGAAGTGCATAGTGCACGCTATTCCATGCCCAAACGAGCCATTAAATTAGTTCTAGTTTATGCCTCTTCTTCTTCCTGCTTTCCAATGTTTATTTCATTAGCATGGATCTCGTTTCCTAAAGTCACGCTGTGTCTTACTTTCTCGCAGGCTTCTAACCGAAACCGGCATCAACAAATGACGCCGAAACGAGCGCAAGGTAAGCGTTTCCGTCTTTTTTTGCCGGTTGCGCTTTGTTGTTGTAGACACGCCGAGAGACAACGCGACGACGAGGACGTACAGGGATGTTCCTTAACTATCGCCGATATCTATAAATACATTCCTTCAGCTATGCAAACATATTTATTAAGCAGCGCATTCGTATCGTCATGCAATAAAGTGAACATCGTCACGGAACGAGCCCGTGTAAAAAAAAAAAAAGAAAGAAACCCTGAGCAGCAAACCATATAAATATGGAACACGGAAACGGAGGCCTAGTGCTTAAGGCTAATAGACAATGAATAATGGCATTGAGTTGAGTTAGTTGGTTCACTGCTAATACGAGTTTAACAGATTAGCAGACAACGAAAGCAAGATCATAGATCATTCTGGCATGCGACTTCCTATATAGTTCATCAGCCCCTTGGCGTGGTCGATACGGGGCGCTGCAGGTTATGTGTATATGTGCTTTAATTTGTCTTAACGGTGCGCCTCAATACTTGCAACCGCGCATGCGCGAAAATAGAGCTCAGTTGATAGCGACATCGGTGTGCCGTCTCCATTTTGTCCCGCGTCTTCAGTTCAGCTGCTTAACTCCCCTCATTTGAGAAAAAGAATGGTGATGATTTTTTTCTTAAAATGTACGATACGATTGCATGTCTGTCGTTTCTTTAACGGTTGACACTATTTCTCATTCTTCTTTTTTTTTGTGTGTGTGTGTGTGTGTGTGTGTGTGTGCGTGCGTGTGTGCGCGTGTGTACTTGATCAAATCAAGAAAGCGGCGCATTATGGCTTCTATAGCGTGTCTATTACAGCTCAGTCTGCTCTTAATCAGCGAACCCAACGGCTCCGAGCGGACACGCCATGGTCGAAGCCTTCTGTCTTTTAATTATACAACATTACACTCCCCCTTTACAGAGCGGAAATTAACATTGCCAATTTCTATGCTGTCGTTTTCCAGCGCGAGCCAAGAACAGCGACCAATTTAATAATGCACAGAAGTAGAGGTCTAGTTGTTTAGGTACAGTAACGAGATAATTCGTGCCGAAAAAAGAAGACTGCTGAAGCTTCCTGTTATAAGCTGCAGTGTGGTGACGCGTTCGAGCTACACTGGGGCTTTTGAGAACCTCCTCTGACTTGCTGCTTTTGCATGCTGGGTCAAATGAACGAGGAAGCGTTCCACGACTTCGGTGGCAGCCTATTACGACGAGGAGGTCTGCTGTTTTAACGCATCTAACGGCTCAGTGCAAACACGTCACCGCTGGAGGCGCCTGTCGTTTTATCGCATTACAACGCTCGACGTCCCGAATGCAGAACGGAAGTCTGAGTGCGTCCATTCCTGCACGGTCGTTTTTGCAGCGTGTGTGTACTGCGGCCGCTGCTGGTATCGGAGAGGATGTCGGCACTTGCGGAGGGTCGCGAGGAGCGCGTGATCTCGTTAAAGGCGCGCTGAGTGAATTTCACGCGTCGAGCTAAGTGGGCTCAATGAGTGAGCTGGCGGCGTCTGAGCGAGGGAAGCTTTAGAACACCGCCACAGGAAAAGGCGGAGAGAGAGAAAGAGAGAGAGAGAGAGAGCCTGGTTGTGTTGTGAGAGAGCTACCCTTGACCTGCTACACTCTTACTCAGCTGCGGTGGCGTTGTTCGCGTGAGCAGTATGTACTAGGTTCCGCAGTGGCCACTTTGAGTGGAAAGAGCGAGATATAAATAGAGATGGAGAGAGATAGAGAGACGAGAGGGGGGAGGAAGGAAAGCAGGCAGTTCGACTAGACTGTCCAGTTCGCTACCCTACACGTGAAGAGGGAATGGGGGAGTGAAATAAAGAGAGAATGGAAGCCACCATGTAGGTGTCGGGCTCCGCTCTACGAGAGAAGCCGTGCTCAAGGCTGTGCTCACGGCTCTGCTCAAGACTGTGCGCTCGAGACTAAGCACACGGCGCTCTGGGAGGGACACGTGCGTTCTCACGATTTTGCTGCGTCGCTTTCGCTGCGTGACCGCTCTTCTTTTATTTCTTCCCACTGTCCATGTAGAAACACTATGTCGAATAAAAGAAATAAGAACAAGAATATATAAGACGTTGTTACAAGACGTCGTCTTGGTAATGTAGTGGAATAACTCCGCCTTGATATCAGTAATATGTGTTTTATGTGTCGTATGTCTTTTGTGCATCAATTCGTTTATCATGGCATTCACGTGCATTGAACCAGCATGGCAGGTGGGCAGGCAGGCAAACTTCTCTAGTTTTCATTAAAGAGCCTCTCTCTCTCCCTCACCTTAAGGGCGTTCGTTTCATTTTAGTTTTATTCTGACATTTTATTTTTACCCTTACATTATAGTTTTTTAAATTAATATTGTTATACTTTTGTTGGTGTTGAGAAAGATATATTGCGTGGGAATATTGAGACTTTGTTTTAAATAATCGCTTTCCTTTAGTTTCGTCAAATAATCTTTCTTAATCGTCTTAATCGTAGTAACACAGTGAAAAAAATATCCTCACTCATAAAAAAAGAAGAAAACTCAGAATACGCGAGAAAAGTATTTTTCAAGTTGAAACAAAAATAATTTGTAACAGCTTAGATCCGTTTATGGGCATAATAAAGTATTTCTTGTCAACACACAGAATAGAAGATACAGAACATACATAACATTAGGCATTTGGAAATGGGATAGAAGCACACCTGCGTCTGAGAGCTTGGAAGCTCTTGTGCCTTAAAAGAACAAACATTTTTTAAGTTGCACAAATGTGTAAAAACCTTCTTGTTACATGCACTTCATACATAAATATCTTACTGATACACTTAACATTTGAGCGCAGGAGGTAGTGCACTTGATAGCAGCATGCAGCAAAGCTTATATAAGAAATGTATAGCCTATATATTGTTGTTTTAATGAAGTAAAGATAAGCTTTGCTTCCTCGCCCCGTTCTCACTCTTGCTTTCTACAATATCTTCGCCGCACTGCACTTGCGTATGGCAGTGAAAACATAGTGCAGAGCAATATTGGGAACCAAGTTTCTCTCCCTTCCCCGCTTTCATTTTCGTGGGTGATTTTTTCGACAGTTTTCAGAACTCAATTGAAAAAGATAAATTACTTGTTTAAGCATAAAATCTCACATCATGGTAGTGTCGAAATATTACAAGGATTTAGGGATGCCTTTTGTAGTGAGCAGTCGTGAGTTATTCAGAGCATAGAAAAAAAAATCGTACATTAACGCACCGCACACGTTTCAAAATTAGCAACAACGAAATTAAACCTCGAATTACTCAATAATCGCGAAATTTCTCCTATGAGGAATCCAGTTATCGAGACCTGAAAAGTATTCGCATTTCCACTGATATTCCATGGCAGCTGAACATTTGCAACGCCAAAATTAATCTCTTGTAATCGTTGTATGAAATATTATGCATGACTAAACCGATCGCGTGGAGAGGATATGATGAGTCAGGAAGACACTGGTTTGTTTGTATACGAGTTCAAACAATGCTGTTGTGTAGGGTGTACCAGCTAGCTTTAGCCAAGCTGTTCAACAACAACAACAACAACAACAACAACAACCAGAAAAAGGTTGAGAAAACACGGTGTTAGACATGATTTTAAGGCTTATGGTGTACGGTCGTCAGAGGTCTGACGACAGAACACCGTAGGTATTAGAAGTGTTTCTTGTACCGTGTCTTTTTTGTCTTGTTTTTTTTTTTCGTTGAACAGCTTGGCTAAAGTTAGCTGGGACACTCTTTATATTCAGCTCAGAAGCCTCGGAACCTTAGAATAATAAAAAAAAAGCATTTCGCTTGTGTTTATCGTCGGGAATAATCATTCCGATTTCGAGCTTTGCTGGCTCTTTCCGATTTTACGGATATATGTGTTTTTACGTCTGCTCATAAAGGGATGCGACGTGGGCTATCGCTACGGCAAGCTCTCGCGAAATCCTGGTTGGACCAGTTCCAAGAGGCCCTGTTCGCCCACAGGAAAGCTCTATTAATGTTTTCACACTCAATTGTCCTATGTGTACAGCAAAAGCATCTTTTCTTTTTTTATTTATTTAGAACTCCTTCATTGATGCCTGCAACGCCGTTTTCGAGTCCTGCGAACTGAATTTAATCGCATACACACACTGTACCGAATTACATTTCTATGTTTTTGGTCAACAACGTAGCTCTATAATCCCTTGCGACCTAGCTATTAGTTATCGGGATTGTAGTGTGCAAGGGTACTTCTGCATTCTGTTGCACGAAAGGAAAGAAATAAATTACTCTTAAGCACGTACCAATATTACAAATTGCGAAAACACGTCTGCTATCTGACGTTTATACGTCTGTTGGCATATGTTACCTGCACAATTCTCACCATACCACAATAGCGAAGAAAAAAAAAAAACCTAGGTCTAACGGTCCGAAACTGCACGGCCTAAGAGGGATGCCGTAGTTCCGTATCAGTTTATTACCACTTGGGCTTCTCTAGCGCTCACATAAACTTAAGTACACGTGCGTTTTCTTTTTAGTTTCTTTATTCCAATTTGTTTTTGTTTTGTTTTTCATTTCGTTCTCATCGAATGCGGTCGCCCGAGCCGGGATTCGCACCCGCGGCTTCGGCTTCATGCTCATCAGCAGAACACTATGGCGACTGAGATCTTAGAAAAAAAAAAAAATCCAGGCCATCCCGCGCTGCAAAGTTGGATGACCAGCGGAAGTATAAACATCGTGGTAAGCAGACATGTGGTAAAGACTTTACTGGCATCACTCATTATCACTTAATAACGACGGTCACAATGGCTTTGTGGTCGCTATGATGCACACTGACCGGCGTACTCGCTACTGCAGACACTTATCTTTGATAATGTCAAATCGATACACGTACGCCGCTGAGTGGTCGGTAGGGCTGGATCCGTGTGGCGTCGCAAGCGATACGTCTGCAACACGAAACGCGTAAACCACTCCCATTTTGGTCCCGACACATCCGCATATGAAATCACCGACAACGACTACAGCGGTAGTGTCATCGCAAATAAGCCACGAAAAGTGAGTAGCCATGAACGTGACGGGGCTATGCGCCATTTCATTTTTCTTTTGCTTGCTTGTGTAGGTGTATCAGTCATTGGTTATGATAGTTCTTGTGTGCGGACACGAAAATTCTATGGTACCCTCGCCATATACAGCTCCGTTAAAAATCTTCACGAACAAGAGCACTCAATGTGGTTTGTTCATAACATTGCCCTGACTATGTACAGTTTCCGTGTACGAAACATGAGCAGTGGCCTATTGGGGTTCTATACTATAGCAGTACTGAGCGCGTATTTCATTAGTGCGCGAAGATATAAATGACGTTTCCTCAGCTATAGACCAAAGTTAGTGAAATGCCTGCTCGTTTAAACGTCCTTTTCTTGTACCTCCGCTTTCTCTAATGAACGATTACGTTCATCGCTCCGCTGTGCAAGCTTTATATGCCCACTTTCGTCGTTCTTTCTCTCTCTCCTCCTTCTTCTTTTGACTTTTTTGTTCCGTCCGCCTCCTCCATCTCCTCTATCTCCTTCTTTTTCCCTACCGTGTCGTCCGCGGTGTTGCAGAGTGCAGTAAAAGCGATCGGAGAAAGTCAGTGGCTGCGGCCCACGAATTGCTCACGTAATCGTTTTATTTTTTTTTCCTGCTACATGCTGTTATGCGCGCGTTACGAGGAAGTCGAACGGCCGCCGATAGACACCGCGGCGGCGGGCGCTAGCTGGGGCCAAATCGCGGAAGGCTTTCCGATCTATTTTATATGTGGGTCGACGTTTATGTTCGTAACGTTGCCTTCCTCGTCTGGCGCCTGGGTATAGCCACTGGTCCGGGATTACGAAATGGCCGCTTCCTTCCTTCCACGTCTTCTCACCAGGGGTCGTTGGGTGCCATTCGTCATATATCATACCTAGTCTTTTCCGGCTCTTTGCTTTTGTGCCTCTATACGGAGATACCTTGAGCAGTTTTCATGTAGACGGAGTCGTAGTCCTAGGCTTTGTCGCCTGCATTGTCAGGATCTATCGTGACACGTTTAATACATAATGAATTGAACTCATTATTAATGTGCCCGAAAAGTTGCGCACAAGCTTTATAGTAATTTGGTGCGCAAGGACAAAAAAAAAAAAAAAAGAAGGAACGAGGCACAAACAGAGAATAAGAACAAAATGCACACTTGGAGGACTAATTCAATACTATCTTCAAAAGAATATGTGACATTGTGAACTATAGAAACACATGGTTCCGCCAAAATCGCCTTGCTAAAGAATCAAAAACGAATAGATTGAAACAAAATCTGACATTAAAATACACATAAATACACTTTTTGGGTCCTACGATATAGGTTCGTATCTCTATTATAGTGTTTGCTGGAAAATCACCACGGTTGATGAGAATTGTACCTTCACGTTTGTATGGCTTGACGTGTCAGAATCAACCAATCACCTAATACAGAGTGTCCATGGAACGTGCGTAACTCTTTCTGGTTCGAATTTTGTCACTTAATTGAAAGGCTTCTACTGCACGCCCCTGAATGACAAGAAAGAAGCAATAATGAAGAAATAAATTCCCAGTGCAGTTTCTGGCAACATATGGCATGCTTTTCTCATTAATTCCCTGTCAAAAAAAATTTAAAAAACGTATGTCCCATAACTTCCATATTCAATAACCCAACAAAGTAAGCAAGCACCAACAAAGTAACCTTTCAGCTGAGCCAAGAATCAGCACTGTGCTGGAGTTACTGGCAAACTTGTTGCCTGTGTGTTTGTTTCTTTTCCCTAGCGCTTACATGGAAAAGAAACAAAGCTCTTTGTTCCTTTCTTTTTCTTTCTTTCTTTTTTTTCTTTCTTTCTTGAGGGACCTACATGCGTCTCCATATGTCGTGTTCGTTCAGCTTAACACAGAAATGAAGGCGGCTCTTGTGGCGTACGTAAATTCACGCTAACAGGAAAAGTTGTCGCCGACGCCTAGAAACACCCTAGCTCCCCCCTCTCGCTATGCTTCTATCAGACATACCAGCCGCAGCGAATTGCTATACGTTCCGCCCCGCTAAAGACCGAGCAACACCCTGGCGGGCGTAGGGGTCAACAGCTCGAGGTTTTATAAGGGGACGCATTGTTCGTCTGCATCGTACACGGAGATGGCGCGTTCAGAGTAAGATATATAAAGACTGAAGATAAACAGACGCCGGTTCGAGCAAGCAGTAGCGCGTGTGGAGTGTGCGTGCGTTTGTATAAACGCCCGGCGTCTGCAGACGAGCGGGGAGCAGACGACACGCGTTCAGCAGACGGCAGGCTGTGTATGTGAGCGCTTGTGTGCGCGTTTTCATGTGCGTTTGTGTTTGATCGTGCGTGTTTGCACCATCGTGGGCTCTCTATCCTTCACTTGCTCGCGCCCGGCACTCTATACAAGCGATGCCCTTGGTCCCGTTCGAGCTTCTCGTCCCTGTCGGGACCACCCTCGTATGAAGTAGCCCTGACTAAACGGCCCCAATTGGGGCGGAAGCAGGGAGCGCCCCGTGCCGTCTGCTTCCACCCACCTCTCTCTCACTTGGTGCACGGCGTTAGCGCAAACACGCTGCGGCTTTGAGATTGACCAGAGCGATCGCGGCCGTAGCTGCTGACTTGCGCACTCGTTGTGCGGTCTTTATTGTGGCTGGTTCACGTGCACAAAATTTTCCTGCCCCGTGCCAACCTTGCTCACAGGCATAACGAATGTGACTCCAATGGAGAATGCAACGGGTCTCATCACTTCACTGTAACCGAATCATGATCAACTTGAGACACCCAAAATTTTTCTTCTTTTTTTTCGGAGCAGGCTTGACTGTTTTGTTCAACGAAGGTGTAGGGTATCGAAGACGAAAGGGTGGTTTTGATTGACGTCGAAACTCCACATGCGCCTGGAGAGAGAGAGAGAGAGAGAGAGAGAGAGAGAGAGAGAGAGAGAGAGAGAGAGAGAGAGAGAGAGAGGAATGGGGAAAGGCAGGGAGGTTAACCAGAGAAAAAGATCCGGTTGGCTACCCTACACTGTGGAGAGAGGGGAGGGGGATGTAAAGTGGTAACGAAGTAGAGATAAGGAAAGGAAGGAGCGTAGACACACAATCACAATCGGTCACTGGCACCGAATACTGTCATCGCACAGCACAGTGACACTTGCCGCACTATCAACATCTGTTCAGGCTACAGCCGCCTGTCCAATTCTGTCGCCCTCAAAAACCGCAACTGTGCCCTCGTCACCCTCTGCTGCGATGGCTTGTGATGGCGGTATTTTAAAATAAGTTCCTCTGTGAGAGGTCTTTGGTCAAAGCGCGCTATCGCGGTTGCGAGTGATTGTCTCTGTAAATTATATCGAGGACATGTAGTCACAAAGAAGAAGAAGGTGCGCCTGGAGGAACTCACTCACCATATATATTTACACCCACTTTTGCCCTACTTTCTGTTCAACCGTCGTACATCCAGAATGTGCATCCATTTATGGTAGAAAGTGTGCTGCTGGCAAAGAGAAGAATGTCAGTCGAGACCATGCGGATAGGTTGAACTGTGTGTGCGTGCGAGTGCGTGTGTGTGCGCTTCTTCATTTCATTCCATTCTAAATCGTGCACTTTCTCTTGCATCGCTCTTGCTCCACAAGTTTCTTTTTTCACTCATGTAAAAGCGTATTATAACGGCAGCTCTAACGAAGTTTAGTTCTCCGGAGTTCAACGGACCAAGATAAATGTTCGTACCACAATGCCGTCCCTGTTAAAACTTGGACAGAAACTAAGCGCTGGGAATGACTTCGATGCCCTCAGCCTTGCTTTAGCCGACGTGATCATGATACATCGGGATTACGACATTGACTGTCGCCGTTTCGTGTACAATACACTTCCTTCTTTCCGCTGCATTAACCTTTCCCGTCGTGCAACATGTCGCCATCGGGATAACATGCGCCCCCGTCTGTTCACTGATGTTTGCCGCAGATGAGGCGAGAGGAAAGGTACTCTCTGCCTCCGGCCTTCTCCCTTGCGTAATAGCAAGAACACGACCATGCTCACTAGATAAAAAGAACAGACTTCAATAATGGCTCTCTCACTCTGTATCGTACCAGGAAAAAGAAAACGCGCCGTAGACAACGGTCAGCTGCTGCGTCAATGTATGCAGCGTCGTCATACTTTCATTAGTGTTCATCTGATTTGCGGAACTGAAGCATGACGACACTGTTATTCTACTGCACCAATCAGCTGCGCGGCGGGCTGAACGGGACCTGACGAGAAATGCCTAAGGTGGGCTACACCTCAAATCAGCGCTGATCGTGTGTTGGACAAAGGCTCGCGCTTTTAAGTTGTTGGCTACTTCGAGTTACATCGCCATCCGCGTCGTCTCGGCAAAGGCCAAGCAAAGCTTTATATCATGTTCGAGTAGGTATTCGAGAGTGTTATGGCAGGGCTAGCAATGTCGTGAAAGGCAGCTCCAACTCTCATTATCGCCACTATCATTAGCGCCGGAAGCGCTGCTGGAGCTCCGTGACCAGTCGGATACAATTAATTTAAGTCTTGGTACAAGGGATACGGCAACTGCTGTACACTCCGTTCGTTGCTTTGAGAAGTAGAACAATGTGTGCTACGTGCTGAATTAATCGGTTCAGATTAACATCAACGTGCAACATAATCGTATTAATGAAGCTATAGTCGCGCCGACGCCATGTCTCTGTCCATGATATGATAGCGCCGCGTTTCTAAGGTTTCTTTGAACAATATAAGACCACTATAATTACGACGGTAATGTTAAGTGCACGATGTCAATTAATGCTGCTCCGTGATTCGGAAAGCAGGCCAAGCGAGAGCGTGCCGCACCCACCTTCTATACGTCGACGTAGAAAACGAGAAGGCCCTAGAAAGCGCTTACTGTGACCGATACAGTTCACGAATTGTGACATTTTCTTGAATACACTCGCTCTTTTCGACTGCCAAGATGGGATGAAATGCGAGCACGAGAAAAAAGAAAAGACTGGGCATGGAGGAAAGTCCTTGCTCCGTAAAACTGAGTGTGAGACTGAGCGTATTTCCCTTTCCACAATCGTCATCGCATATGTCGCTGGTGTGATTCAATAAAACACGCTTAGTTTAGGGCTAAAGCTTCTTTAGTGCCCGTGGCTCCATAATGAGTATATACCGAATGCAGTTTCACCTAATTATAAGCGTAGATCGCTGGGTACATTCCAACAGACACTACAACACACTGCTTGAATTCATACCCAATAGCACACTCATAATGCACGCCAAACGTGCATTATAAGTATAAGTGAAGTAAGTTAAAAGTAAGTGAAGATTTGCATTGAAGCAAAGCTTCATCGCAGTAAGAAAAAAGCACAGCTCTTATACATTGTCTCTCCCCGTTGGCTTTTCATTCCGGCATCAGTACCTGCTTCCTTCTGCCCTGCGTTTTATCCCTGCATGGGTACGGTATTCCGCTCTTAGGTTTACTAAAGCCTAAAGGTGACAAAAAATGTCTGATTGTTTTCGAGGAGTTTACCCGTTGTACGAGCAGACTAAATTTCTTACTATCCTTAAGTTGTGCGCGCGCAAACACGCGCGTGCATTTTCGAGATTGCGCTTGCACGTTGTGCCTTCCGGCGGTTCTTGTCCGTTACGAGAGGCCCACGCGGTGCGTGGTTCCTCTCCGTCAGCCGGGCGGCGACCGTGCGGGCCCCAAATCAGCCCGTCACGCGTCCCAAATATTTACCCGAGGCCATCGGCTAAGAGAGGGACCAAACAGCGGTCCCCCTCATCCTTTCAGACGCGTTATTATACTGCACGTGCAGCGGACCTGTGCGAATCACGTGCGCGCTTTACTGCTGCCCCACGTTCTGCCAACCATGTGCGCTATAGGACTGTTGCAGCTGCAAAAACACAACGACGAGCTCGCTAAGCAGGCTTAGACCCGTTTAACCGCGTCTGTCTCTCGTTGCACGAAGCATGTAACTAATAAATTTTTCGTGATAGGCGCACGCCCATCATGAGTGGTCTGGGGAGACTGTGGTGATTATGAAGTTCTCGCACGGAAACTGTGAACGTTCCGGAATTGTGTCTTCAAGCAATTCCCTCACTGTGTTCTTCGGAACACAACACGTAACCTACCGACTTGTCTCGCCCCCCCACCTCCCCTGAGAGGGTTGCTTTTCCTCGCGACAATCGTGCTCTGCAGGATAGCTAGCGGCCGGTTACGCTGTGCGATTCAGCGATAGTGAGCTGATTCCAAGTAGGTGTCAGAAACCGAGCAGTCTATCAACGCCGCGGACGGAAGCGTCTGTGACGCTGCCCCCAGTGGTAGAGCTGGCGCAAACCGTATGGTAATCTACGTGCTCCGAAGAAACCTTCGTATCAAACTCAGTGTGAAGGAGGCACAACACGTAAGCTTTAAATGGGTCCCAGCAGTTGTTGCGTCAGTGACAAGAGCAGAGAGAGAGAGAGAGAGAGAGGAAATGGGAGAGACAGGGAGGTTAAGCAGCGAGGAAGATCCGATTTGCTACCCTACACTGGGGAGAGTGGGAAGGGGAGGTAAAGTGATAACAAAGTAGAGATAAAGAAATAAAGGAGCATAGACATACAATCACAATCGGTCACTGTCGCCGCACAGCGCAGTAGCAGTTAGCTGGGCCGGGAAGGTAGCTTTCGCAGAGGTACCGTTGACATAAAGAATAGGAAGAAATGTTTTGGGACCGATAAATGCAAGTATTCCTGGAATCACCGTACTGGATATTATTATTATTATTATTATTATTATTATTATTATTATTATTATTATTATTATTACTATTATGTGAGCATACCCTTTAGGACGGGGTGCTGGCAGATGCCACCAAGATCATTATTTTCTCTTTCTGTTATATCAACATATTAAATAGGTTTCATCTGAGTGCTCCCTAGTGTACTGCCTTGTGTGCACTATATTAGAATAGAGAACAGATAAATGTGCGCAAGTTCTCACCGTTAATATCGGCTACATTAATTAGCGTTCTGCAGCTATCACCTACCACTTGCAATCATTTATATAAAACAAAGCCGATGTTAATAAAAGTCGGGAATCACCTCAGGTTTATATTATTTTATTTATTTCTTCTTTTTTTCTCGCTTTGTTTCGACAGCTGTTGAGACCAATTCCGTATTTACGCACTCTACGTTTCTGTGTCTGTATTTTCGCCCTCACCACAGAGACCTCAAAAGACGTCCGTGATGCCCACGGTTTCGTACAACGGGCCGTCTTTTTGCAGTAAAAAGAAACAAAAAATGGAAACCCGTGTTCTAGAATGAAGCTTCGCATTGTGGTTTGGCGAACTTTAGCAGAGGAAACTTCGCGGAACAAGTTTCCGGACACAAAGGTTGCCTTTGCGAACACAGCCTTGCATTCGTGTGAACGAATCCGGAACCGCCCAGCCTTTAGTCCCCGCGTCAGCCATTAATTAAGCGCCCGTAGATAACTGCTAATTGTGCAACGACAGCGGCACGCTGATTCAATACGCGGCATTCGTTGTTCTAGACTGCAGAAAACCGCTTTATCGCTACACTGGCAGCAACGAGGGAGTCTTCTTTTTTTACGTTCTTTCGAAGCTTGTGCACACGTGTAGAAAGTGGTGCGCCGGATGAGCGGCGAAAAAAGAAAAATCATGGCCTAATTAGTTTCCTCGCCACTCAAGGACAGAGAGGAGAGTTATCTTCAAAGCCTGCATTTGGCCGTTTGCTCTTCAACAGGGCTGCACACAGCGCACGCGAGCCATTGGCGAAAGCGTTGAGGTGGCCTGTATGCGCCTTTGAATTTGACGGTCCGCCCGCGGCGGAGCTTATCATCGCTGAACATTCTGGAGCCGCAGAAGCGCTGCTCACCTTCTTGTAACCTGTAAGTTTCAGGTGACCTGTTCCCGTGCCGAAGAGCTTGTTTGTTTGTGTGTGTGTGTGTGTGTGTGTGTGTGTGTGTGTGTGTGTGTGTGTGTGTGTGTGTGTGTGTGTGTGTGTGTGTGTGTGTCGAGAAACAGCTGGCTTATACGATTGCGTGAGTCGTAAAAAGAATACATGTACAGTGTGAATGCAATCCACCGTGCAAAAAAAAAATACCAGTAATTATTCCTCATGAAGATGAACGCAGTGCGGTGAGCGAACCGCAGGCGCTGGCACTTACGATCAATATTCTTCTGAGTGCGCGTCTAAGTGCGGGCGAGAAGGCATTCCAAGATTTCCGGTATTTCTGCTTCTCTCTTCAACGATTCGAGATCAAGCTGTCGGGAGCTCGGATCTCTTCGGAGCCTCCGAGCGTATGCAGAGATTTGTGTCCATTCCAGTTTTCGATGAAAAGCAGGCGCGCACGGTAATCCGGAACGTCGTCTTAATCGACCCAGTCTCGTCAGGACTAATGCACAATGGCCTGCTGCAGATGTGATTTATGGAATTTCTAGCGCCGATAGCGTGAGTACCTTTACGCGTCGTAAAGAATGTTTGGAAGTCAGTTGCTGAACTGCCCGGTCATGGCACCGACATCTTTAGATCTGAAAAGCAGTTCCCCTCCTTTATCGGGGTTCGTAAGGCGTAAAAACAATAATAATCCTTGGAAATTGTTGCTCTGGATGCCCATATTCGTTTGTGTAAACATGATCTCTTGACCGTTCTGTGGCTCCGGCGTATCGCCTAAGCTAGTGAAAGCCCCGCATAATCATTAATACTTGGCTGTGTGACGCGCGATGGGCGAATGGTTTTAGGTGTTTGTACACATAGAGGGTGCGGGGGAGGGAGGGGGGAGCTGCGCACCGGTTCGTTAATGTAGGCAACTTACCAGCCGTACACCAATGTCCGTGCAGGTCCACGACTTGTGCAGCGCTAAACCTTGTCGGCGCTGTATGCTTTGCCTCCGGTGCAGGCGTTTATTTCATCCTTAGCTCGGAATACGTCTCCCAGCAAACATACAGCTGCTCGTTTAATTCAGCTGCGTCTATACGGCTGCGAAGGCCAAAAGCGCGAGGTATGCTCGCCACGTCTGCGCGGTCGCGCGTTTCGCAATATTCAAATTATTTCGCCGTCAAGGGCCCGAACGAGCACAGCTATAGGGCGTACTCATAACGCCCACGTCGGTGGCGATAAATTACTGCGCTGCGGCTGTTTGCTTGCATCGTGTCTCTCTCCGCGTGCGCCGTGTGGCCGCACTCTTTGTTATCGCGGAGGTGTGAAACAGACTCGCGCTGCTCTCGGCAAGCTTCTGTTAAATCGTTTGGGCAAGGCGCAAGAAGAGGCCTGCCCTCCCGCGGGTATCGCGCCCGCAGCCTTTCTTTTTTTTTTCCGGTCATCCATTATGTAGCGCATCCGGTATATCCCCCGCGCAAGCAAGCCTTACAGAGCAACGAGAACAGAGCGTTGAACTGCGCCATTTCTCACCGTGTCAAGGTTCTTCTGGCCTGCGACGCGCTCGTTCATTTTGGGATCACGAAGCACCTGTCCGCCCTGAAACCGTTAATCAATCTGGCAAGCTGTTTCGAGCCGCTTCGGCTTCACTTCAGCCCTCGGGAAGCTGCCGTGTTATGTCATTTATAGAAAGGCACAATAAGGTCGCACGCGCCGTCGAAGTACCACTGCGCGCCGTGCGACTCCCTTGGATTTCTACTGCAGAGCGTAAGCACGAAATTGTTAGCAATAAATGAGGGCTTGTTCAGTGGGCATTTAGTGTACTGCAGCAAATGTGTAATACAACACGAAATAGTGTACCCGAACGTAAATAGCATGAAATTAGTGTCTGAGGCTTCGTTCAGCGTTGTCGATTATCAGGCCCTCTCGCACAACATCTTCTTGTCCACTTCCATTTGCCTTTACCTTATCGTTTCTGTACTTCAAATAAATCAACAAATAATTTCCTCCCTGCTTTACTTGGCTTCGTATGGTTGCGGCTAAAGAAAAATAAAAAAAGACATCGGGCGTCTTTGTTCCCCTTGTAGTTAACTGTTCTACATATTTTGTAGCTCCAACTGTACGTAGATAAGTTGTTGATGATAGAATGTGCGCAATGAAGTAGCCTTGTTGTGATGATGGCAAGGGCTTGTAAGAATTTAGGAAACCATTCGTCGAGGGGCAAGATACATCGCTGGCTTTTGTCACACATCCGGCGGTTCGAAGCTTGCGAAAACGAGGAGCACTGTCTGTTTCAATCTATAACATCAGTTCAAGGCCCGTGTGTAGGTCGGCGCGCGCAGAGAATTCAAACGTTTTCGTAGAGGCTTCGTTTGGACAGCGCGCACAGCGCAGGCATGCCTTCCTCCTCAGTCACTAGCTTGTCGTAGCTCGTCGGTGCTGTTGGTGTACCCTTAGCATAGAAAAAGGGAGGCAAACACGCACTAGTGAACCTTAGCTCCATGTACCGGTGGTTTTGTTACGAAATGTTCGCTTGTCTCTGCTTTCGCGTGGCAAACGACAGGCTGCAAAAAGCCATCCGACAAGTATACGCCCCATTAGAGAGATGGTTATATCTCGTAAAGCACCAACAGCCGCCGTATGCGACGCCCAATAGTTGTCTGCTGAACCGCACTCGGAAAACCGTATCGCAGTGGCGGAAAGTGTGCGGATGGCATTTGTCGAAACGACGAAGCTCCGTCTCCGGGAGGGCGCGTGTACGGGCACTCGACGCGCGCGACGGAAACCAAAACCGGAAAAGCGGCGGTCCACGCGAAATGCTCTGACGTCACCATTATTTGGCTGTTCGCCTCTAGCGCCACCGCAAGCGAAGCGGCGGCGCCGCAGCTGCTGCGGCGTCCGTCGACAGCGTCGTTCGCCGCGTCTGTTTCAGAGAGCGCGTCAGAGAAACGACGATCCGTGTTGCGCGCGCCTACGGACGCTGTGGTTTGCTTTTCAAGTGTGACAAACGTGCTCGTATCTCTCTGCCGCGTCGGACTGACACCCGTGACACGTCGAACAGATAAAGCCGTCCCAACGGGGATTACAATCATGGTGAGTGCCCGCTACTCGAGCGGCTGTATCGCGTGTTAACTGCCCGACTCCTCTGCGCCAGGTGGGCATGGTGGTGCGGCTACCTTCTGTTGTGTCCGCTCGCCCGCTTCAGGGAGCTGCTAACGCACGTCGTAATGTCACATTTTTATCACTTACGTCGCTGATAAGCGCCAACTAGTGGTAAGCTTCGCTGACATGACTCGTGTAGCTGTGCTGCTGCGGAAAGCTTTCAGTGTCATGTAGAGGCTCTTTTGCGTTCGCGGTCATGTTGAAACGTATACCGAGCATGAGGAGCCGCGCGCCGCTTGACCTTGCGGTACGACAGTCTGTGTGGCGGGTTAGGATCAAACATGAGAGTCAAGAACATGAACCGATACTTTTGTTCATTCTGTCAGCGTTTGTGGGCGCGGTAACACTGCATCCTGTTTTCGTAGACCGCGCGCGCGTCGGTTGGCGACCTTAGTTCGCGTTTCGACACCGACTCGCCATTTTAAGGTTGTTTCTGTATGGAGATGCTTTGTGCGATTGACATATTCTGCAGTTACGTCACTCAGTGTCGCTTCGTTGCATAACGAAACGCGACCTTAGCGGTTACCACAAACGTTTCTCTTTCTCTCTGTCTCTCTCATTTTCCTTCATGCTTGTCCTTGCTTGTCCATTGAACAGCTGCGTTTCGTTCTGCATTAAACACATGGGGACCAACGGTTCAGGTTCTAGCTTGCTATCAGCTGCCATATATGCGGTTGGCTGGTGTCGGGATCGAAACGCCGTCGGCGTTCAGCTGTAGAAGCTTTGTAGACCTCCTTCCCCATTTTCACGTCAGGTAACATTTCCAGTCGCATTGTAGTCGCTGTGTGTGGATATATCCTGAGACGTCTAGCATTTCATCTGCTCCTCATCCAACACCAGTTAAGCATCTAAACCCTGAGTTGCTATGCATTGACTGCTTGGAAACCTCCAGTTTCTTTTCCCTACGCTGCTGTGAGAACGGTAGCCATTTATGTGCTGTTATTTTCACCACCACCGACCATAAGAGAAAAACGGAAGTAGAGCAACATCTGTTGCATGACCGTTACGCTTCGACGAGCTTCCCTTGTTGGTCACTCTTGCAGAGAACTGATAAGCTGGACTTCGAACTCTCACTTACTACACGCGCCACCGACACTATTGTTCTTGAGCATCCTTTGTAATTCTTGCGACGTTATTTGCGGCCAGCCGGAACGAACGCGACGTCCTGCGTTATGCCGCTGACGTATACGCGTTTACTGTTTTCCAGCATCGTCATATCTTCCGAAACGTGGGCGGTCTTGTGGGCGCGTCTACAAAAGGCACCGACGCACGCATGGTTTTCCTGAAACGTGGATGATACTCCCACGCGACGATCAATGAAGCGCATCGGGCAGTCAGCTATGATAGAAGCACGTATGGCTTTTCTTTTTTCCCCTCGCCTGTGTGTGCTCGGCGTTGATAAACAATATGTCTAGATACAAGAACCTTCGCCGAGGCCCTTAAAGGTTTTGCAGTTACCGTGGTGTTTCCGTTTAGGCGTTGACGTAGCGTGGGTCGATACACGCACACCCACACGTCTCTCCGTGACCCAGCCCGAGGAGAGGTCAAGGTCGCTCGCATTTCTGTACCCCTCGCTATGGTGCTCGCTCGCCATTGCCAGCAAGGGCACAGGGGCTGCTGACCTGTCCGATCGATAGTCGCGTATAGGAAAATTTTTGCCCGCTGGTCGCTTATTCGCGACGCTCCTTTCTCCGTGCTTACGCGGCGCTCCGGGCTCCTTTAGTGGCCTCAGCTCTCCGGGAGAGCTGATGGGGCACATTCTTTATAAACCTTTAAATCATCGACGTCGACGAATGAGTCACGAGCGCTTGCTGTAATATTTTGGTCTTTTTCCCCTTTTCTTTTTCTCTCCTGCCTCCAATACGCGCTTCTCGTCGCTTCAGAGTGCCGGAAGGTCCTCGCCGATGTCGTCATGCAGTTTTCCGGCGCTCTTCGGAGAGCTGCAGCGAATTCCTCGCCGTGTTGAACACACCTGTACGCGCATTAAACGAAAGGAAAGTGTTTTTTGTAGCACTCGCAGGCTGCTGGTACCGATAAAATTGAACTTCAGGTACTGCTTCGGCATACCTAATAGTTGATCTCTCTCTCTCGACATAACCGGAGAAAGTGTTCGTTTCTTTATTTCTTTTTCTTTCTTTTTTTGAACTCTTGCGGATCTATGGGTTAAAGCTAAACGCTGAGGCTTTTACGTGGCAAAACCACGATATGATTATTAGGCACGCCGTAGTCGTGGGCTCAGCGTTAATTTTAGCAACCTGTAGTTGTTTAACGCGCACCTAAATCGAAGTAGCAGAGTGTGTTTGCATTTTGCTCTTCCCTAAATGGCAACAGCCGCGACCGTGACCGAACCTGCGACCTCGACGCTTAGTAGTTGAACGCATTGACAAAGCTGAGACACCGCGGCGGGCTAAACTCGGTTTGCGGTAGTGTATAAGTTTAGCACCAGCCAACGATGAGAACCGATACTCGCAAGTCGGGAAAACGAACCGCGCCAGAAGAAACCGTTCAGCTGGGCTAGGCGCGCTCTTAATAACGTTTTGTGCGCAAGCGCGATCGAGACATCGCCTTTTTTTTTTTCTTCCGGTGGCTATAGACCATCGAAGGCTGTCAGCATCCGTCTGAACCGAGGTTCATTGACTTCGGAGTCTGCGTTCCTCTTGCGCAGCGGTACCGCTGCGCGCCTTTGTCCGGAAAAACAGTAAAGGAACAGAAAAGCAGCCGTTGCGAGTTGAGGAGCAGCAGAATGACCGGACGACAAACCATCTTCTCGTTTTGCTCGTTGTGCAAGGAACATTCTTCGCGTTTTTTTTTTTTTTTTTTTTTTGCGCGGGTGTATTTTATTGTCGAAGCCGCGCTGCCGCCTCACGACTTGTCCCGCGGAGTAGCGCGGACGGCTCGCGTTTTTATTATTTTTTTTTTTTCAGCCCCGGCGTCGTTTAATCCGCTCGGCGTGGGCTGAATGGGTGCCGGTTGAGCATGACTCTGTTGGTGGGGGCGCCAGAAGAGGGGGGATTGCCCGGAGGTTGCGTAACACCTCCCCCACCCCCTTTTCCCTCCCACTCCCCCGCGCTGCCCGCCCGGTGGTTTCCCTGCGCGCGAGCCAAGGGATGTGAGTGCGCCACACTGGAGTCGATGCCCGCGGGCCTTCTCCGCAGAGCCACGGATTTGAGAGGCAAGCACGATTACGCGTACGAACAACGGACGTAGGGGGCGTCCTTCCTTCGCCCGTTTGTTCGTCCCGTATAACATACGTAATCGTGTCGATCCAACTATAGTGCGTTGTTACAGTACATTCTTACGATGAGGCACGCAGACTTCATCATTGGCCGAAGTGTGGTCGTTACGTGTATTGAATCGATCATGAGACGAGACGCTGTTAATTCGGCGGCTGTACAGTTAAATGGCATTAGTTTTTTTCTGGCTTTGTTATGGAAACGTGCACTGTTCAAAGTGAGAAGTGGCATCCGCCGCTGTGGCGTTTTGCTGCGGAGTACGAAGCCGCTGGTTCGATTCCTTACCGCGGTGGCTGCACTTCGATGGCCAGCGGAATGCGGAAGGGTTCAGGTACCGAGCGCTAGGGGCGAGTTGGTAAGAGTGAGGCCATCAGTCAATCAAATCAATCGAAGGAACTTCTATTTCTCCACGAGAAATGTGGGAGTGAAGAAAAAAAGAAACTTGCAAACTGCAGCTTGACAAAGCTCCTGCCCCCTGCAAAGAGGTTGATATTTGAGGTTGAAAAATCAGTGTCGCATCGATCAGATGAAATCGAAAAACATAAATCAGACTTGCCGAAGGGCGAAGCAGTGACGGCGATGAGGCTGCGCAGTTCCTGAGAGCTATTGCCCTGAATTTTCGTGGTTATCTTATGCGGTTTCGTTTTGTGCGCTATAACGGCATCTGCTAGTAAGGACTACTGCGTAGCGCGTAACCATATAAAGATACAGCTATAGGCTGTGCTACGCGAATCCTTGCACGAATAGTTCACGCGGGCGGGCCTTTCGTATTAGTGATTATTCTGCGCATGCGTTCTAAATCACGTATACGTTACTTGCACGTAGGTGTAGCGAACTACTCTCAAGAGCCTATGCCAGCGTGTGAAGACATCTATAGAGAAAGAAACCGGATGGACTAAGCGTACCCACGGAGGAGGCCTGATGATGTCACTCGAAATTCGGCAGATTTTTTTTTCCTGTATGTTTTTGTCTAGGATCTGTGCTCGGGCGGCGTGGGTATACGCACGGCTTCGCGTTATACGTATGAGGAAAGCGAACCGCCACTATAATAATAATAATTTAATAATTATAATTTTATTTATTGGTAAAAATACAGAAAATTAGATGTGCGTAGTATACATACGTCACATATGACAGCGTGCGTTCTCAATGCTCTCGAACTCGTCGCGGTCGATGCTTGCTTGGACGCCGCACATAGTTTCCTGCAAAAGTTAGTACTAGAGTGAACTCTGGCGCTACAATGGTATTGATGGTAGCGCCAGAGTACCAGCTGCCATGGGAATCAAGGGTAGTGCATGGACTTGTCCTATCTTCGTGCTTGTGGCTTCAGTCATTCCCGTGCCGTTATTCACTGCGCTTCATCTAAGTTTCCAAGGAATCAAATCTGTCCGAACGCACTCAGCACACATGCATAATTATTGCGGATTGTTGCATTGAAAAATGGTCAATTAGTGAGGTCGCAAAGCCGTGTGAATTGCCAAAAGGACGAAGCTTAGACAAATCCTTGCACTACCAATGATTCCCATCGCGGCTGTTTGAACTGTCATACTTGCAGTTCCCGGTAAGCACCAGCGCCCGCGAGGCGACGGGGACAGAGTCCGGTCCGGCGCTGTGTTTTTATGGTTGAGTTCGCGTTGATGCGAGAAGCAGCGCGAAGATTAATTCGCTCGCTGCTGCTGCCGCGCTTCCTCGCTGCAGCGTTTTGACAGCGAGCTTCCGCGGTCATCGAGTCAGACGTGTAACGTATGTTTGTGCGCGTTTGACACCATGCTTGTTAATTTAGTTAGTATGCCCTATGTTTACAAATTTATACGGCCGATAAAGATACTATCCTTCCTTCCTTCGTATAGCTAGGTGTTCACTAATTTACCATCGCAATTGATGCTTCGCCTTTCGGACGAAACTGCGTTTTTTTTTTTTTATATCTCGCTGCTACCCTTCTTTCGTCCTTCAACAACTCACCTCGAGTATATAGCATGGCCAGCCCTGTCGCTATAGGCTAACCTCCCCATATTTCATGGAAGCTTTCTCGCTATTACCCCCCCCCCCCCTCGCCGATGAAACACGAGCAGCCGTCGCCGTGTTGTGCCGCGTCGTCGCAGTCTGGACGTCTCGTTCGCACCCCACATCGTGCGACTTCCGTCCCGCCACCGGCCGCAGCAGCCGCGCTGTGCACCGCTAGCGCCTGCTGCCGCTTTGAGGGGGGAGGGGGGGAGGAGGAGTGGGCCCGCCTATTGTTCGCCTCGTGAGCGGCGTCGGCCGGGCTGCCGCTGCATTGCGTGTCCGCAGTTGCGTGCAGGGGCTCCGAAGGCGCGTAGCCGGTTGCCCGTCGAATTACATCAGAGCGAACCGTTAGTTCGTGCGCGTCTACTAGCGGCTTTTATTTTCATTCCGCCCGACGTTGACCCTTTCACACATGCGCGCCACGTTCGCATGTCGTACGTGGCTGATGTAGTCGACTATGGTCAAATGAGAAAAGCAAGGTGTCAGGTTTATGAGGTTGGGATACATGTCGCTGGCTAAGGTCTCAACGCGGACGATTGATCTGTAGAGCGCAAGTATAGCCTACACTCGAGGACGGAGTGTAAAGATGTGTAAGAAACTGCGGGAAATCGGTGATACAGGGCGCAAAAAAAAAAAAAAGGGGGGGGGGGCTGTAGTAGAATTGCTACCAGATAAATGTTTACAAAGCCCCGCAGTTAGCACGATCGAAGGCTCCACTTCGCCGGTTGCATCGGAGAGCTCGTACACCTTTCTCGCCGAATGTGCTGCTCTTCCGCGCAGCTGCACGCAACTCGAGCGAAACTGATGGCGAGGGGACCCCAGGCGCTGCTGCGAGTGCGTTGGCCGCTCCTCGCGCTGGGTTTTTCTTTTCTATTTTTGTTCTTTTAACTGGAAGCAGCATGCGTCGTCAGCCTTTCGGCCGCGGCGCACGCGCCGTGTGGTGTTACGGCCACTCACTCAATGTGCGTCTAACGGACGCCATGGCATCGTGACTGGCAGCAGGATTCGAAGCGGCGATGCCTCGGGAAGTGCATCGTATACGGCGTCTGAGCAAGCCTTATCTGAATAGGCAAGCTTAGCACCTTGTTTGCCACCTCACGGCTATCACCCCTTAGTGTGTAGTACCCCCCTTTCTTAGTGGTTTCTTTTTTAAGTAATAAATTGAAATGAATAAACGCCTCGCCTCCCAGGTTTTGCTCTTTTGGTGTTTGGTTCCTTAAGCGTTCCCAGAAGTTGATAATAGGCTGCTCACGGGCCGTGGTGTTTGACTAAAAGGTTGAACGAAAAGAAGAAGAAGAAAAAAAAAACATCGAAGAACGGTTTCAGCTCAATTTTTAATGAGCTGACAAATGAATAATGCGAAGATGCCTGGACAAAAGGAGTGGACGTGCTCGTGTAATTGTCTATTTTAGTGTTCCGTCCGCGTCCTTTCGCTTTGTTCCAAATGTGGGAGGACACTGCAGCTCGCCCAGCTGCCGGTTTTATTACACTTGACCTCCTGGCTGCGTCTCCTTAGCGTCATTTCCTTGGTAGACTAGGCCGCGGTCAGCCTTTTGCCGAAGCAAATGTTCTGGGAGCCTGGCCTGCGAACTCTCCTCTGCCGAGGAAGCCACGCGAGCTGTTCTGTGCAGTACCTGAAGACGAGGCTTAATGAGTGCCCGGCTGTAGACACGCTGCCCCTCATCTGTACGGCGCGTGATTGATCTAAACTCCTGCCTTCTTTCGTTCATTCCCCCTTCCCACTTGTAGGGTAGAAAACTGGACAGCCTTGTTGACCTCCCTTCTTTTCCTTCTTTCTTTACAGCGTACACGTTATGCGTGAAAGTACACATGTTAAAGACTGCAGAGCGTTCGTGCACGGTGCACCAATATGAAATGGGACGCTAGATTCCCGCTTAAATCTGGTAGTTTATCTCGTTCCGGCACTAAAAAGAAAGAAAATATCGGCAGACTTCAGCGATTCCCCTGGCGCTGAACTCAATTGCGGCAGCAGCAGCAGCTAATTGTCGCAGCTGACACCGCCATTCACTCGAGAACAACCTATTCGTTACGATTGACACCGCGTCGCCCTCGTCTGCTATGGTACTACGCTTTGTTCTTCCCGAAATGTATACAGGGTCCGTCGCTCTCAGAGTCTGCAGGTGAAGCGCAAAGCCTTGCACAAGTTTTACGAAGCGTGAATGTGGCGCGAAACCGGAACATTCAACACTGTGCAGCCAATTTACACCGAGTGAGGCACACAACTTACACCGCAGTTGCACGCTCGCGTTCAGTGACCATTGATATCAAACATAATTGAAACCCTCGCGCTCGCTCAACGGAGGCGTGCCGATTTCAGTGGACTTTGGTTTCAGTAGTCTTAGTAAGCGAGCGTGTGACATGCATCACACGTTTTCAGGAATCGGTGTTTGGACGCAATATCGCTTTTATGCCAGGTGCAGTGTCTACTTCGCCGCTCATGTATAATGTCGCGCAGTGGGCGCACAGCCGCTGGACTCCACGGGGAGAGCACGCCTGTTTTGCATGGAGCCCGCTTTGAGAAGTCGTCGTCAACGACCGCATTATAAATGAATCGTTTACGGCCGCGCTCGCGCTGTTCGCGGCGCGAAAAACGCTACAGAAGCTGCCCTCTGCGGAAAGGCAAAGCGGCGCCGAGGATCCCACTGACCCCGCGAACATGAGCTCAAAGAGGCCGCCTTCTCCCCAGCACCCGCCTTTTTTTTTTTTTTTTTCGCGGTACACGGAGGAACTCTGCGGTCTTGGCACCATTGCGTGTGCCGCAGCCGCCACCGTCATCTGGACGAGCGATTAGCCCGCCGCTGCCGACGAGCGGGTACCCCCCGCCCTCCCCTCTAGTTGACTGTGGCTGTATCGCAGAGCGCTGCCCTTTTCGTGCAGTCTCCTTGTGATCCGTGTGTGTCGTCTTGATAGTTCTGTGCACCATGTCCTCCGAGATGGGGGAGGCGCGCGCTAGCCCCCATCTCGAAGGCAGTATAAAGTTTTGTAAAAAAAAAAAAAAAAGTGTGCAAAGAAAGCGATATCTGCGCCGGAGTTCCCTCTAGTAATTTTTGTATGTTAATTATGCTATATCCACCGTTAATTGCGTATACACCGAGGCTCTTGTTGTGCAGCTCCACTTCGCTCTCCGCGGCTGCGCGTTTTGGTGCGGACAAACGGGAATGCTGTATTAATCAAAGTTAATATTTGACATCAGCGCCGTTCAAGGATATATTGAAAACAACTTATAGAGGATATTTACTTCCTGGTCTTACTGCCTTCTACAGTGATATAGCACTTTGAGTCTGTGAGGTGCAGCTATAGCGTCAGCCAGTTGGGAGGACGTGTCCGTGCTCCGCGACCTGCGCGTCAGGGAATCTTCTGCTCAGTCGGTGCAACTTCAAGACAATTTTTTCTCGCCGCCAGGATGCATACTTTAAACTACGAGAGTGCATATATTCGCTTCGCTGTAACCGATATTATCTCGGATCCTGAGTTTTCGTCGTAGCAGTTATGCTCATAAATATAAGGAACGGTCAACCAAATTTTGTATTCGTTATGTCCGATCATTCGTTACACCCGCGTTCGTTATGTCGAGTTCCGACTGGATTATTGTTTCTGTTCAGCACGCCTTTTTCATTTAAAGCACAGCCTGAAGCTACTGTTCTCTGCTACGCCTTTCGTTATTACGCCTGCCGACTGTAATTTGGTCCGGAAACAGGTGGTTTGTTGTTTCTTGCCAGGTGTTGAGTTTTTATGTCGTGAACTTTTGGCACTCAGTCTGCATAGGCGCTTCTTCTGGAGAGGTGGTCTGTAAGTGAGGCAGGGGCTAGCAAAAAAGCAGCTGCAATGGTCACGGTACTTGCAATCCAACAGTACTGGTGCTCAGGGTACTATAGTGCGCGGGTGTGTTCTCTTTAAAGTTTCATAATATGGTGCCGGAATACGAACGTTAGAGCTTTGCTTACACGGAACACAATTCGTTGTGCTTCCTGTCGTTTGTTGCGATAAACGGTATACTATAACCCTACAGTGTTTTCCAAGCGAACGGGGCATTGCGAGTACGACTTCACCGGCAGAATTTCGTGCGACTGATCAGTTTCCCAGGAAAGCTTCATGACGGCGTTCGAGCGTTCTGTAGTTCGTCTTTGCAAGCATTAGTCGCTTTTTGGACGTCTTTTTTTACCCGTGCCATCTAGGCAATACTGTACGTAACTATATAGGCCTCGTGTGTGCGACCGAGGCTTTGGGCATGCTATTTCGAGTGCGTCGACGCTTTTGCGGGCTCGCCTTTCTTGCGCTGTGTTGAAACGCCGTTGCCGAAGACAATGCTGCGGCCAAGGCGTGTGTTTGGCGCTCTGTGGGCAAACTGGCGTAGAAAGGGGCTACATTTTTTAAATTTATTTCGCTCAACTCGGCGGTAGGAGCGGTCAGGGCTGTCTTAAGACCTACAAGGTCTCTCCTCGCCCCTATTTCGCAGGCCGTAAGTGCCACTCACGTGTTCATTCACTGTGAGGAAGACGAAGGGAAGGAGAGATAGGGGGGAGGGGGGGATAAAAGGATAGCCAGGTTTATAGCGAAGGCCGTTGTTTTCAGAGCAGTTGAACAAGGAAAGGCAATTTGCCGTCCTTGATGCTCACGAAAAAAAGAAAGAAAATAGTGGCCTTGCCACTTCATCCACGGACGAGCGATCTTTCGTCCCCGCCTTGACAGGTCTGGACCCGTTTGAAGGAACAACGAACAGCGATCTGCTTTGTTGTTTTTCTAACTGTAGAGGAACAGTTACGAGCTCTGCTCTGATCCGCGTGGCGTGCCATTTCGCAAACACGCCAGAAGTGCGTTTCCGTAGACGCGCAGCAGCCGCGTTTCAGGAATCGTCTGTTACGGGACTGGCTTTATAGCAATGACATCATATTTCCGATTTTTTTTTTTTTTGCGTTAAATGAAGCTCGTCGATATCGAAAGCATAGAAAAAGAATGGGCAATCTTCAGAGTGCCCTAGTAATTTGAAAATACATTTTCTTTCTCTTTTTTTTTCTTTATAGACCAGCCCTAATAATTCGATACAGTAGGTTTTCCTTTGTTTTTTTGTCTTTATGGACCAGTTTAGGTTTTGTTTTCCTGGAGGTGTATGTCTTCACGCGGAGAGCGGTCACGTGGGAGCAGAACATGATGACGTTTCGCACTCGTTCCGGATCGCTCGGTGGCCTGCCATGCTGATGCTCGTTGCGCGACCCCGTGTAGCAGCATAGCAGACGACCGAGTGAGTGCCGAAACGCCACAATGTTTTCTTCGCACGTGACCACTTTCCGCGTCATGACACGTACACCTCCTTGAAAACGAAACTGGCTCGTAGAAGAGCTACTATGTGTAAACTATTTAGCTCGTTTGGGGCATATTTCAGTATGTATTTTAGGATTCCGATGTCTAGGACCTTCATTTAACGATTGTAGAAAAAAAAATAGAACATTCAGTGCCGATTTAGAGGTAGGTGCGAGACAAGAAATGCGTTTGTATTACGTCGCACCTCTTCGAGATCCCGGATGCATGATTTAAACCGCGTTCACCAAATTGCCGAGTCTTGTTCAGGACCTCACACGTCCACAGGACCGCTGTCAATATATATATATATATATATATATACACACACACACACACTCTTCTAAACTCTAGCTCCCATCCCCTCTCTACCACGTGACCGGCTTCCAGCACTTTGCACACGTATTTTCACTTTTGGCACTTCTCTTGCTAACGCATTAAAATGCCTCATCAGGACTCCCTTTAAGACTTGCGGCTAAGTCAAGTGCGACTCGAAGCGCGCCTTCTGTATGACCGTGTCGACTACGCCACGTCTCGACGGGGTCACTCAAGTGGCTGCGGTGGTGGCTTCCCTCGAGGGGACCGATCCCGTTTCGCGTGCAGGTCGCCGTCGTCGTCGTCGGCGGGCCTATTTATAGGGGCATTCATTGGGTCAGGCTCGCGCAGCCGTCGGGCGTCGAGGAGGAGGAGGAAAGGGACTCGGTCCTCCGCCGGAACACGCCCTGTCCGCAACGTGGTGTATAGGAGGACGCACGTATGGAAGCACGCAGCATGCGGGGCTGCGCCTTCCGTAATGCCTTCGTGACACGCTCGGCCGGAAGACCTCTCCCGCCGCCGCTGGGTTTTGTCTTCGCCGTTGTAGTTTCTTTTGCTCTTTTCGTTCATTGTCGCTGAGCCTCGGCGACGCGTGGCCGGCTCGAGTGATGACTGACCACTCGTCGATTGGCGGCGGGCCCGTGGCGTCACCGACCTGTGCAGTTGTATTGAGTATGCACGATTGCGTGCGGGAGGGACACGAGGCATGTTGCAAGACCGCCAATTGGCGGCCGGAGTTAAGTGCGCTGGGGGACGGGAATGTGTAAACGGCCGGAAGCACCTGACTTATACCTCAGTAGTACGAACGGAACGGAGACATTTGTTGTGCGAGGGCTTCGAGGTGTAGTATACCTGCCATGTGGAGGCAGTTGAGAGGTGCGTTTGTTTCGTAGATGGCGCGGAGATCTGGTGACCACGACGACGCGCAAATGCAAAGCGACTCGCTTTCACATGAAAACTTTAGCTTTTTCTATACCCTCAAATTCCACCTCCAGAGATCCGCGCCCGCCTATCAGCGTGATCCAGCGCACCTTTGAAATCTACACACTTGTTCACTATATCCCGCAGCGAAACGGGGATGCGACCGCCAGAATTTTCGGAACACGGAATTTGTAATGTTAGTCAGAATTCCTCACTGCTTCGTCACCTTGCCTGACATTTGGGTGTGCGATGTTTTGGTCATAAGGTGGCCCTGGGGGGTCCGCCTTCATATATGAAAGCGATTCGATCGCAGGTGAAGTGACAGCGGCTATGCGTATTTCTTTGCCGGCTCTTGTACTCCGAAACTTACTGGGGTCGACATTACATGAGCAAATGACCTTTTCCCGTTTACGTTGTTTTCGTTAAGTTTACTTTTGTGAGTATTGCGTTTTCAGAACTGTGGTCAGTTTGTGGACGCATCGGCTATTGTTGCCACCGACGGCGCAAGTTAGGGTATCGAATGCGCGGAGGAAGACGCGGCTGAGAAGATTATACTCTAATATGGCTTGTAAACATCGCGTTGTATGTTTCCGACGTCGGTCTCGCACACGGACACATCTCTTTCCGATACGTATATAACTGCCATGCTATTATTTCCCGATGAAGTTGCGGCATTAGCTTCTGATGGCGATTCAACGCGCACGAAGAGTTGGGCATGAAATTTGGGATTCATTGATCGAGATCTCAGACTCCACGTGAAAATAATAATAATAATAATAATAATAATAATAATAATAATAATATCACAAGCTGATACGCGTACTCGACCAAACTTGACAGTGTGTGAATGAATCGTAGGTCGCTGAAAGGGAACCCAAGAATCTGGATTTTCGTAACCCAAGAAACCCGGATTTCATAGCATCTCTGTCGCGCATCGTGAAGGTATAGCGCTTGATACGCGGTCCGACTGTCTCATTTGTCCCACAGCGTTCTACGCGGGCCAGCGCTATTCTGCTTTCTTAAGGTGAATAAAAAAAAATTGTATACAGTCGGCGCCCAGCTCAAAATCAACGGCACGTACGAGCAACGGCGCGCACTTTTGCTCGCATCTGGCGCATTTGTATATACGCGCTCTCGGCGGCGTCCCCTCGTCAACCGTTCCAGTGAATTAATTAACGCCGTCCTCTTTGTCCGCGCAGAGCGCGGCGTTTCTGCAGGTGTCCGTAATCTGTAGGCAGCACAGGCGGGCGTCGTCGTCGGCGGCGTGTGTGTCTCTCTAATTTATCTGCTGCGCCGGGACACACAGCGGCACTACCGTAGCCGGCTAATCGCCCCCGCCGATCTCCGACGACGACAAGAGGGCCACTATAACGGGCGCTTCTCTCTCTCTCTCTCGTTTCCGGGACCCTCTCTCTCTCTCTCTCTCTCTCTCTCTCTCTCTCTCTCGAAGCGCGGTCTGCCGATAGTAGTGTGCGCTAAAGTGTGCGCACGCCGGTGCTTCCTCCTCGTGTACGGCGACGCTTTTTTGTCATCGGCTCACTGCTATTTTGCACGCCTGCTTTCTTTCTCGCCTACCGCGTTTTCTCCGACCGAAGCCATTCCTTTCATTCCCACAAGTGACGCCTCGAAAGTTAGTACTTATCCAGCTTTGAACTATGAAGTGCTAGATTCCCAAAGAGACTTAATGCAGAACGGTCCGAGGTCGTGTGTGGAACTTGAGTGGAGAGACGGTCGGGGACTACAGGTAAACTGTACTGTCGTCGTTATCGCGTTCATTGTGCTGCGGCTCACTGACAATGTCACTTTGACTTCGTGTCGCCTTTCGGGTCGCACCTCCTTCTGCGTGCGTTAATGACCGTACCTGTTTGTGTGCGAGAACGGGGGCATTGTAAATAGAGATCGCCATGGCATCTGCATGAACCACGAAACCAGAGTTAGAAGAGGAACGGGAGGGGGGGATAGCAATTTCACGTTTACGTTCGCTTTCTATCTATCTATCTATCTATCTATCTATCTATCTATCTATCTATCTATCTATCTATCTATCTATCTATCTATCTATCTAAAATTTCTCTTTGGCTCTTCATTCCTGAGAATTTGCGCGTAGCTTTTATTCAGTGGCTGATTACATTCGAGAATGTGCGGTACATCCGAGCACCCTTACGATCGCGCGAGTGTCGACGAGTGCCGGCGTGCGTGCGAGCGCGGTGGTGCTCTCCGTGGAAAAAGGTGCCCAGGCGAATCGTTCGTCCCTCTTCTCTCCATTATTTTACCGTGTCCTGTGCGACGACGGCGCCCCGTTAAGCGGGCCACATGGGGATGTGTATCGCGGTAGTACGGCTCCGAGCTATACGGAAGCGCGCGTTGACTGCCGACCCAGGTGTGGCCGGGGCTGCTTCTCTATCTCTGCGCGTTATGGCGCGTTCGATGGCGGCGATTTTTATTGTCGGCCCTATAAGGGAGGGCACTTTGCCGGTCCTGAACCTCTTCCGCGCATTCTCCTGTGGCCTCTTGCTCGGTCTTTTTGTGGAGAAGCCGCGCTTGTGGGAGATATGCAAGCTGTGTTGCGTTCATCGCGGACAGCCGGAATTGCGTGCTGCAGTGTGGACTTGGCTGTCCCTGCCGGAAGTTAGTTTGGGTGGGATATAGTGTCTCAGCCTGTGACTGTTCCGTGTCGCGTAGGAACAAGCCTGAAGCTCTTTTATTGTGAGCTTACGACTTGGTTCGAGAGAGAGAGAGAGAGAGAGAGAGAGAGAGAGAGGCGTACGGTTCAGAGCGTTGAATCCTCCTATAGGAGCCGTTACGCTTCCCAAGCAAGATAACTAATTGTAAGAAACGAAATAAGGTGTAGGAGAGAGAAGAAGAAGAGACGGGGGCGGGGGGGGGGGGGGGGTCATGACACGCGCGCAGGTGTGAGATAGAGAAATATCTGTTGTCACGCCAATTTCGGGCACTCACTTGTGGCTGGTCGCCTACCATACCCCGTTCAACGCGCCTTTAACGCGCCTTTAACGCGCTCAATGATGAGCGCCGGCTGTATAGCATATTGGTCAGTCCACATGGAGGGGTGGAGCAAGCTGTCCCGTCCTTTATGGCGGCTAGAGGATTTTGGGAAAGCGCGGTGACTAGCTTGTGCTTGAATAGCACAGCGCTCCTATAGGGGAGAGGAGCTTCGATTCCTTTGACGGAACCTGAACGCATTTCAAAATGTCCAAGAGCGTTGCTCACGTACGCCAAACGTCTGACAAGAACCCTCTCGTAAACCTATACTTTGAAACGACGTGCGCGACAGAGAACCGCCGGCAATTCTTTATTGCAGATGCTCTCGGCGATGTCGGTCTTGCGGCATTTCATTTTGAGCAACGCCTGGAGAGGTTACATGCTCCAAGAGGCTATAGTCCACATTTCCCCCTCGCCGACCCATGCGGCCCGGCCCGGCCCGGCCATTATCTCATCCCGCAAGCAGGTGGCATTCGTTACTTCCGCACACTATGGTATGAAGGCTGCGATACCGTTTGCACTAAAAACCTCCATTGCGCTTCAGAAAGAGCTCTAGCCCTAAGTTAGTTGGGTCTTCTTTAAAAACTGGTTGTCTTTATATCAAATGAGACTGACCTCGCTGAGCCAAGTGCTCTCGTTGAGATGGACCGTTGCGCCTGATTCGAAGATGAGCTTTTTTTATTGCGGTGATATGAGCGTTGGCAGTCCAGCGTTGGCTCATTTGTACTCATGTCTGGTTGCGCAGATGTACACACACGTGTATAGAGGCCATGTGTGAATTGGCGACCCATATGGCAACAACAAGTGCGGAGCGCAAGCCGAGATCGAACGAACGTAACGGAACACAAATGGGAGCCCGCTGACTTCTCTTATTGATTGCCTCTGAGGCGGCGCATGAGAGTTCGACAGAGTAAGAAAAAAAAAATGGCTGTAGCTTAGGGAAGGGTGCGCGATCAGTTTCCGGCCACTGCTCGGATCACTACACGTGTGCCGGCATCTCGGCCCAATGTTCGAGCTTTCGTTCTCTTTCATCAGCGTTGCCAATGGCAGATCCAGGATTGCGCCAAGTCACCCCTTCCTTCTATCGCTTAACATGGCGCTTGCTTGAGTCCTGTCGCAAAGAATGACATATTGAGCGTAGGTACCTGATGGTCTTTGCCCCCACTTTAAAGTAGCATTGATAAAATTATCAGAAAGAGAAGAAAAGAAAAAAAAGAATTTTTAGTGTTCTGTATGAAATCAGCGCAGTATCTGTATTCTCTCTTGCCGCCAAGTGTCTGGCATTGTGAAACGGCGTTTGTGTTCTCTGATGTCTCATTCCTGTCATTTCTCATAGCTACTCCAGGTTACATACAGAGCCTCGCCGAAAGCCTAGAGAGCTGCACTCTGTAAGAAAACAAATAGCGCTGCAGTTCGCGTATGGTACTTCTGCGCCGTCTCTCTCGGGTTTTGCGGCAGTAAGGAAGTGATTAACCAAAGCAGCATTTATATGTATTGTCTCGTTGACCTACATTAAGCGTGCGGACAAAACGTTCGGTCTCCCGCTTTCTGTTCCGCTTAAACGTCTACGCATGCAAGGCCCGGCATCTGCGTCGCACCCCAGACTCGCATGCAGCAGCTGCCTTCTTGAGGACAATGCACGTGGAATTGTGCGCACTGCAGATGTCGCGCCGCCGCTGGCGTGCATGCTTTCTCTCTCTCTCTCTCTTCAGGAGCACAGTCCGCTCCGCCATTGACATTTCGTTCTAAAGGACAGCCAGAGGCAGAAGAAGGCTGCCATCTCTGCGTATATACGTCATAAAAAATGAGGTTTTTGACTTCACTGCGCATTCCGTCTTGACTGCCGTGTCTGTGGCTACGAGCGAATTCGCATCCGCAGAAGCCGCGTGGCGCTATTTCGTTCCAGCGGCTGGCAGGTAAAAGAAAGTTGGCGCTTGTGTAGCGAGCTGTAGTTGATGCGCAACGGTGACGAAGACCGGCACATTGGACAAGGCGTTGACCCGTAGACCAGGTGCGTATACACACGCATCGTCCGGACAGTGAAACGCAGGAACGCGCAGGCACGATTTTGTGTGTACTTGCTTTCGGCGTCCGAATCGCGTCGATGCAGTCATCTCGTGCCTTGCACGACCTTGCGCAAGCTTTTCTTTTTTCTTTTTAGGTAAAGGGATGATGCCATGTAACCTTTGGATGCACTCTATCAAAGCTAACATATTTCACCTGTAGAGCAGGCGGTTTTAAGTAGCGGACGAACGACTGCCATCGGTATCGCTGCTTCGCGGTTTTTATAACGGGTTCGAAATGGCGTCTCTCAGCTAATCATAACGCGGATAAAATTATCATGTAGCTCTGCGTTACGCAAGCTTTAGTATGGAAATATTTTGCGCATATGGGAGACATATCACCGCCTTCTCACTATCTAGGGCTTTGATGGACGCTGATAAGAACTTTAAAGTATTAGTCACATGGCCACACCCATGGGACAAACCCATGGAGGAAGCGAATATGTTGTATAGGAAGGGGCTTTAGGTCACACGCCGGTCTTCGCAAGCCGACTCTCCGTGAAGTCAACCACGTCGCTTTTCCTCTCAAAAAGTCGGCCCAAAACACGTGTGACCCTGCTCGGAGAACTCGGCCCAGTGTGATTGGTTTCCGGTAGGCTTTAAATGACATACGTGCACTTGCTCGGGTTCTTGGCGAACCACTCTGTTTTCTAGCGATGTGCTTGTGGAACTTCGGTCATTTATTTCAATGTGCCTATTTAGCGTTTTCGTTTCTACGAGCGAATTAAGGAAGGAAGGAAGGAAGGAAGGAAGGAAGGAAGGAAGGAAGCTATTTGGAACGATACTTCGTCCGTGCCGTCAGCCGCTTAGAGTGCGGCAGCCACATATTCCTGTCGCCCTCATTGTCTCTTCCGAAGAGCCTGCACCGAGCGCCGTGGTCGAAAGCACTTGTAACTTACCGCGACATGTATGGATCACCTGTTGGGCCGGCTCTCTTGGTATCAGTTGTGTTGCGCTGAGCGCCCTAGAAGTTATTTCCTTCCTCCAAGGGAGAACTTAAACCAGGAGCACCAGTTAACGTATAACTACTTGTGATGATGATGATGATGATGATGATGATGATGATGATGATGATGATGAACTTACTGATGCAGCATGGGGCGTATATTATAGCCGCACGAAATTCCGGTGATCGATGACAGGATTTGTGGTGAACTCGGAAAGTGTCGTCGTTTGCTTATTTGCCGCCCCCCAACGACTGCGTTCAGCGATCTTGTCTCCGTGGGTCAAAGGCCACACAAAGGATTCGAAACACACACACACACACACACTCTCTCTCTTTCTTTCTCTCTCTCTCTCTCTCTCTCTCTCTCTTTCTTTCTTTCTTTCTTTCACTTTCTGTTTTCTACCGCACCCTTACCGAAAATAGCTCGTGTAGTTTTGAGGTAGCTGCGAGCGCCACAGCTGCGACTGCGCTCTGTATGCACCGTGGGAAATGCGAGTTCGCGTGTCTGGCGAGACGGTGGATGGATGCACGTGCGGCCTTGCGAAAACAAAAACAAAAGAAAATGAGTTCGCGGGCTCCTTTTTTTATAAATCGCGGAACTGGGCGACGCCCACATCTTTCCTGCTGCCATATAGCGATGGCTGCGGCGGCCGGCCATGTTACAGCGCTGTTTAAAATCGTGCAGCGTTCTGAAAGTTACACAGCTTTCGTCGCATGCACTTCAGGGACTATACCTATACACATGTACTTGAGAAGAGTCGTTCGTGCGTAAAGACTGCTCGTAACTAGTCCGCGCGCGCTCACCGTCGCAGCAGCGCATGGCTTTTCGTATGGGGGTGACCATGCATCGGGTGGGTCATCGCTATAGTTTTCCTATACCTTCTGACGGCCTTGTGAACTCGCAACCCCCTGCTTGGGTGAGGCCAGCGCTAGCTCTCGTCGCGTTGCACGTTTTTATTATTTTTAACCGACAGCGAGGTTACGGTGATCGTCGCCGCGCGTTTTCGTCGAGGGCGCGCGAGGTTACGCGCGTCTCGGCGCACTGCGCACGCGGCATGCGGACGATGCGGGCCCGAATCGCAGGCACCGCCTGCTTTGCCTGCCTCGCAGGCCCGCTGCTGCAAAGACGCGCGCCGCCCAATTACGTATGCAAGCGGGACGACGCGGAAAACTAGCGCGACGCTCCGCGCCGCACCGTGCTGCATGTAATGCCCTGGCGTGTGTATACTTACCGGCGCGAGCCTCTCGACGCCTCCTTTATCGCCTGTTTTACCTGCGATTCTGTTCTTTTTATTTCTCGCGTCTTTTCACGCTTATAGTTTATCGGTTTTACGCGATCCGGCTGGAGAAAAAGAATTAATGCAAACACGAAGGAAGAGGGTTGCGAGTTCTCGCCTGCGGTGTGCAGTGCGTGTTCTTCCGTGGTGCAGACCGAGAAGGGGGGAGCGGGCGCTGCGAGTTTATGGTAATGCAACTCGAATGGGGGGGGGGGGGGGGTGCGGCGTATAGCGCGACCTGTTGCTCTCAGACGGCGTATGCGACGTTACTAAAGGCTCGGAGCACTAACAGGCGGCGAGCGTGAGTGCGCCGAAGTTTGGGGCCGGAATGAATAGGCTTTCTTGTTGCACGTTCGAGCGCAGGAGCGTGGTGTATACGTGCTACGCCAATGATACGCGTGACGATTGTTTCGGAGACGAGTGGTTGATACAGAGCTCGTAAGCGTAACTTAGAGTCGCCTTGGCTTCTTAGTGAGGCTAATAGACAGGGTGCTGCAACTTTAAGTGTGATTTCGAACATAGCGCGCTGGTATAATTGAAAATCGGGGGTCGTTATTTCGCTACTGTGCATTTAGTTTACCATTCTTTTCTCGGGAGTCGCCGCGCGCGATTATCGCCGGTATCGGTCACCCGTCGCGACATATAAGAAAAAATTGAAAGTGAAATTAGAACGTATACTGTCCCTCTTCTAGTATAAAAGAATTTACCTCGTGTTGCTCTCTCATTTTTGTCTGATAGGGCTTTAACGACCCAAAGCAATATAGTGGAGGATTCCAGTTTTTGATCGACTGGGAAGAGCAAGTGGGAGCGGAGAGGGAGGGGAGAGGCGGGGGGGTTAATGTGCACCCGTACAATGCACGATACTCGAGCGCTATATTGCGTACCGACCAATCGGGATCCGCCCACCGCGGCAGGGAATTGCTTTCCCGAGTTCAACGTCAAAACAGCGAGTATCGATAGTCTTGTATGCGAGTCAGGTGCTGTCTTTCGTAATGGCCTGGTGCGAAGATTACGCTGCGTAATAAGCTATCCGTGCGCCCGCGACTCGGGCATGTGACGGCGTTTCGTGCATACTTGCCTCTTCGACAGGGACGTTACGGTCGCCTGCATACAGCGGACACACAATCTCAGCAACACTTGCGACCTCATCATTCCCCTCTGCACCCGCTGTTCCTCCTCTTACAGCGCATCGCAAGCTTAGCCTAAATGAAATTCCTTCAAACAATGAAACAAATGTTCATGGTCATGGAGACGCTTTTGTCGAGGGCTCTGTAATGCCCGAGTTTTGTCGTTCTCTTTCCCGGTGTAGTTCTCACTATCAGGCGCCGGGGAAAGTTCCTTTGCCACGAAAACACGCCTTGTCGCTATAGCGAGACAGTCTGCTGTCGCATTACTTCGAATAGCGCGCGTATATGTAGTTACGGACGCTTAGCATGCGTCGGTATACCGCACCTTTCGTTAGGCGCAAAGGTGAAGCGCATCTGCCGGACGACTGACGCGCTGTTGACCGCCGAGGCTTACGGAGCGTGTCAACTGTGAAAAAGAAAACTCAAATTACCCCTGCGCAAGTGAAAGGTGCGGCGGCGGCGCACGCTTTTTTTTTTTTTTTTTTACTCTACCACCCGCTGCACTTCATAGTATACCACGCTGCTCAACGAAGCTCTAAGCCGTTTCATTGTTCCTTTCTTTTAATTTGTTCAGTTGTTCCGTGTACCCGGAGCTTTTGCAGTCACCTGTACGCGTTATGACCACCAACTTGCATGCCGTAAGCTTGCGACGTGCGTCACCTATTGCCGTATGCAGAAATTAAAGCGGGGCTGTATGAATTGCCTTGTCCATCACCTCTCTGGACAATTGCTTAGGTATATATAGCTCAGTGCGCAAGCGGATCAGCCCACCTCTTTGTGCTGATGACAGGCGGTGCCCCGAGCTTTCGCGAAGCCAAGGGGATCCTCGCTAACGGGTTCAGCGCGCGCGTGAGGCGGGTAAAGCCGCGAACAGTGTAGCGCGAAGCAAATTCGAAATAGTGCGCGTCACATACGCCAGCTGGTAGCTTTCAACAGGTTTATACCAGCCTTAACCACACTGCTTAAAAAGCAGGGGGTGTGGGGTTCTCGCGGCATATACGGTTGGATGACTTGCGTGTGTGTGTGTGTGTGTGTAACGCCTGGTTTGCGCCAAACTGATCTATCTTTCATTCTCTTTCGCCAGCGACGCGGCGGGCATCACAAAAGGTGTGTACGGAGGAGGGCGGACCGGAGTCTTTCGGGCCGCGTCGGCCGCAAAATACGTCTCAGCTCCGCTCTAAATACCCGAGGCGCAGGCGCGTCGCAGCGCGCACTTGCTCGCGCGCGCGGCGCAGGCGACAGGATTTCTCTCACGGAGGCGGCATTGCGGGTCGTGTGTGTGTGTGCGGGCAAGACGGTGTTCACGCGCCACATATTTTTCCCTATCCCCAGTGGAGGGCAATGCGAGCGTGTGCTGTGCGTGTTTGTCGCGCACCGCCGGCCACCAACAAAGCGCCCTGTTTATGAGGAGAGAGAGAGAGAAAGAGAACTGCAGGCTTTTTTTCCATAAAACTGCGACTGAAGGGACTGGCGATAGCAAGTTCGAGTATCTCTTATCGTATACGCTGTGCCGCTGACGTACAGTCGCCTACAGAAACCTACTGGATGTGAGATTTTCGAGAAAGCGCTTTCCCTCTCTCTCTCTCTCTCTCTCTCTCTCTCTCTCTCTCTCTCTCTCTCTCTCTCTCTCGCTCGCTCTCGCAGAAAGTATGGGCACATAGGTACGAATTCAGCGACTCGTGTATAGTGTTAGCGTTTGCTGCCCATACACGGTGCGTCATCGTACTAGAAGCGATCGTACCTTATATAACGGGGAACAAGTTAACGTTTGTCGCGGAACCCGTGTCCCGTAAACTTAAGTGGTCAGCTGTGCGTGCTCTTGCTCATGACGCCGCTTCAGGTTCACGTCAGTATACGAAATAGCGTGATATCAAGGGGCATTCATATACCGGGTGCTTAGGCGAACACTTTCAGGTTTTTCTGAAAATTGCCTCTCGCAGATAACACAATTCTCGCTCATGAGCTGGTCTACTTGAAGAGGCAGGCGTAACTTGCACAAAAAAAATTGAAATCCATAATCGATTAACAAAAATCACTAAGTAAGGTTCTAAACAATTACCTTATGGCACATGTTGCAATTTACAAAATCTAGCTGGGAAGTTTCCAAGGCCGATCCACTTGGTACAAATTCTCGAGCTGGAACCAGTTTCGAGATATTAATTCCCGAACTTTCTGGAGAAATGCATTGGCGTTCCAGTCACTTTTGTGCTTCAATGCATAAAACGACTTAGTGCATTTTTGTTAATTATTCGATTATGCATTTCAATTTTTGGGCAAGCAATGTCCGCCTGTTTCAGTAGACGAGCTCATGGACTATATCTGTGCTGTTTGCCACAGGCAACCTTAAACTTTTTTCGAAAGTGTTCGCTGAAACGCCCTGTATATAACGAGCCTTGGGGAATGCAGCCTTTGTTTGTTGCAGTGTGCTAATGTAGCGTTGTACTGCACCACGATACTGCGAATGACGGCCTCTTGCCTCCGCGATGTCCGTACATGCATTTGCGTCATCCCCCCTACCTTCAATTTTTTTTTTTTTTGCGTCATTACACGTATACGACACACAAGTTTTCAGACATGGCACATGGCACGAACCAGTGCACCTTGTCGGTATAATTTGCTGTCACAATTAAAGTCTTGCGGGAATACACATCTCGGAGGCACACACGACGCTGAGAGGTTTCACGAACCAGTCCAAGCAGCGAGATTATTTTTTACCGCACCTAAGAGACATAAACTGCGCGCGCGTCACCAATCTCCGTATGGGTGGGTATTCGAAGGTATGTTAGAGCGCGCGTTTACCGAGACATCGGCCGTCTTACCTTGGATTGCTCAATTGTGCGCAATCACGTCCGCAACTGCGTTAGCCGCTCTTTAGCGCCTTGTATCCGCAAATACCTGATCATGTTCAATCGAAGTGTAGCTGTGATGATCCCTGTCGGTCCGAGATCAAGTTATTGTTCGTGCTCGGCGCTTCCACACGCAAACCGGTCTCTCTTGTTGGCTATATATATATACGGTCGACTCTGGTGTCTCGGGACCTTCTTCGAGCTCAAGTTAACTGCGGCAACGCTACTAGCTGTTGCTTAAACAAGAGAGAAATGATTTATTAGAAAGGCAGAGAGGTCGGCGTGAGCTACCACGATCTGGCCTGCTACCCTGCACAGCGGTAAAAGAAAGAGACAAGCAGTCCAGAACATCCCGCGTGGCTATTGTTGCTATGGTGCGGTCACGCATTGCGGTCAAAATAGTACTTTCAGACAATGAACAAAATTCGTTTATGTCAGGCTGTTGAAAAGTGTTTTTTTTTTTTTTATTTCTCACTCGAACTCCCTATACGTTTCCTGTCCTTATTTTGTGTGTCCCTCCGATTTCGCCCTCTTCATTTTTGTCGAAAGTGGTAGTCCATGCTTCGTAGTTAGTAGCTTCGTAGCTGTATCATTGATGTCGTCATTAATAAACCACCACGCGCCGTAACGGATGGTTATATCTGCCTATCACTTTGTCAGCTATACGTCAGGTTTACGTTCATTTTAAAGAAAGGCGATACGGCACGCACTGCGACCTTCCCAGCACGATCCGGCGCTGTCGTCGGGCATGCATTTCCATTTCTGTCCATTCGCGCAGCCGAAAGTCATTAGTATATCGCCGCATGAATGGCGTTAATTGTTTCCGTGCTGGCGTCACCAGGCGGGTGATTCCACGTAATGCTTTACGTAAGATAAGCAAAGTCGTGTCTCGGTTAATGCAAGCAGGCAGCGTTGTGCTCTGCAGAGAGGTGGCGGAGATAAGAGAGCCGTGATGCAGCGGTTCTTATTTCGCATTAAGCCGTGTTCAGACTACAGTCGCATCTGCCATAAATGTCTTAATTGTATTTAACGTAACTGCTTGAACTTGTGCTGCATCGCTAAAAGTCGCCCATTGTTCACATTCAGTGCTTCGGTTAGATACGTTTTTTCTCTCGACCGGCCAGTCAGCGCTCTCGGACAACTGAGAGACGAAGTTTTCAATACGGCGCCGATTAGCCTACGAGCGCTAGCAAAGGTGCTAGCAGAATCACCGGCAACTATACAGCAGCGTCGGAGGCCGTCACCGACCCGTCGGTTTTCTAATCGAGGAATCTGAGGAGCACGGAAGCCCCGTGACCGGAAGATGCCAACCGAAACTGCTTCGCGCATTGGTGGCGTCGTAACAGTCGTATCTGTGCCTGTCGTAAATGTAGCGGGCACTCCAACATTAATGCTCAGGCTGGTTGCGAATGTCGCGCAGTTTCCGCTCAGTGCGACAATAAGTCTGAACAAACTATAGTTTCGCTTTATGTGTTTACGCTTATACAACCAGTGCGAACGATTCGGATGAAGCTTACGTAGGCTGGAACGCGGCTTTAGTGTGCTTTATCGCACCGTTGCCACTACTGCGCCGTTGACACTACCGCGCCGTTGCCACTACCGCATCCTTCATTTTCCAGCCGAATATACACGCCTGCAGCCAAAGCTATTGCTATAGCTAACACGCCCAAGTCTGGTGGTTGGCCGAAGCGATAACACATGGAGCAGTATGCTGAAACTGTATTATTTGCGCATACTGTGTGTAGGTCGCTCTATTTTGTAGTGGTCTCGAGCATTATTTGATATAATAGTATATCGATGGGTGTTTGTGTTTGTTTCTTGTTTCAGTGTTTTTCCGTTTGTGGAGCGGCGCTGCTTCTGCGAAAACTGAGATTATACCCTGTGTCCCAGCTAACGTTAGCCAAGCTGTCCAACGAAAAAAAAAAAGGATATTAGAAAACACGGTGCAGTATACAATTAAAGACCTACGGTGTCCGCTCGTCAGCATTCCGACGACTGAACACCGCAGGTCTTAAAATTGTTTTTGCGCCTTGTTTTTCGAATATCTTTTTTTTTCTTTCAACAGCTCGGCTAACGTTAGTAGGAGCACCTTATATATGGTAAACAAGCCACCCCCTACCCAGTCATGTGAAGGCACTACGTAAACTCGCTTTTTCAGGAGGCGATCTGGTCGAGAGGTAGAGAATACTTAATGCGCGAAAAGCAGAGGTGGTCGACCGGACGAGCTTTGTCTCAGGCCTGTTACCCTATATGCATAGGGAAAGAGGATAAAGGGGAGAAAACATGGGGGGGGGGAAATGTAGGGTGCGGATGGGGATGACATTGTAAAGGCCGTACACGTGCTATGCGTAAACATGTTTGCGCACAACACTTTACAAAGCACGCACTGTGAGCAACAAGTGCGATCTTGACAGTTTTAACAGAGAACTATACCTTGCAGAAGTGTCTGTACTGTGTCAGCGAAAGTCTTTGTCAGTTAGAACGGGAAGAGTATGTAGTCGCAGTTCTCCCCCCCCCCTTCCCTCCACCCTGCTCCCCTTGCAGCTTCGGGAAGCACGTCGCCGACAGGCACGCGCTGCCGCGACTGCATCGATTTCGGTCCCGCGACTGCCGCCGACGCCGCTCTGTCGCGGCGGCCTGATGCGTCGTCCGGCGCCTCGACGTGCGCTGTTGCCTGCGGGCACGCCACATCGGCCGGCAGCAGCGGCCGACGTCGCCGCGCCCCGTCGCCGGACTTCATTACGACGAATACTGCGAGCACCGCGCGGCGTGGCCGTCTGCGCGTCGTCTGCGCGGTTTTTTTTTTTGCTCGTCTCGGGTGCTTGCGCGTCTGCAATATTGCCTAACGCGTGCAAGTGAACTCCACGCACTGGGAAAAGATGGGTATAGATAGATGCGCTGTATAGCGAAAGCTGGAGCTGTTAGCCTGCTTACTCGATAACTTGGCGTCGAGGGGAGGGTGAGGGGTGGGAGGGGCGTTTTACCGAAATATAAACATGTTTATGCATTGTATTTATCTAGCGCGCATAGTGTCATGATACACTCCTTGTGCTGCCTAGTGTACACATACGAGCTGCTTATGGCTCCCCCATCGTCCTTGAGGATAAACAAAATCATTGCCATTGTCAGGATTAAGCATTGTTCGTACCCGTGGGTAAACTCAGCCACAGGCGACATTGTTACCGCGTGTACTGCAAGCTGTTGAGCGAGGAGTCACAATTGCGATAATTTTGTTAAACCCCATCTCGCGGCGTAACCTTGTCGCGTGACAACTTGATGTCGGTAGCGCGAAGTTTTTCGGTAGTCTGTTTACTCGCGGCTATGATTCGTACTATTGGTTCCGGACGAATGTCGAAAACCTAGGCGACATGCAGCGCCGAACGTCCTCAAGATGCATCCTCCGTTTGTAGAGTTTCATGCGCGATTATAAGTTCTCGGAACTGCATTCCTGCCATAGATTATCGGAGGGTCGCGTTCCTTAGCAGTCATACACGCGGCCCTCGTAACTCGGCAACCGCCGGCTGGCTCGTAAAAGGAAATTGCCCGCGGTGCGTCGTAGGCCTTATATAGCGTCACGGGCATCTCGTCAGTCGGTGTGGCTATTGGTCGACGCGTTGTATTGGAAACACGGCCGCGTCTAATGGCCGGGCTGACCTGCAGGCTTGTTGCTGGCCGGAAGCTACAGATGTGACGAACTCGTCATGTAGCTTTTCCTCTTAAAAGGTGCGCAGATCGTTTCCTGACTCTTTCCTTTTCCCTCTTGTCTCGATTTCGACTGGCAGTGTTCATTGACTTAACTTATTTTGTACGTTCCTTACGTTGCGCTCGATAATCTTCTGCAGGAGTCAGTGTAGAACCGCATGTAACCTATGTGTATAGGGCGTGCCTGGTATGTACGTCGATGTTTGCGCGTCTTTCGCGTGCCTCATTTTCGAGGCCGCCTGTTGTCGACGCGTGTCTATACGCACAGTGGCCGTACTATGTAATAATTGCATTGCATGTGAGCAGTGCCGCGCGATGTACCGCGTGCGTGGGTACACATATCCGCTCGCCCCCTCAGCCGAGATCCGGCACCGGATCTTTCGCGATCCGCACTGCCGAATATCACGTGACCCGACTCCGGCGATGCGCGTGCGCTGACATCGAAGCGGACGTAAGCCGACAGGGTGACCTTGCTGCGGAACGCATAAAAGGTCGCGCCGCGCAGGGCCCCGCAGGGAGGATGTAAAGCTAATTACGCGTAAAACGCTCTGGCGCAGAAACAATGTCGTTCGGCATGTAGGAGACGCGGTTCGCTACACGCCAGTGCGCTATGCGGGCTCACAAAACGAGGAAGTGGTCGGGAAGTGGTTGAGGATGTCAAGTCAGCGTCCAGGTATATATATATATATATATATATATATATATATATATATATATATATATATATATATATATATATATATATATATATATATATACATACGCGTCCGGAAAGAGAGGCGCCGAATTGTACAGAGCAGAATTATAGATATAACGTAGTCTATATATATGTAGTCTATATAACTTAGTATGACACTGGTTGCGATTTGCAAAAATTCTATTCTCCAATTCTAAATGTCTATAGGTGTATACTCACGTCTATATAGCTATGGGCTTTTTACGGCTGGCCGGTTTTAGTCCATATTCCGCTAATCCTTATAAGCTCGTATTTCCATGGACTGCGTATGGTCTGTTCTAAAAGCCTGTGGTGCTGCATACGTAATGAAATGTTGTCTATTCTAAGTTTGCAAAGCTTGCGCGTATTATGCCTATAGCCTACCACGTGACTATGCATCTGTCGCGATCTATATCCGCTACGACGAAGGCTCCCTGCATTCGCTTATACTCGTTCAAGCCACCCTCCCCTCTTTCTCGTTGCGAATGTGCACAACGGTACCACGTATGCATCGAGCGGCGCATATAGCGACATTGAACGAGCCCGGTTTCCTGTAATGCGGGAAATGCGATCCTAAACGAGACGCGGTTCACTTAACTCGTGCACTGTGCGCGGCTCGCCGTTATGCTTTTCGTACAACGCAATGACGCGACGCTCTGCAGGACACGCGTTGCGAGTGTGACTGTACGTGACGGCACGCGTGCGATGTTGTTGCCGTTGCGCTGCAAGGGACGTCGCTCAAGGGACAGGATCAAAAAAAGGAAGAGAAAGAAAGGCGCATCCTGCGACAGTTGGGGCGGCCGTCTGTTTGCGCGCGGGTGATCACCCGCAGCTGTTGTTGGCGCCGAAAGGGCAGCGCATCACGTAGCTGAAAACGAGGTGGGCGCAAGTGGGTGGAAGAGGCCGAAGGGTGTGGGGAGGGGGGCGTGAGGTTATTTCGCAGTGAACTTGGCGGCTGTGGGCCTGCTACGACGGCGAGCGTCGATCGGAGCACTTCGTCGGCCGCCTGTCACACGCGTCCGTCCTGCCATAAAGCCGCGCCGTCGCGTCGCGAGGTGCGTCAGAACAGCGGCGCTATTGATCTCCACCCTTCGTTATGCGGGCATCTCGCAGTGAGTGTGCGCTTTTGTTTGTTTTTTTTTCGACGTTTGTTGTCGCGGTTCGACCGCGTGAGATTCTTACGTGACCGGCCGCTGGGCCGGCTCTGCTACAAAGGGTTTCTTCACAGAGGGCACGCCTCGTATACGGACGACGACGTGACCCTTATTTCGGCCCCCCTCTCGCCGAAAATTTAATTTCGAACATCTTACTTAAAAGAGATCTTTAAGTTCTTCTGTCTTCTTTTTGTTCGGGCAGACAAGAGGGACAGCGAATGCTGAAAGCTATTTTGCAAAAGCCAGGCGTGAGGTTATTAGGTGGGCGAGTAGGTACGTGTCCATGGTGATGAATATGCATACCGCACTTTCATTTTTATCGCGCTGCATCCATTACCGCTTTGCAAGCACGATCTTCTTCTTTTTTTTTCCTTAAGGAACTGAAGGTCGAACTTTGGGGTCTTCAAAAGTGCTTTCTGATGCCACGTTCCTTTAATCTAGCTCTTCGTGGGCACGTATGGGCAAATTAATCGTCGAATATGATGAATGGATTATTGTGACTAGATGTATCCAATCTCCTTCTTTCTCATTCTTTGAGCACGTTTCGAAAAAGAAAAATGCGTTCCCGTCCGGCCTGTAAAAGATTACACTCCAGAGCTCCCGCGGCCGTAACCTCTACTGCCTCTTATCACCTTCGTCGCGAATATTCTTACCCGTTATCCGTCCGAATTGGACAGAGAGCGAGAAAAAAATCCATTGATTAAATGCAAAGATTTCTACCGGAGTGCATGTAGCCGCGTAGTACGTGCTATATGCTTTGATTGGTGAAATGTATCGTGGAAAGGAAGGCCCTAGGAGGCGGCGGGCGTGTGGTTAGGAATATATACGAAAGATGCACAGTGTTTCCTGTCATCGCATTTTTACAACGATGGCGGCTATGCAGGCTCTTTCGTGACCGAAGTTGCTGCTTGAATGTCGAACGTAATCGGTTACACTCGCATTATAAAACTGAAGTCCCCAGTGCCTCCGCAAAGGGCAAATTTTACATACCTTCCACAGTGCCGGAGAACTTTCCTTCTTGCCTCGACTTTGATTGGAATAGCGAATTCGTTTGTGACACATCGCGTTCAAGTATGCAGTCTATAATGACTGTAGTGCGATTGCACAGTTTATGCGACGCGGATATATAACACACGATGAGCGGGAGACATTCATTTTATTGATGCAAATGAGGCACTTTCCATATGTGTTCTAAGCGTCATGCATTTAATTAAAGGTAACTTATAGCACACGTTGCTTCTGCATAGGTTTTGATGAATTTTGCGCGATTGATTTGTGACGCGTAAGGCGCGAGAAATATGTAATATACGCTGCTCACCAGCATTCCTGATTTCCCCAGTTGACACTGTATATATGTTGGTTCAACTTGTGTACCTTAATTCCGGCAAAACGCAACGATCCTGGACACACGCAAGCGAGCGAACTGAGAACAGATCTGGGCAAACAAAAACAACCAGCGACCCCGCCGTAGGTTTTTTACCGCCGGAATGTTCCTTGTTAGCTGCGGGAGGCAAAACGACAAACTACGTGACCGAGGTAACTCGCAGCGTAGGCGATAGGGGCACCCTTCCTTTCTTTCTTTTTTCCAAAGTTATCCACTTGTTCCTCCTCCCTCTCTGCTCCCTTCCTTCCGGTGAGGAGCGCCGGCATGTGACATCTCGTCAGCGCCTGAAACTTTTGTCGTTTATTGCGAACTAGAAATTTTGTATCTTCGTTCGGCAGTTCCCCATTGGACGTTCAACGACTGGCGCACCCTCTTTTTCTTTTCGCTTCCCTTGGGTCATCACTATGGTTTCGGAATCTGTTTCGTTCGTTCCCCCCGCATTTTTTTCTTGAAAGCGAAAAAGCTTCTCTCGGTGGGGCTCTCTCAGCTCGCTGATAGCTTGCAGTTTCCCGCGGCAGGCTGAAAGGATATAATCCGCGCGGCGTGCCTACGGTCAATCGAGGGACTCTTATGCCTTTGATTCCAAGTTTGACGACGACCCGCCGGTCTTCATTTCGCCGGCCGGATACGTGTAGCCGTCGTTTCTCCTGTACGCAATGTTCGGAAACGGCCCACTTCTTCGCGTTCTCGAATGGGAAAAAAAAGATAGTAAGGAAATGCAAAAAATCCCTCCCCGTAGCGTGGATTTGAATGGTTAAGCTTTCAGCAAAGAAACATGTGTGTCCATCGTCGTCCGCGGCTGGTGTAAGTAAAGAGTTAAATGCCGTGGCGTGCTCCGCCTCAATCGTGGCACGTGGGACACACACGGCGGTGGCGTGCGCGCTTGTGGTGTGTGTGTGTACACCGACGTATCTATCCTATGCGGTGTTGTGTACAAGCGCGAGCTCGCGCTTTCGTGCGCACCACCGGCAGTCAGGCAGAGTCTGGCTTCCTGGTTCCCACGGCGTCGTTCTGTGCCGCCCCCTGTACCCCCCTTCCCGCCTTTCTCACCACTCCTCACTGCATACAACAGCGTACGCGGTGTGGTCTTGTTCACTTCTTTTTCTTCCTTCGGATAGAAAGAAAATGGCATAGAGAAGGCGGCCAAGGATGAAGAGAAATGCTTCCAGAATCGCTTTCGTTTCTCCCGGTGGTTTCGCATTTTTAGAGCGAGGCGGCGGTCCGGCTGCGGCGCTGTCCGCTTCCTCGATTGTTTCTTCCTTCTTATATTTACTTTCTTGCGTTTTTTTTTTCCTTCGCCGCGACGTATACGGTACACTCAGCCCGCGCCGTGCGGTCCGACTCTCCGCTCCGTCATCGGGTCAGAGAAACAATTCCGCGGTGCGAGCAGAGCCCGCGCTTTCGGTTTCACTTCGACGTTTCCTTTCTTCTCTTCTTTCATTCTTCCTTCATCATTCTTGTAAGTGCACTCACTGGGCTCCTAGGAGGTTTCGGGTGTTCATCGCCTTTAACTCTACGGCGTTGTGTCCTGGATTGTTAACTGCGCCATTTTGAAAGATAAGGTAATCCGAGTAAAGTGCTTCGTTGTTGGCGCCGTGTGTGCTCGAATGTCTTGCATCGAATTTGCGAATCCCCCCAAATTTGATTATTGGCTCGTCATATGTGTGTCGGATGCTGCTATACATGCACACTTACAGAAAAGAATCGTACATTAAAATACCGTGCGTGCAACGTAATAGTTCAGCGCAAACCCGCAAGGTGGAGAGAAGTAACTAATAAAGGGAAAATCAGACATCCACCCAACCGTGGCAATTGCTACAGTGGAAACCCATATGGGTTCCTTGAAAGAAAAGCCTCGCAGTTGAAGATAAGAGGACGGAAAGGCGGTGGTTCCGGGTTCGGGTCCCGGACCAGGACGAATGTTTCTTCAACTGCGGGGCTTTTCTTTCAAGGAACCCGTATGGGTTTTCATTGTATAGCAATTGTTACGGTAGGGTGGATGTCTAACTTTCCCCTTTATTAACCGTGCGTATGTTCATGCTGTGCATGACGACGTGAAAAATAACATTTCTGAGGCGGCATAGCTTTATGTGACAATTAGGCAATTAAAAAAAATAAATCGGCTTTCTCCTCCTCCTCCGAACCGGCGGGTCACATTCACCGATTGAGGCCGTTTTTGTTGTACAGCCCCGATCGCTCACCCTTAGGACGTGCGCGCCGCGGGGTCGAGGTGGAGTCGGCAGGTACGACTGCGTCTTGGTCCTTCTCGTCTCAGTGGGTCAGCCATGCGTCAACTGTTGCGACCGAGATCTGGCCTATTGGGCGAGCGAGAGCGTAAGGCAGGGCGCGTAATGGCGTGCGCCATTAAACTTCCTGATTTGGCGTGTTTGTTTGTGTGTTTGTCTGTGCACGCGTGTTATACTCTGTTCCCCTATAAGTGCATCGGGCGTGGTCGCGGCCGCGATCGGCAATGTGTCGTACCAGCCACCGCGACGTGCGTCTGTAGATTGTTAAACTCGAAAATCGAGAACTTGCATTCGTTCTCTTTTAAATGTCGCATTCTGTGTTTCCGCAAATCTGTGTCTGCATTTGTGCTGACTTCGCCGCTGTTGAAGCGCGTTCTTTGATAACGCCGGGAGCTGCGAGAAATCTTCCGACACTTCGCGGCCGAAGCCTCCGGAATATGGTATACGTATTAGGAAGTGCACTGCTTTTACATCTCGCGACTATAAGTTCAGTATGCATGTACCTTGAAGTTGAACTTGTAGACGGCGAAGTAGTTAGATTCATCTCGGTTTTAGCGTTCTTAAAGGGGTCCGCTGGACGATGCAAGATTCTGAAAGTTCTGAGAACGAGGCAGGGCGACGTAACTTCGAATCGCGACACTCGTTGTGTTTTCACCGCGCACAATTGTGGCTGACGCAAAGTGTAAAGAACCCGACAGGTATTCGCTAACAGCAGTGTGTGCGTGTAGTCCTTGCCTTGCTGTCGTTCGATTTTTTTTCTTTATCTTTAACTTGTGCGCAGGCTTATCGCGCTAATTGCGATGTGGCCACACTCTGTTGCCACATTCCAACAACTGTACCACGCTGTTTATCAGCACCGCCTCTCGCAACCGTTGCTCGGCGCTTTCAAAGTCAGCGCAGTAAGCACCGAGTAGACCGCTAACCGTGTCGCTGCCGCTGTGGCCGAACTGAAAGGAAAGGTATGGGTGGGAAGCGGGGGAATGGATGGGGGGAGGGGATGGAGGGGCTACAACGCTTTCTGCGTGAAGCGTTGGCGCGAGGAGAAAGAAAAAAAATAAAGTTGGGAGAGAGAGTATAGCGAATGCGAGAGGAGTTCGGTCACAGGCCACCGAGGCCGGCCCAGCGGAACTGCTCCCTGCTGCACGCGTCCGCGGCACTGCCTGTGGCTGCCGTGGTGACATAGTTTCGCTTTGCTGACGCGACCATCGACACTGCCGCAGGGGACCGAAGGCAGCGCCGGAGGGTGAGCCCCCTTGCTTGGGGAGGGTATGTGTTGTGCTTGGGGAGGGTATGTAGCCACATGGAGGTAGAAGAGGGGTGGGGGAATGAACCCCTTTCCTCTTCTGCCGCGGTCGCTGGCCCGCAGTGGAGGTTGTGAAGAAAGAAGGGGGGGGGGGGGGCGTGGTTCACCGAACCAGCCAGCCGGGCCAAGCCGCCGTCGGCGCCGGTCGAAGTGGCGCGCGGCGGCACTCGAATCCAATTCGGTGACGCGACACGCCACCCCGTTGGTGCCGGCGGCACTGCGAGCCAGCGTCTGTGTGTGTGTCAGTGCTCGTGCGGGGGGGCAGCAACCCCCCCCCCCTGCTACCGTGTTGTTGCTGCTGCTGCTGCTGGGAAGCATGAGCGCGCCCATGATGGGATAAGCGGGAAGCGATTACCGCTGGCTGCCGCCGCCGCCACAGCCTCGTACCGAACCGCTTCTCGACCCGAGTGGCTGCGGTGTGCCACCCTGCGTACCCCTGCGGGGCTCCTCGTGGACGAACTGGCCTGGGAAGAAGCGAAGCACCGTTTCACGAGGTTTGTGGTGATAGTTTTGATCGGCGACTGCGGCCGGCGAAGCGTGCTTTTTTCGGAACCGCCGAGGTCGTCGCTTCTCGGCTACATGCTGGCATTTCTCGCTTGGTCGTTTCGCCGCCGGCGAGCTTCGTCGTCGTGCGGTGCCGCTATCATGCATCGGTGGGAAATCGAGTCGGCGCTCGCAGACTGCGGTCGGAATGCAGTGCTGGAAATTGGACAGGCAGATGATATACACTCGTGTAATCGCGCAGTTTAGTCGCTTGGGTGGTGGGACTCGTTAGGAGAGCGAATTTGATGATATCATGGCTCGAGAGGGGTGCCCTCTATCACGTATATAGTGATAGTGTGAGCTCCAGAAATATGCGGGACGCGCTTCTGCGACCTATGGGCGCTAGCGCGCCAACTAGTAGAAACCCAGGAGCCGAAATGGCGACCCAGTCTCAAACGTTGCTGGTATTTTCATGCTCGGTCACCACAGGCCTCCGACGTCCTTCCAGGTTATGTACGCGGAAACACTTTGACGCACCTACCCCGTATACGTCGGCGCGCACGTGCGGTGGATTTGTACTCCAAGGGACTCTCGTGCAAACCTAGACTCCTTCGAATAAACGAAGTTACTGTAAAGGACCCAAATGGAGGCGTGCTGACCTTTGCGATACAAGTATACTCTAGCGCAAACGTCTTTAGGAGTGTCCGCATGTGTCAGGGGCAATAACTTTTCAGATCATCATCAACAACTCGGGCGGAACAGCGGGGCCAGATCTCTTGGCTTCTAATTGCGCGCGACTTTACCGCTGTGTACGAAAGCTTTCATTCATTGAGCCCTCATTCCGACTTGAATGGCGCAAACATCCATCCTCTTTCAACTTTTTCTCTCACCCAAAGATACTGGGACCGTCGCCACACCCGCCTCTGGCACAAAAAGTGATTCGTGCACTAGTACACTGCTTGAAATGCACCGGCTTATGAGATCGCTTGTAGTGTCCCTGTGTGTCATCCCACGTGCATCAGTGCTCACTTTTTCCCTCTTTTCCTCTTGCTATTCCCCCTTTCCCTCACCGTTAGTGTAGGGTAGCCAACCGGACGCTCGTCTGGTTGATATCCCTGTCTTTCCCGTCCTTGCTCTCTCTCTCTCTCTCTTGCTCAATGCGCGAACGCCTCAGAGCGTGTATAGTTTAACGCGGCCACGAACACATCGCTATAGTTGCCGTTGTGTTCTCTTAAAGATTGCCTGCTGGGAAAGGTATATACGTTCTACTTAGCTCGACTGCTCCACGTCCCGAAGATACAAGGTAAAATTAAGCCAAAATAACGGTTGCATTGAGGCGCCGAATGAGTTTGGGCCACAAGCACTCTCGTCACACCTGCGAGCGACAGAAGCGGTCTTGAGAGCAAAGTTTGCGTCAAAAATCCCGCGATTTCGTTTTGAGTCAGGTATAGTAATGCTTAAATGTCTAATTGACCTGGCATTGCGTTAAAAGAGTCTGCAAGCTCACGGCTTGTAGTGCGTAGCTCTATTGGCCTCGAGCTCCACCACTGGAAAAGCTGGCGCCACCGTCGGCGTGACGTGCTAGGAGGGATCACGTGGGCATAGCGGCCGCGTCGGCTGCTTCGGGCGCGCCGAAGCGAGCTGAAAACGAGTTTAAATTCCCTCGTACGCTGCGGTCCTCATTTAGTGGCGAGATTTTCCCGCTTCGAGTGTCCTTTACAACGCTTGAAAGCACTACAATAGGTAGTGGCTGCCTTTGAAGGCGCACAACATGGTAGGCTACTGCTCGGTGCCGCAATGCCGGACGCACGCGACGGAGCACGGTGTCAGCCTTATTCACACGTAGCCGCAGGACAAGAAGCTGTATGAAGCTTGGCTCGCGAAACATAAAACCGGCAAACAGTCATCGGCTACAACTCGGGTATGCAGCAAGCACAGACGCGAGGAAGATTTCGGCTACGGCGCCCGGTCTGCGATGTTCTGAAAACGCGCACTGAGACGCTCGCCCGAGTCCGCTGCCCGACTAATGTCATGACGGTTTGGTCTATGAATTTGTCGATGCTATAGATACTGGCAAGTTCAGTGGAGTGGAAAGGCAGCGGTAAGAAGCACACTTAAAGAAAGCATGGCATATGGTCATGTTTGTGTTATGAATTAATGCACTGGATTACAAAAAAGGAGCAGCGGGGAATTGCACGCTGAGAACACCGATAAACATACAGTGCGACGCAACTCGAGAAATAGTATTGAAAGGTCAAAGAATTTAGTAGAAAAAAAAGATTGAATCGTCGCGACGGCACATCACAGTCCCCGTAGGCGTCGAAGTCTCTACAATGAAATTATTTTTGAACAGCTCTGATAGCGCCCACGCAACAATGGTTGCTTGTATACTGTCAAATGCTCATATTCTGCGGCCTAAAGCTCATGGCACGGTGCGAAAACGCGCGCGCGGAGAAAGCGAAACAGTGCGCGGACAAGCATGCAGACGCGCAGTCGGTCGCTGCGAATCTGCGCGATCGCTGCATTGAGGCTTCATTCTATTACGCTCCATTTAGTTATACAAACACTATAAGAACATATTTCAGATAGTTTGCTCTCAGCATTTACCTACCTTTCACGTAAGAAGCCGGTTCGGGAGACTCCATCGCGGCGACTGCGCGCAGTGGCGTTCACTGTACGTATTCGGTAAAGAGATAGCGTCTGTAAACGATTGTGTGCTTTCAGTTTGCCCAACATTATTATTTAGACAGTAAGAAACTTCTCTCGTTTCGAAAGTACTTACAGAAATGTCCGGGAGAGCTCGCGCGTGATGTTTTCAGTGAGCGCTGACAGCAAAACCCATGAGGAGCGCGCCACGTGATCCCTCATACTACGCCAGCGAGGCGCTTCCGATAGATGGCGACTCCGTAACTCCTCGCCGCCAATACATAGCTGCATTCCGCCCTCGTACGTCGAAAACCCGCCAGCGCTGGTATTGCCGCACATGGCGTTCCGCAATTACGTGCACCCGCCTGTTTCAGAGCGCGCGCACGCTCAGATAATAGGTAACGTGACACACCCTCATCTGTCACATTGTGTACAAGTCAACCTTCTTGACCCGCCATCGAGAGCGTACGGCCATGCAAGGTGTATATACGCCCGCTTATTTCTCGAAAATTGTGGAAACCGATTTTGCGCCGCGATTAGGCCCCTCGGCGAGTGTGTGTGTGTGTGTGTGTGTGTGTGTGTGTGTGTGTGTGTGTGTGTGTGTGTGTGTGTGTGTGTGTGTGTGTGTGTGTGTGTGTGTGTGCGTGCGTGCGTGCGTGCGTGCGTGCGTGCGTGCGTGCGTGCGTGCGTGCGTGCGTGCGTGTGGAGATCGAGTTTCACAAAGCGGAGCGTTCCACTTCCTGCACACGGGGCAGCTGTATTAAAAGGAGCGGGCGCTCGCTCGCAAAACCGTAAAGCAATCGAAAGCGTATACCGCTAGATCGGTAATGGCCGGAACCGTTAGCTCTGTTTTCGTTCTGTTTTCTTTCTTTTTCTGCGGTCTCCTGTCATGCGTTTTAGTGTCACTATAGCGCTCGCTGGCATATTGCGTATATACGCGAGCGAGCTGCGCGGGCTGATCTGGTCGCCGGACTGTTTGAACTCGTTTCGCTTGTTTGCTTGTTTCGCAACACCTGCCTGACTTTCGTATACGCAAACCGGTACATCCGAATTTCGCGCCCTTTCGCTCCTTTTCTCAGTTATTTCTTTCTTTCTGTTTGTCCGTCGCTTTAAACGCGCTTTCATCTGATGGCCGCCTGCATTGGCTGCACGGTTCGTACAATGGAAACGGCCCGTATCACGGCCGTTGTAAAGGCGGCGTAAAATTGCGTGTCGCGCGCCCAGGGTGGACAAATAACGAGAGTGGAAAATGTAATTTGCCACGAATTTCCACGAACGGGGTCAGCCTGCAAAGCGAGCGCCGTGTCTCTAGGCTGAATGCGCGTGGTTCTGCTCTGTTAAGTGGTCTTGTGTTTGCTTCAGCATATTGACGTTCGAAATTCACAAGGGGCGATATTTGTGGCCATGCAGCACAGACGTTTGAAAATGAACTGATGCACGTTTTCTAAATGGTTATTTGTGTGCGTTACTGTAATTACACTGCTGTCTAATGCGATTCCGGTGGCTGCCTTTTTGTGAGGGCGCCCCGCGGACCTTATTCTCGTGTGCTACCTTTGAAGTAATGTACTCTGTTGGGTGTGGCATACTAAAGATCAACGGTTGCTTACATGCATGTAATTTCTGGTACAGTCGACACAGTAGACAGAGGAGTGCGACGTTGTTGGAAGCCTGCGAGTCTTGCGAATGTCACCTCGATCAGTGTGTACACAGAGCACTCGAGCCTTGCAGCGCTAACCTGTGGAGCTAAAACGTGGAGAGGTTGTTAAACATAAAAGGGAAGCTGAGGAGCACGCAACGATTGACGCAACGGACAGGTTGAGAGACAGAGAGGCAGCAGTATACAGACCGGTACACGCGATGAGGGAGGGCTCAGTGAAATTGTTTAAGTAGGGGTATTGCGCAGAACAAGTGATCAACAGGTTTATGACGACAGGCTGGGTATGCGTGCCAAGGCAATACGACTGCATGCATGCAGTCGAGAGAGCTGCCTGCTGCTGTCGCCGCCGCCGCATGGAAGCGCGGTGCTCGGCATATATCGCGCGACCGAGAGGTCTGCTTTCAGAGCGCGCACATTTCTTTCTCTATGTGACGCGCGCCTTAGCGCAGCTGGAGTCTTATATAGCTCGCTCAGTATACGTGAAGCATGCACGGCTGAGAGATTAAGTGGCTGCAAAAAAAAAAAAAAAAAAAGCGTCGCGCACGCGTGCATACGCAAGCACGCGCAGGTGTTCACTTAACTGGCGGAGCAGCATGCAGCGCGCTGAACGTTGAAGGTGCATGGGGGGAAAGTCTCCGCTGTGGTGACGGGACTTGTAGTTCCGCGGTCACGGTCCCGTAACCGCGCGGGTGCCTACGTGTGTCGCGGTGCCCGAGCTGACCCGCAGCAGGCGCGCCCCGCCGCTTGTGCTTCCGAGTTCCCGCTATATAGGCGCTGCCGCGAAGAAAATGCTATACAGCAGCCGCTTCTGATTTCGTGCCCAACGCTGCAGCTTTTCGCTTCGCTTCTGCATTGCGGAGCGCTCGTGCGGGGGTGCAGGATGTAACGGCCTTCTTTGTATTGCTCCGACATAGCCAGAAGAAGCGCCCCTTTTCAATTTAGTATATCACTGTTGGCCGAATTCGCGACATTTATCTTCAAGCTCATGGATGTATGTAGGCGTTTCTTACGCACTATAGTGCTAGGCATTAAGCATGACCTCGTAGCTCATTTGCATAGTTTCGCATGTCGTGCACCATCATGTTTTGATCCGTCGTCCTCATAATTTTCCGCTTTAATTCCGTCGTCTAGTGGACTTAGCGCATCGCCATGTCTATTATCGGACGCTTTCGGAGTTATCGGACGCTATTTTTTTTTTCACTTCGTACAAGAAAGCCGAAGCAAAGACCGCGCTCTGCGCATGCGCCGCTCCGTCGACGCTGTTTCTTGGGTGCGCACTAGTGTATGCAATCAACTTATTGCATGCGTGTACAGAAGGCCGTGTCAAGTACGGCTTGTCGCGCTGGTATCTTTTGTGCCTGACACCGTTCCATTTGCGAACAGAGGGATTTCGGATGCAGCATGAACGAGACCATGGGCAGAGTGAGATTCAACACCGATAGATTCTGTCTCATATCTTTGCAGTCTTCCTGCTGCCAAGAAGTAGCATCCCAACCAGAGACTTTCCTGCTGGGCATCTGGCGAGTTTCATTCAAGGAAACGTTTCTGTATATATGTCGCATTTAACCTGAACGCGCGTTGCGCCCCTGCTAACTGCCGAATCACTTCTATTGGGACAAACAAGGAGTATATGCAGGGTGCCGACGGTTTATAGTTATCTTTTTTAACAAACTGCGCTGTAGGACATCGATGCAAAGAAGGAAAGAAGTGACCAACGAGCGCAGGCTCGCCGTAGGTAATAGACTCTCAGTATAGGCTGACACTTGAATACGTAGGCATCGAAACCTAGAACTGCGTTCGGGCTAACTGCGGCGCAGATCTGTTTTGGGTCGCGTGTCTCGGTCATCTATTGTTGCCTGAGCAAAATGCAACATTTCTTTTTTCTTCTCTCTCTTTCTTTTTGCCTGCGTAACCATTTAAAGTAGTTGGCAAGGTCGTCACGAGCAGCTGGCGGCCGGCTATGCACGTGAGTCAACGCACGCCGTATTCTCACGTATTCTCACCCACTCTCGGTCATGGTTGCGCAGTTTGCTATAGTGCGCGCGGCTCGTCATCGCGGTTACACGCAAGTGACGAGGCTGCTTTTAAACGGCGCGTTTGCAACGCGTGTCCGTCCGAAGCTGCAGTTTTCCGCAGCTCCTGCACGCGAGAAGAATAAAGGAAGTGATTCGGAACGAGACGCTCGACAATGAGAAACGTGGCTTCTCACCCTCTGCATTGAATGAGACGGCGACTGCCGCGCACGCCTGTGACGTAACAGTGCAGCTCGGGCTCGTGTGCTGGCGTATGTTGCGCTATGGTTTTGAAAGGACGCGTATAGTCTAGACCGTCTATACCGCGCACGCGGCGTGGAAGTTTCGCACGGCTCACGTCCAAGGGGGGAAGGGGAGGGGGGACAATGCAAAGCCTTGTAGCGAGAGAGATCATCACGGACGTGTTTATAGCTGCCACGCGATGGCGTTGATGATGGCGCCGGAGAGAACGGTCCTGTCACGAGCGCTCGCGAATGAGTGTTGCCGCCATCGCGCACATATAGTGTAATGCTGAATTCGTGCGCTCGTTGCGAACGTCTGGCGGGAGCTTGTCGCGTCTCTCTGCCCCTTGTATACGTACATGGTCGTTTGCCTGCATTGTTTTTTCCCGTGTTGAGGTAGCAGCTGTATTATGTACGTCGGGATAATTGAGACGGAGGCGCGCGCTCTTGGGGAGTGCGCGAAGTGCTCAAAAGTGTCTCATTCCTGGTATATATAGTTCGAGCTGAGCGGTGGTATATACTCTTGAGCTGTGTCTTCGCTTATCACACGTATACATGCGCGCGTATAGAAGTGTGGCGCGCCGTGTTGATGTTCATCTTTTCGTGTCTTCGTTGGGTTATTGGTTGGGTTAATTATCGACGCTGAAAACAAAAGTATAGGAAGGCGCCCCCCCCCCTACCCCCCTTTGTAATGGCAGGCGTTGTTACGGGAACAGGTACATGCCGCCGCTTGACGATGAGAGAAAAAGAGGTGCTTTCGGAGTATGGGCGGCACCAAATCGCAGCGAAATCGCTGGCCGACAGGGCGACCCGAGATCGTTCTCATTGTTTAGGCTTTTCTTTTATATTTGTCTTCCTCTGTACCTGACTTCAGCGTCGCAATAACTGCGACTTGGACACCAGTCACGTATTCCCGAAACGTATTCATGAAGTACATTCCAGCCGTGTCCAACGCTGTACACTGTATATCTTATTTTTTTTCTGTATGTATATCTATACGCCTTACAGAAATTAGAGCCCGCGATGTTTGTCTGTCGCCGTGTCGTACGTGATATAATTCGTACCGAGCGCAGCCGCTATCTTCCTGCCGAGAGGGGCTCGCAGTAGAGGAAAGGTGGCCCCGCCGCACACCCTCTCGCAAATTGTGTGTTTACACAAAACTGCCTGTGACTTCTAACTGTAGATGTGGTGCGGTTACTCTGTAACGTCTGTAGCTTTCTATCGAGGCAAGTTATCAACTGTGTCCATAATAAACAATTCGTTCGTTCAGTTGAATGACGCCAGTCGTACTCTTACTGTTCCATTTGACGTTGCCTGGTAAACTCAAAAGTGCACAATTTCTTTGGTTAATTCTTTCTGATGCTGGGGATCTACCCACTTCACAGCTACTAAACACCAATTAAAAGTACTTACCGCAGCTTTCATGCATGTATTCATAGAGCGTTCAGCGATAAAACGCCAACTCTCTGTCATGACAATGCTACATGTTTGCTAATTCCAAGCGCTTACTATACAACTCCCCACATTCCTTTAAAACTGCATGAGCGAAACAGGTTTAGTTATAACTGAAGCACCAGTACTGCGGAGCATGTATGCAGAATGGTGTTGAGAGGGAAACGTAGTTGGACTGAACGCAGCTGAAATGAAGGTGCGTGCGTGCGTGCGTGCGTGCGTGCGTGCGTGCGTGCGTGCGTACGTGCGTGCGTGCGTGCGTGCGTGCGTGCGTGTCAGCGCTTCTCATGGCAAGCGAAACCAGCTCTGGTTGCCCATATAGGAAGATTTAAGGACTTTCGGGCATTCGCAGCGAACACCTCGGCTGCAGCGAAAAAGTTGCACCGGATATAGTGGAGCATTTAGAGGGACACTGAAGAGATAAGTAATTTGAGCTGTATTACTAACTTGCCCTTCTACAGTACCGAAAAAAGCCAATCTTACCTTGATAAGAGGCTTGAGAAGCCAGAAAAGACTTGAGAAAGACCTTGTGGCAATGGCTTCTTGAAACTCCCGCGCCATCTGGCTGTGATGTTATATATTTTGACGGTGTCTGCCCAGGCTTAGCTAAGTTTTTTTATCGGTAATGATCGACTGCATTGCATTCTGGAATAACGAGAAAAGGAACTGAGCAAGTTTCAGGACCTTTTACTGAGTCACAACCGCTAAAATGCGAGGAAATACAATGAAATCCGTGATGTCACGCTGACGTACAGATGCTTGGGTTAGGGCGCAAAAGAAAGAACTTTTGACTTTCATTTCGTCTTCTAGTAATCAACCTATTACCGCAAAATACACAAACATGCAGTGTTGAAAGAACACAAGTCCAAACTGATTTGCGTTTTCACTTGATAGTGCCCTTTAAAAGTTAGAAGTCAACGCATCATATACAGGAGCATGGGTTGGGTACATATCGCCAGATGAGTACTGAGCTTGGGTATAGTGAATCGCATGAAAATACCTCGGTTTACGGCGAAGTACTTGTATCAGATGTAGTGAAACGTTTGCAGTGACGGAGGTGAGATTTCAGGTAGTTAGGCTCCTATATACATCACTTCTGAAAAGTGCGAAAGCTCGGTTATATTACAGCTTCGCAGTCTTTGATGTACGAGTTGCTCGGATTTGCATAAGTCCGTCAAGTTATTTTTGTTTTCTTTTTATTTTATTTTCTTAATGCACATGGCTTGACTGTATGCACAACTGTTACGACGGTATCCCACCGTGTGTCAAGCACGTGTATAGCTTTTCCGCGGTGCAGTCCCTCCCTCCGCGGCTCACGCTCGCGCTTCCGCAGATGCCGACGCCATCGCCACCGCGGGTTTCGCGAATGCGTGGCGCGAAGAAGCGAGGCCCTCTTCCTGTCGCGCACTGCCGCCTGGCGCGCGGTGATAATCGGGTGCAAGCTACCGGCGTTGCGCTGTCGACGGTGCCGCTCCTCGAGGCCCTTCTGTGGGCTGTACGCCGGCTTTCCCCTGCGTCGGCTGCGATAACGGGACCGCGCGGCCGCTTCCGGCCCGGCAAGACTACGCGGCTGTCACGTGGGGTCTTCTCCCGCACGTGGAGGCCGGCAACGGTCGTGCTAGAGCTCGCGTGTATTCCGAATTAATAACGGGCGTCGCAGCACTGCCGCGCGAGCTCTTTGAAGTCTATAGCCCGTTGCTTTGTCGTGTGTCTATACGGTGTGTACGAGGAGTCCACGTTGCTTCGCTCGAACGTTTCACTTTGCGTGCAGTTCGCCGCTTATGTTACAGTTCCTCTTGTGTAAACTCGGTGGCAATCGAGCGTTTGACGAAAAAAAGAAAAAAAAACTCCTCTGGTCAGGTAAAAGCATGATTGAAGGTTTGGGTAAGTTATCAAAGTCGTAGCAGAACGCTTCTGACGTTTCGGGTTTCACCTGCAGTCCGAAAGGTCGAAAGCTTTCTCTTTTTATTTATCTTTCTTTTTTTTTTCGTTTTGACTTGATGAGTGACTCAAGCTTTCAATCATGGAGAGCGATATGACCGCTATTCCGGCCATTTTGCCAAGCAGGTCGAACGAGGCGTCAACCCACCGCTTGTATATATGCTGGCTGATACAACACGCCCCGACAAGCTCCTTTGGCCCGATCCGCTAGCGATTATGCGTGAAGCTGGCGAACTCAATTTCCTCCACGCAAGCCGACTCGAGCTCGCGCGCTCGCACGGCGCTCAAAAAGATTTCGCAGCAAGATCGTATGAGGTGCTGAGCATTAAATGTACGCGCGCTCAACACGCATGCTTGCATAAACGCCGCGTGCCATTAAATGTATACGAATGTTGCGGATATGTTAGTGGCCTAACGGCGTCATGTCATAGTCATACTAAACTTCGAAGTAGAATGGCCGAAGCACCACTCCCTAATCCTATATAGTGCTGGTTCTGGTCCCCCGTGTTATGCCTCTCCTCCTTAACAGCATTCACAATTTAAGGTACATCCTTTGGCTCCGTTGTTTTCGAGTGAAGGTGGATTTTGAAGTTGTGGCTGCTACGCATGAAGGGCCTGAAGTCGCGGTTCTCTATATATACGTGGCTTCTAATGGAAACGCGTCATCCGTGTAGCCTTGTGCCAGCGCGTAATGCGATGTTTTTCCTGAGCCGGTATGCGAGACGATTTTGCGTGGTCCGTGCATCTGCCGTTCACAGACTATATCAACAGGCTGATGCCAGTGTCCTCATTAACTTGTCACTCTCTGTGCTGTAATGAAACATTCCTTCGCGTCAAATCGCGAGGCTGCAGGCTCGTTCTGTTTTTGCTCGCGCTGTCCGAGTAAACAAAATCCGGCCGCAGCCGCAGCGTTGTAATAGCATTTGACATCGCCCGTCTGCGTCTGTTACCCCGGAGGCAGTGCCTGGAATTAAAACATCCATCTGTCTTCAGCAGCGTCGCTTGATTGACGTTCTAGGTTACGTTCGTAAATAGAACGAAGGGAATGTTTGCCGACTGTAGATTCCGCGAATGCCTGATACTTTATACCACTTCGTTGCGAGTGTTTTCTGTTGAATGCACGTGTTGAATGTGCTACATGTGGAGGTCACACGCGTGTTGAATAAGGCTTTTGGATCATTTGTTGAGAACGTTATAGCGATTGCGTTTTCTAAGCGCACGCTCCTCTGGACACTTGTCTGTTCAGAATTGTTGACTGTAAGATGCACTGAGCGTTGCGCTGTTTAGTCGTTTCTCTCTCGCGTCGCTGTCTGTATGTGTATCGGGTCGCGCTCTAACGTGCAGAGGTAACTAATTGACTTGACTAATTTATTCTTATTTATTCTATTTATTTGCAGGTACTGTTGGCAGATTGGGCCGTTACAGGGGTGGGGTACATATATGGCACAGAACCCATCATTGCTTGCATAAAGCAGCAGTGTATAGCTAATACCTGGAATTAGAAATCACGACGTTCCGTTATACATAACTGTTATACAATATCCGACACAACAACTGTCATGTCAAACATAAAGCACCGATGTATAGCGGAAAAATGTCTCACGGCACCACATTCTGCAACTTACATGATGCACGTTACATCACATACATCACAAAATTATGCATCACAATACTACATTCTACAACTTACGCGAGAAATGTTAGTTCGTGAGGATTCACTTAGAAAATATTTTGTAACGTTGCTTTCAAAATGTTCTACAGTTTGAGAATCATATATAGCGTCCGGTAAATCATTCCAGTCTTTTATGGTTCTAGGAAAAAAAAAGAGTATTGCATGTGTTCACAGGAGATTGAGAGACTAGAAAGTTTCTGCGGTGCTCACTTCGTAAGCTCCGGACTTGTAAGCTCCGGACTCGCGGAATTAGGTACTGCGCTGCATCAAAGTTAAATATATTTTGAGATACCAAAAAAAAATTTTAATCTGCTATGCGAGGGTTTTCCAAGAGGCGGGGGGGGGGGGAGGTGTTAAATTGCAGCATCTTCCAGAGTAAGGACAGGAAGCGCAATTGATCGAGCCCGCGGAATTTGGAAAGAAAATTCAGTCAAGCTAAAGCGAAAACGCACAGTCATATACAGTTCAAGAGCTTTCGAGCAATGGCACGATCGATACATCACGGACGCGCGCAGTTTGTTTAGGCCGGTCGTGCGTTTGCCGCCGTTCATTTGCGGGCTCCTCTTCGTTCGTTGTAGCGTCTTTCGAGCGCACGCGCTGCATGCGTAGCTCTGAAGCCGCTTCGCGGCATATCGGCGTGCGTGCGGGCCTCTCGCAACAAAGTCCACCGCGGCGTCTCACTCGTGCACCGAGGTTCGCGACCCTGCGTGCCTCCGTTGCATTGTCGACTGAAATTGCGTGCCTGATGCACGCACGTGCGTGCTGTGCATGCATCACCCGGTCCTTCGGAGACATTTCGCTCTGTTTGGAACGGCCCCGCTGCCGACCGTCATTGTGTGTGTGTGTGTCCCGTTGCAAATGCTTGCCGACAGGCGTATAGAGGGCGCTGGGGCTGCGGTGCGGGTAATTAGAGAGCTCACTAGGGTGGACCGTTTTTTTTTTTTTTTCGCGAAGAGCTGCATTATGGTGCGTTACAGTCGCAGCGTTCGCGCGCCAGTCACCGAAGGTAAGCTCTGAAACCGGCGTTACAATGCAGGGCATCTTGTGGCAGTATAGAGTCCAGCCGTAACCCTCGAGGCCAGCTGTTACATTACTCGGCTCCGCGCGAAAATAAACGCAGTAAACGACCGGGAAGCGGACCCGTTGTGCGGAGCATCACACGCTGGCAGCCATGTATGAATGCTGAACGTCGCGGTGACTGTAAGAGCGGCAAACGCAACGCATTTCATCTGGCCTCGAAGTAGCTCGGCACTAACGGCACCATTCTTCCCCAAAACTATGTGGCGCCTTTTAATAACTTCTTATCCCCCCCCCCCCCCCATCCACTTGAAAACGCGACTTTCTACAGTACGAAGATTCATGCAGCCTAACTTGTGCAATGCCGCGACCACTGAGTCCGGTCGGTACGTACGCCACCGACTTGGGTACACGCCACTGCTTACGATCATTGACTTGCCGGTGGAAAATGAAAGCGAGGTATTCGCAACGGTTCCACTGACAGACTCTTTGTCGAAGGATTTTATTTGTGCAACGCGGTTAACCGTTTGACACTCGCTTTCAGGAGGCTCTGCGATTTCTTTAGATGAGCGATTAACCTACCCTACTTTCTTTCTGTCTTTCCAACTTAACTGCACAGCCGTTATTCTAAAGGCGTGTTTACTCTCTCTCTCTCTCTCTCTCTCTCTCTCTCTCTCATTGTGGTGCTTTAGTCCTGCGAGCGGACGGTTACATAAGGAGCCGCCGTTTCGACGCCGTAGCTTTCGGGGTCACAGCCGGGGCAGCCGCAGGTAGCAGCCGCTATTGAAAACGGGTCGGCATCCTGACGATGCACGCTGCGGCATCCAGCGGGAGCCTTGTCGGCCGCGCCGCTGACGGGGCAGTATGCATTGTGTCTTGCGCTTGCCGGCCGTCAGCCATAGCGGTTCCCCAGGTATACGAGGGGCCGAAGGGGAGGAAGGGGGGGCTGCAGTACGGCAGTACTCGTGAGCAGAGATTCTCCTTCGGCCCCCTTCCGCCGTTGCAGGCGAAGAATTTCTGCCTGGTGCCCCCGCTGACTCATCGACCTTCCCACGCAAGACTGCCCCCCACCCCCCACCCCACGCGTGACAGCCGAAGGACGCCAAGGAAGCCGCCGCCGCCGCCACAACACGGCTTCTCTCCCTTTCTTTTCTTGCTCGGGAGTCGGGAGGATTTACCACCACGCCGTCTGTGTGCGCGTGTGTATGTCTCTCTCCGTAGACGTCCTTCGTGTGGGAGGCCCTTAAATAACGTGAGAGTGGGCCCGCTCACACAGGCGGTCAGAGGCGCCGGTTGTGGCTATGCCCTGAGCATTCGGAGACCAGCAGAATGGGAGCCTTGAAAGACGGTCTCGTGCTCTTTGTTTTGGGCTTCTCTTAGCCGCCGAGGTGTTAGTTACGAGTGTAGTCCGTTTCCTCAGCACGGCGTCGCGCAATCCGCAGTACAGCGGCAGCTGCAGTTAAAAGCCACAGTATTTGTCATTTCGCGTTGTCTTAAATCTCGTTTAATCTGCTGCCGCGCACGGCTGCCACGCATTTGCGTGGGAATATATTCTGATTCAGTGTTGGATTTCTCCTTTTCAGCCTTATAAGTATATGTTTCGGTTACGCCCGTAACGTCGTATACATCATTTCGAGCTTGATGTAGAATGTGTTCCACTACTCTGCTAAATAGTCTTCATGTTTCTTTTTTTTTTTTACCTATTTTTTCAAGCATATGACGGCTCGTACTTCAGATTGTCTGCTAGTTCCAAACTGAATTTATAAATAAGTTCTTAGCTACAGAGCGACACTGTTGGCAGATGAACAGCGTCGCATTGGTGGTATTTTGCGGCTTGCCATTGTCTTTCCTGCCTGCTATATTTAGAGGGCTGTTGGAGGGGGTGAAACCGGAAGTGTTGCCGAGCTTCTGTTTGTAAACAACGATTGGGTCTGCAGCACACTTTCGCCTGTAGTAGTCGATGTGGCGGCTGCCTTGCGTATAGAGCATCCGAAACTGCTGTCTGCCTGCTGGAATGCTGGAGGTTTTTCCTTTTTTTTTTTTTTTCGCTATGGAACCTGGTATGCAAGAAGCGTAGGTAACCAAACAAAACTCAAACGTCAGGGTTAAGAAAGAAATGTAAGGAAATAGAGACGCTTCACGGTGGTGAAAATCTCTAAAATGAGTAGAATTGGTTTACCAGTTCGCTTAGGCGCATGAATAGAATCCTGCCTTTGCGCGTTATGTCAACTTCGATATGGATTAAAGCGACATTCCTTGTTCAATGACTCATTTCAAGTTTCCGTCTTCCTTTGAACTTCTGTCTTGTTTGGATGAACTTTTATAGGCGCATCTGTGACTCCAATTGGGCGCGTCTGTGACTTTTGGTACGTGCTTCCGTGGCGTCTGTCCCCGTCTCAGGCTTCTGAAAGTAATTTCTGGTCCGAAATCGCAGCGCTCACGGCGCTGGAAACCGCCGTCCTATAACGAGCGCGCTCAGGCTTGCTGCAATACCGTTCGACACCTCCGACGGCGCTTAGTCGCTTTTTTTTTTTCTTCTTATTCGAACGCTACTGTCGTGTGTGTCTCTTCTCTCTGCTCACTTTCAAACGCCATGTGCGCGGGCGCTCTTCCCGGGGGTCGCTCGCGGCCCAATTTCTTTGGCGGCTTCATTCTGTCGGGTCCACTTTAACTGACCGGCCCGGGGGTGCGCTTTCCGTGCTTGGAGACGCCATTACGGGAGGCGCGCGCTGCTTCTGTCATCGTCCGCGCTCGCGCGCGCGCGCCGTTGTCCTCCTCGCAGAAACCTACGTGTTCTCGCTCTTCTTTTTTTTTTCCTTCCGGACCGTCACCACTCGTCCTCCCCTCTCTGTAATGAAAGCACGGGCGCGCGCGCTCGGTGCCTGTGCCTTGCGCTGGCTACTTTCTTCGCCGCTTGGAAAGATGTGGGCCCCTATTTGGAAGGTCTAAATGGTTTAGCCTCCATTCCCCATGTAAGGCTTCCCCCCCCCCTCTCCTCCCCTACCCTCACCTGACGCCCGCGTCGTTGCGGTGCTTCTTCGGTATACGGGCGCCGCCGCCAGACGGCGACGGCCTGCAATTTGGCGGCTCCGCTCTTCCGCGAGCTTCCTTTCTCGTCACTTCGTTTATCGCGGTTGTCGCATTCCTTCCGCTTTGAGGCTGGCGGGTCTGAGCGACTAGTGCACCCAGAGTCCCTTCCCGCGCTGACCCGCCTGAGTTGCTCCCACATTCACTGTTGGAACGCGTCTGTATAGCCTTAAGTTGTTACGTGCCCATCAGTGTGAAATCTTTTAAGATCGTATATTAGTACAGTCTCTCTCGAATGTTGAGCGTCGGAAGTTTCAAGCTACATGCTTATTGGGTGTGCTGGCGTCATCAGGCAGGTGCCCGTCTCCGAGTGATTCTATAGCGTTCTCCTAAGCGCTGCCGTTCCAGCTCTTTCCTTGTAGCCCGGATATTCCTTACTCATATTCGTTTCCCCAATCAGTGACCTCTTGTGCTCCCTTTGTGAATAAATGATAATATTATTAGAACATGTTATGTTAGTCAGTGGCCAAACGTCTTCTTTTTACATGACAAGCTAGCGGCGTCCCTCAAGGACCAGCAATAGAACCACTCTATATATATATTTATTAATGACGTTCTTTCCGCTATTCGGAATTATTCATTCCCTCAATATGCTGATGACATCAATATCTTTAAGGAAATTCATACTGTCGATGACTGTCGCATCCTGCAGTCTGTTTTGTTTTCCTAAATGGTGCAAAGGTAATATCCTCGCCTTGAATGCTGCTAAGACTATAAAGTCGTGACTTTCCCATGCAAGACAGCAAGCACTCCTTTTTCTTATTCTGTTGATTCTGTACCATTATGTGATGTCTGTGAGATCAATGATCACGGTGTATATAGTTTGATACAACTTCGCACTTTTCAGCTCGCACTAAACGCGTTGCAGTGCGCGGGGTATGCGCTCTCTTAGGTCTGTTCGCAGACTGTGATGGAATTCAATAGGCCCACACATTTCCTCAAGTTGTATACACAACGATCTGTCTTCCTCAACTCGAATACGCGTCGGTCGTCTAGAATGGCATTTCTAGATCCAACAGTGACATATAAATGGGATCTAGAAAGCGTTTCTAAGCATATATGATCGCCGCCTTCCGAACGCGGACACTGGACCTTGTTCTAGCACTGTCGAAGTTACTCTCATTGCCCTTACTTCGTTATCGAAGTAATCACGCTGACCTTCTGTTTCTTTTCAAACCTCTTCGCGGTATCCTCACCTGCCCTGGCGAACTCCTCAGTTGTATCATGTTTCGTATTCCGCGCAAGGTCACCAGAGAACATACACCTTTCCATGTTCCTGCCTGTCGTCACCAACGCTCAGCCGTCCGCAGAATACCGGAGTCGTTATATATGACGCTTATTTTCATGATGTCGATATTTTCGGTAACTCGCCGTCATTGTGCTTTTCCGAGCTCTGTGTTGTTGTGTCATAGTTTCACACATTGTTCAACTGTCCTTCTCTTCCTTTTTCTTTTGTATTCACCTTGCGCCTTGTTGTACGTGCACTCTTCTTTTGAATATTTTTTTTTATCTAATGTATCCGTGCGCCCCCACTCGGATCTCGTGGTTGTCCCCGAGCCCTGTAAGTAAATTATTGAATAAATGAATTATTGTTATTTAAATTGTAGTTATCATTGTTTCTCTATACAATGACTCCACAACCGTATTTGCAGTGAAAATGTATCTACGCCGTTTCCTTCATATCCGTGCCTGTGGCTTCGTTTCTTGCTCACCGTGGATGGTCGGTACTGGTGAATTTCGTGAAGGCGTGATTCCCATACAGCTCCGACTTGCGATAGTGGCGAGAAAGATCATGTAGTTAAAGAAAAAAACAATGGTACGCCCCGTCGTACCCGTTTTTATAAGTGCGTGCGAACTTAGTCGTGGAAACCTTCCCCGCTCAAGCGGCGGAAGCTTCGCCATTTTCCGTTCACACGTTCTGGCGCGCGCGCGCCGTTGCACGGAACTAGGAAGCAGCGCAATAGTTTCGCATGTAGGTGTGTGTGTGTATCAACACGTGTATCCCACCGATCACGCCGCCGCAGAGGCAGGTCGCACCTATAAAGCAAGGGGGGTGGGGGCTCGTTCTTCGGAGGGGAGTGCGAGAGCCGAAAGAATTCGCGTCGCTACGACGAAATAAGCGGGAACGTCGACGCTCCGAAATGAGACGCCGCCGGCTATCATAGAAGCTCGCAGCTGCTGCGCGATTTTGATTTCTGATTCTGCGTGTGTTTTCGCTCTGTCTGTTTTTTTTTTCCCTAAGAAAACGCTCCTGTTAGTCGCTGTATTGCCACTAATCACCATGTGTTCCTAGACGGCCAGCGTAAATGCCGTAATTTAGCTTTTCCCGAGACAGCGAGAGTTGAATGGAGCGCTCGCCGGGTTCCTCTTTTCCTTTCTTTCTTTTTTTTTTTCTCTCACTTTTTCCCCCCTCTCGTTCTGACGACTTGCCGCCTGCCTACAGTGTATACGCGCACAGGGCACTCATTTTCTATCGCGAATTCCCGCTTTGTGCCCGACCAACGCGTGTTCTTAGCTTTCGTATAGCGGCGATGTGGGATGACGGTGGAGAACTTGTTGCGAAAACTAGGAAGCGCGACAGAGAGAAAGTGCGATCAAGAGGGGGTCTTTAAAGTGTAGCGAGGCGTTTTGGGTCGCACCTGAAGAAACGCCGGTGTTGCACGCCTTGGAAAGGCATTATCTTGGGTGTGTGCTTTGGCGGTGCCGGATTAAACAAGTCCGTTCGTATACTCCAGAGGTTGCCGAAACACTTACCTGAGGGAACAAGAGCTTAGAGCCATCCAAATGGGTCAGCCGTTCAAACGGCACACACGTAGTGGTTATAGGTTTCTTAGTTGTGCGGCGGCTTGCTTTGGATTTTGCGTACAAGGTTAGCCGAGTAGATAATGCGAGATAGTGTGCGAGTCACCGCGACGAGCGAAAGCGCACGCGTGCTGCGTGTCGAGGAATTTTTTTTTCTGGCTATATGCTTGCGAATCCTAGTCGGCGACAATCTCACTACAGGTAGCCGACTACGCGTGCCGCAGTGAACAGCGCGGCTCCAATTTACATACGCTCTCGTTTCTCGTGCATGAATGTGCATTGCGAACGAGCGTAGGCTTCGCCTCACTGACTCCGTGCAATACAGTGAAATTTACGGCCGCGTCATCCGATCGAGATTCAGAATCGGTAGAGCTCGTCGATTGGCCGACTCTAGCAGACTTCGTCGGGTTTATGCAAACGTACACCTTATTGGAAAGATTGTGGGAGGGGCCGGTGTGATGAACAAGGAAGTCAACGAGGGTCAAGTCTTTAAGAAAGGAGGGTGTTGGGAAGGGAGAAAACGGGCCACAAAGGCCTCCCTGTCGTTTCTGCGAGCGCCGCAGCAGGCTGGGAAAACGCCTGACGACAGCGCCTTCGGCGACATCTCCGGGCGGCTTGCGTCGCAAACGCACGTGATGCGTGAACGGAGCACAAGGGCAGCGGCGACGAGCTGTCGCAGTCTTTTTTTCGCTTCTCTTTTTTTGTCAGCCCTCGCGAAGTCGGGGGGTCTCCGTTATTCACCGTTAGCAGCCGTTCGTCGTCGTCAGGCGCGAACTCCCTTGGTCGCAGAGGCGACCGTACCCTTTGTCACGCGCCGAACGGACACCCTCTCCCTAACCCCTTTCCCCTTCTTTACTGAGACACCTACATGGTCAGCTGGAAAAGCTGTGGCCATTCTCTCTACTACGCTTCCCCAGTTTTTTTTCTTCCTCTTCGTCCTGAGCAGATCTTCTCCAGAACGTTTTGTTCGACGCGACAAAGGCTACCGTGTCGCGCCCATCGTGCATGGGGGGGGGGGGGGGGCGGCGATTGTGCGTGTGTGTGTGTGAGCAGCCAAGCGTTCGTGCCGCCAAGTGGCCAGGGTAGCTCGGCTATGTGCACCGCTTTGTAGCCCTGCCGCTTGCGCGTCGTCACGCGACTCGCGCAGCGCCAGCTCCTTGCTCGATCGCCTTTGCGAGAAACCCACAAGAGCGCGCGTCGAGGAGCTCCTCTCGAGAAGCGCGCGCCCGCGGAAGAAGGAGCTGTTCCTCGCGTGTCGACGACTGCGCTGCTGCTGCTGCTCGGAAGACGCAGCGGGGGAAGCGCGCTGGCGCGGCGGGCGCCGTGAACGGGGTTAAGGCCGGTCACGGGCTTGGCGGGCTCGGCGAGAGATGGGACGCCCTCGGACGGGCTTCCTCCTCCTTCGCGCGGGTTGAGCCTGTCACCTGCTGCGTGACGAATCCCCGCATTACGTGAGTCTGAACGACGGACGGGTGGTCGAGGCGGGGCCGATCGCTCGGTGACGGCAACATAAAGGTTCTCTATGGCTGCATTACGCATATGAATGGGGTAACGCCCCTCCTCGTGTTTTTGTGTGTGTGTGTGCTTTTTTTTCTCGTGCGCGTGGCGAACACTACGGGCTGGCAGTTTTTCAACGTCGCGAGCGGCGCAAGCGAGACTGCGCACAGCGGCCGTTGTCCTGCGGAAGTATCGGAGGAACAAACATGTATACCAGGGTGCTTTAGATGAGAGAAGTTGAAGGAAATATTTGCATTTCGTCGACCAGCGATTGCAGAGTTTGTCTGCAGCGACCGTATAGCGTTACAAGCTTGCACTCGGCGAAAGCAGGTTGCGGCAAAAAATAACGGTCGTTTAGGTTGGAACGTGGGATGCGAACGGGAGCCGCGATGACGGTGGCCAGGACTTGGTCATTGTTTCCTGCAACCACAGTCTAGCCATTCGAACGTCATATGCACACAACGTGAAGAGTATAACGAAACACTCGTTATAACCAAATTAGCGTCGTGGTAGTCTTCTTCGGTGGCCGCTGCACTATATAATCCGCTCCGGTGGGGCACAACAAACAAACCAAAGTTTGGAATTGGAGCACATCGCTACCTTGCCTCATTCATCACGTCCACGTGGCGCCGCCAAAGAGGCGTTGGCCCGCGTAACGGCCGAGCGCTTTGCTGCTGCTTCTGGATCGTCGCCGTCAACTTCCGGTGTCAAAAGCCCTCGCTCTTCGGTAGCCCCAGGGGCTGGCTGTGGCGTGCGCGCCACTATACAGCACAACGGCGTTCCTTCCGTCACCTTCACCCGCTCACACACCGCCTCCGCGTTTTCCTCCTGCACATGTTTGCCAGTGCATGTTGTATCGCGTGCGTGCGTGCGTGCGTGTGCGTGTGTGCGTGCGTGCGTGCGTGCGTGTGTGTGTGTGTGTGTGTGTGTGTGTGTGTGTGTGTGTGTGTGTGTGTGTGTGTGTGTGTGTGTGTGTGTGTGTGTGTGTGTGTGTGCGGCCAGCGTTCTCCGGCGACGAGAGCCGCTCGGGCGAGGCCCGCTACCAGGCGCAGCAGCCGTTTCACGCATCGCGGACCACACGTGGTTCTCAGCACCGCCTGCTGGCTGGCTGCTGCTGCAGCGTTGTATAATGTGCAGGTCGCCGGTGTATTGCATAGAGCCGAGTTCTTTCTATTTTTTTCCCTTTTTGAGTACCGAAAGTCGCGCAAACATTGAAACCAGCGCCGGGCAGAGTCCGTGCACTCTGCCGGCGCTGCACACTGCTACTCACACGCACGCACAGTTTATGTACACAAACACCAATGCGCGAGTGCGGATGACGCGGCGTGTGTGATTTGTGGTGTTCCGCGCCTCGGGAGGTGAGCCGAATAATCGGTTCCGCCGAAACTGCCTGCCCAATAACTTTACCGGGCCGCGCTCTGTCCCCCGCTCGCTCTAAGGCCCGCTTTGCTGCTGTGCCTGTTGCGTCCCGCGTCTATACTTTGAGGGTTGTATACTCTTAACTGTTGCTCGCAAAGGGTATGCGTGAGCGTTTCCTGTTGAAATTTGTCTATACCGTGTTGCACTGTTGAAGGACGACACAATGGCGGTCCCCTGCCCTCTGTATATTTTATTTTCTCTCTCCTAGCACATCGAAAAAAAATAAAAAAACACGTGTCTCCGCGCTTCATTACACATGAAGGAGATAGTCCTGCCGCTTTTTACTTCTGAATTTTGTTTTTATTTAGGGCGGCTTCTGTACAGAGCTTTTGCCAGGCCTCCATTTCTTTTATTTCGCTCAACTTCAGTGATGTGGCTTGTCCTTTAATCGCACGTTGTGGCTTACGGCTAGACTATGCCGAATCTAGCTCCTCAGTGCTAGTGCGAAGCATGGATCTGCGCGCGATTGTCGTTGCGTGTTTTAACTTCTATTTTAACACGGACGAATGGTTCATGCGTTCCGTATTATACACTCCGCGTTTCGAGTTGGGCCTGTTGGTTTTATGTTTCTATGCTTGCGTTACTCGTTCTTTCTTGCCTCGTGCCGTGGGCGTAGGGTGGCTGACCGGCAGTGTGTACCAAGCGTCACCTGTGTTTCTCTTCCGTCCTTTCTAAAAGCGCCGAGCGGCCGAGTTTGTTTTAGGGCTCCAGCCGCGTTTCAGATACAACTGCCGAGCTGACGCGTTTATACCGTAATACTTGCTTTCTCGGCAAGGAGGCTCTGTCTTCTCCGTTTACTTTGCCGACGCATTTTTTTTCCCCTTTGTTTACTCTATATAGAGGCCATTTCTTCCTTTCATTTTTTTCTCTCTCTCCCCTTTTACTGGCGCACGTGGGTTGCCGTTCTTCTATTCGCTTCTTCTGCGCTGGCGCAGGAGCGGGATTTTCTGTAGCGTTAAACAACGTGGCTGACTGTATATTTACGCAGCGGGCGCTTGCATTCGCCCCTTTCCTGGCCCGCTTCGCCGCTGTGCTTTCCGGCTAGCCTTCGACCCCCCCCCCCCCCCCCCCGTGCTGATCGCGCGCTTCAGCTGTGCGGCCTGTAGTCGATGCGCGCAAGCCATACAGCAGTATTCGCTATATGGCAGCCGTGTTGGCACGTGGCTGACCGGTCACGTGGGGTCAGGCAGCGCGCCGCCACCGCCGACGGCTATATAAGTCGCTGCCACGGGTTCTGTAGGGCTTATCGTGTTGTCGCGATTCCGTGCACGCAGTGTTTGCCGCGCCGCCTCGCCTCCTTATAAGTGTGGCGTGTACCGTTAGAGTTGCCGCGTACTTGTTCACGATGGGAGCTTCAATAGGGCACGAAGGTACGCCATCTCGAGCGCGAAAACATCCAGGGTTTTATGTGAGCACATGGAGTAACTCTTTATCCTGCCTCGCGGCTTTACACACGTCAAGTTGCCGCCATCGGCACGAACTCGGAAGGATGGCACGTGGTCACGGCTGCTGGGCTTGTCAAGCCCGAGCCCGCTTCGACAGAGCGGGGCTTTCGCCATCGGGACAGTCTTGTGGCGCCGTTGGCACGCCGACACGGCAGGTGTAGATAAGCGCGGATGCTGACCGTGCCACATCCACAAAGAGAGTTGCATCGCGTTTCGGGCCGGCCGAAGGCGCGTGTGTATTCAGGCGCGCATTGCGAGCTGCAGGATGGACTGTGACTAATGTCTTGTAGCACTTGCTGAATTAGCTTCTTGTAGTTTTTTTGCTTACTGCCTCATTTCGTCATGTCGTACAGTTAAGCAACTTGTCATCTTTTACACGGGGCGTCGTACGGTGTGCTTTCTTCCTATCGCGATCGAGTTCGATCGGGATCGAATTTCTCGAATGCGATTGTCCCGCTTTCAAACTTGCGTTTCGTGGAACAGCAGCTCATCTGTTGCCCATTCGCATATAGTGGCCGCTTTGCCGCTCGGTCAATGAGAGATCATTGAGGGCGTAGTATGCCCTGTTCGATGCATTGATGGGATTTAGGGATATTGAAGTAAAGCTTAATGCACCTTTAGTGGAGAGTCGCAAAATCCGACTGGAGCGTTGGTGGCGAAAATGCAGGGAAAGTAAAAAAAAAATGCTTTAGGGCAAGAAATTTCAGGATCGATTATTTGTTAACAGAAACCGTATATCTTAAAGGCTCATAACAAAGGGCAGGAAGAAAAAAGTATAAGTGGCGAGCTATACCGTTTTAAATGGGATGTAATATCTATCTATCCATGCATTCACGATGATTCGTTCGCGTTTTAGAGAAGCCGCGCGTGCACACAAAAGAAAAGCAATTTGGAAGCGAGTGATGGGTGCAATTGCCTGGCGGCGGACGGCGTGGATGGACATTCAGGTCCTTTTTGTCCGTCTCTCCTAATCTGTATTGCCGCGTCGAGGTGGCGTTGCAAAACTGAAAAGCTACCTTCCTCGGCCATTCTTTCGTCGTGGACTCGCCTTTGCGACCGCCCCCCCGATTTCCGTCGAAGACATGGCCCGCGAGATCGCCTCTTACCACCGCGTAACCCTCGCCGCGCTCTCACGGTTTAGTAAAACTGCAAAACGCGCCGCACGACCGCGGTGTCCGTACAGTCTCGTATATTTGAGACGGTGCCGAGATAAAGTGCACGGATTTTTTGGCTCAGGGCTGCGACGTCTGTCCTGGGAGGTACATAAATTGAGTCCCACCCGAAAGTGCGTGTGTAGCTTGGCACGGAGCGAGAAATAAGTGAACCGCGCTGGAATCGGCTCAAGGTCCTCCCTTCTGTTGCTGTCTGTGCCCGCGGTCAAACGTGACTCGCCGTTCGGGCGGCGAAGCTGGGTGGGCGGCACGCCCATTGTCGCCGCGCGCAGCGTTGATGGCGGCTGGCCGCCGCCGCCGTTATCACCTGCCCGGACGACCTCTGACCGTTCGCGCGACGCTAAATTTGGCTCGGGGCTGTGCCCACTCGGTGGGCTTCCACTCCCCCCCTCCCCCCACCTACACGCTCCTTTACTGACGTCCTCCGCCTACGCGAAGGCATTTTTCTCCTTCAACAAATTTGTTAGCCGGAGACGCGTCTGACTGAGCCGCAGTTTCATTTGTGTAGTTGACCTTCCCATCTCGTTTTTGTATTCTTTCCTAAGTTCGGATTATTATTATTATTATTATTATTATTATTATTATTATTATTATTATTATTATTATTATTATTATTATTATTATTATTATTATTAATTGTAATCGAAATTGATTACTCGTCGTTACCGATTAGAAACTGAGGAAGAAGTCGGTGCGCCATGTCCGTTTCGAATTTGGATAGCCTCGTGATCGGTCCAGGCTAAAGCGCTCTGACCCGTCAACGGCGGCGGATAGTATATATACGTTGACGGCGGAAACACCGATGGCAACCCAGCAGCTCCTTTCCTGCTAATGTGCGCCGTATCGGTGATGTCATCACTGTTTGTGTCTGGGATCTCAAAGAGCTTGTGGAAGGCTCCGTGGCTGCAATGTGCTTTCTTTCGCGAGTCTGTGTTCTAGGCACGAAGGCTGCCGCGACTCCGGAATCGAAAATTCTGGAATCCCAAAGTTCGGCGGAGCGTTAGTCAGAATGATCCAGAAGCCAGAGAACAGTTCGTGGGCATGCAGACAGTAATCTCACACGACAGCTGTCTGGCAATCACTCTTTTGCATATGCTCTCTCTCTCTCTCTCTCTGTCTCTCTCTCTCTCTCTCTCTCTCTCTCTCTCTCTCTCTCTCTCTTTGTCTGTCTTATTTGTTTTTTTTCGATACCCGCCAGTTCTACAGCATCTCTCATTTTTTACAAATCTCTCTCGCTCGGTGGGAAGAGAGGGTCTCTGTAATAAGAGCTGGAGAGGTTTGCTTGAGTGGCGGCAAGGCCTACCATACCACCCGGAGGTAATTAAATGCGATAACGAAATTATACGCACATGGTGTACGACAGCTACATAGAACACAGTGGTCGTTGAGATCAGTGTCCCAGATAAAAGTTAACAGCGCTATAGGCTATATATAGCCCATGGTCCGTGTGTATACATTTCGTTTAACTCTAGGTGCGATCCCTGAATACATTCAGTGCGGAGTTTACAATAGCCGTTTGAACCGTGAAGCGAATGCTCTCGATGGCGCGCAGCAAAATCGGGCTGTATAAGAAAACGTTTAGTTGGAAAAAAGAAAGTACCGGGAGGAAGCTGCGAACACTCGGCCATCGTCATCGTCGTCACCGTCGCCGACGAAGATGACGCTGTTTGGTTGAGGCGCGTCTCGTCGGATCCGCGAATTTTGATTATATATTTGCATCAAATGTCAAACTCCTGCCCACTGCATATTTAAATGACATGATGCAAGATCATTTAACGCAATTGGGAATAGGTCATGTCATCGCGACTGATGCGTCAGTGCGGGAGGCGGAAGCTGGTGTAGGTATTTTCTCCGAATCTCTATTCTGGCCATATGCATTACGCCTTTCGGATTTCTTACTCATATTTATGGCTGGACTATCAGCCGTTACCTTAGCTCTTCGAGAACTTCCTTCAAATCATTCAACAGCGGCTATATATAGCGACTGATTCATTGTCAGTATGCACATTACTCACTTCATCTTCAGACACTACTGTAGCCGATACATTTAAACCATTATTCCCCTCAAATTTAAGCCTGGTGCGGTTTGTATGGGTTCCAGGACATCGTGATACATTCTTAAATGAAATGGCAGACACACTTGCGCGGATGTCTCTTGATAGACCAGCCATGTCCGTTATGGCTACTTCGGCTTATGTCACTGCGGCTAGGTTTAGGAAATTTTCTCTTTTCCAAGATTCAACAAAACTGAAAATCCGAACGTCAGAATTTAATCATGTGTCCTTTTCATGGGACAATAAATGGTTTCACACTCGTAAATTAGAAATTCCATAACAACATTACGACGCCGCAACCCAACATTAAATGTTTACCTATACAGGTCTGGTATGGCACCGTCGTCCCTTCTATGCCCTACCTGCCAGGAACCCGAAAACATTGATCACTTTTTAACAGCATGCTGTCGATTTAGAATTCAGAGGAAGAAACTAGAATTTTCATTCCGAACATTGGGTATTTCTTTAAATACTCAAGATGTCCTCTCCTTCGGGGCTTCTTCATAGGGCTTTAGCCACAGGAACATCTGCGTGGCCATTTGCGACTATCTATGTGACACAACAAGGCTACCATGTTAATCTTGGAAATCAATAATCGGATAGATCATTAAATCGCTGATAGTGTGTTCGAAATTATTCTAATGCCACCTAAGAAGAAACACAAAATTTGCTGTTTATATATCATTACAAACAATTTACTTTCTGTATCTGCTACGTACATCTATTTCTTGATTAACATGAACGTTATACTTCACCCTGATTTACTTTGCCGTTTAGGTTTTCCTCTCTCCCATTAACCTTTAACCGCTGGCTTCTTGGCCAATCCCTCGTAGTGGGTAAGCGGCACAAGTGAGGAGCAAGCAAGCAAGCAAGCAATCCTCGCCAGCATTTCCCTATGATCTAGATCTCGTTTTGCGGCCGCGTGGCTGTGTTCCTGCTGGCATATCGTGGGCTCCGTGTACGCGGTGTGGTGCGTGCGAGGTGACCTGTGCCTGTGCGCTGGTGGTGCCCGACCCGAAGGCGAGCTCAGGCGATCGCCATGCGGATCCACTTCTTCGGCCATTTCTTCGGCCACTTCTTCGGCCTGTTCAAGGGAAGGCAGGTCATGTGCGGCAGGCTGTGCGCCTGCGACCGGATAGTGCGGTGCTTTCGCAGTGAGCGCCCCCCTCTCCCTCTACATTCCGAACCCGCGGTGTCCCGGCTAGTTCTTGTGCCGTCTGCAGAATCGCGTGCTCTCGGGTCGTGTTGGAGTGCTGGCTTGCAAGGCTCGAGCGTGGAGCTGCGCGAGTAAGCACGAGGAGGGTTAACACGGAATAGGCAAGACGTGTACGCGCAATGATGAAAAATATGAAGAGCGCAGCAAAGAAAGACTGCAGCCCAACTTGGCACATGTCACAGTTGACTATATTGCAGCTACTTTCCAGGTAGTTGTGATAGTTTTATATAATTCTACCTGCCGCGGTAGGTCAGCAGCCATGACATTTCCTTGCTGACCACGCGTGTACGTCGCGGGTTCGCCTCAGATGCATTTCGATGAAGGCGTAATGGGCAAACGCTCGCGGATGCTGGCCCTACGGCGCGTGCTGACGAAATCCTGATGTTGAAAATGAGTCCTGATCCCTCTACTATAGGCCTGTCTTGTAGGCCCCGTGTATATTTAAGATCGTCAAATTTGGTCCTAATGATACAATAATTCTCAGTTCAGGAATTGACACTTTACGATTTGTTTTATTCAAAAGCGATCATCCAGAAGTACTGCCTGGCGCGGCACCTCTGTGGCCATTCGGTGCACGTCTTGTCGAATTGTGTTGGCGTCCTCGTCTGTTATGCAGTTGCGCCGTGCCCTTTTTGTGGATTCAACTCTCTTAAAACTGGCTTCACCTCATGTGCCGGCATTGCACGTGCCGTGTTGTGCGGCTCGCTTATCTAAGCAGCAGACTTGAAAGCTGTCTGGCTAACCTTGAGAGACAGGAATGTGAACTGCCGCTTATAGGTGTAGTATATTGACGCTGATCGTTACGGCCTGAGACATTACGAGTATGCGTAGCGATTTGCTTGCTTTCCGGAGCAGGGTAAAAATAATGTGAAGGCTATAGCGTGCCCTCTGGCGGTGTGTCTGTTGGCTTTGGCGTAGTGCGTGCAGATAATCCGTCAAGTTAGCGTAATCGGTAAATACTAAAGAACGACCGTTAAGCGCTGTCTCTGCTGTTGCGCAAGGTTTGACTCGCGATCTCGCTTTACTTATGCGGTTAACTGTACGCCGCTGTTCGTCGGCTTTGCTGGCCATGCGACAGGAGTAACCCTTAAAAAGTGCTACCAAAGTGGGCCGCCATGGCTCGGCTGTCGCGTGTCATTGCTTATTCTCTCGGCCCATTTGTTACATTTCGCATCGTGCCCCAAGTTGTAGAGAACGCTCGTTCTTTCCGTACTGAGGCGAAACTAGTTGATTTTACTTTAAAACGGAATTTTATATGGTAAGAATCCCAATGGCCGTCATTTGCTCGTTTACGTGGTAAGTCGACCCAACATTTGCTGGGTATTTGCAAAAGTTAGTAAACTCCACCTCTTCTTTCTTTCTTAGGACATGTAAAATTTACATTAAACGTTTGAAAATTATTACACGGTTCGCAAGCAGCTCGGGGAGAGATGTAGGCAGGTAGCCTGGCGACTTTAATTGTGTTTCACTGATTGCTATAGCGCACACCCGGTAACCTGACGCGCTCTCGCATTGGCGTTTCAATCTTGACGACGTTGTAACCTTCTTTCAAGGGACGTTTATCGGGGTGATTGCGTAACGATATATATACTGCTGAGCGAAAAAACGTGACAAGGACTTCAACAACAGTTGAAAGGGGACCGAAACTGAAATCTCAGCCGGTCCTGTTTTGGTAACTCCACCTGTCGGTGTATAGACGACCTGCAAGAGGCGTGCGTAGCCGTCCCTTTTGCGTGAACGTCGTACACTGGTCCGCGTAGGGGGCGACGTACTCGTTTCGGCAGCGATGCGTGACGTTTCGCATTGTGCGCCGGTGGTAGATGTCGGCTCTTCCTGGGTCGCTGTTTTATCGCGCCGTTTTTCCGGTTGCGCTGCCGCGGCGCTTGGGGAGTTCGTGATCGCCGGAACCAAAGTAGTGCCGGCTGGCCCTGCAAACTAAGCAAAAGGAAGAAAACATGCCGGGAAACCTTACGTTTGCTAGTGCGTGGTTCCCTCATTAACGCCTTTCTCTTTCGCCACTGCTTTGTTTCACTGTATACGAACGATCCAGTGTGCGCGGCGTTCCGTCATCGCGGAACTGACTTAAAGCCTAGGCTTCAAAGTAACAAATAGCAAATGCGTTTAGGAGCTTGTGCAAGTTTGCAGCAAGCACCGTGTGATAAAATGCATCTCGGATCATGATCTTGCTGTGTTTCATTCTTAACGTAAGCGTTTTTCAGCCGCCGCTTTACCCTTCGTCGGAGAGGCGAAGGAAAAAAAGACGCTGCATGAAGTTTTGGCGTTATCTAACAAATGGGTCTGCTCTGCTGAAGGTTATTCATTCAGGGCTGGCACGCGAACGCAAATTTGCTTGCGAATCGCATACTTGCGGGCGCTGCGTTACTCGGCCCAGAAAAGGCGCCTCTTATACTGTAAACTTTAGCGTTCGAAGGGTGCGGAACAGTTTTGCAGTGAGCTACAAGCCCGTATTGCAAAACTACGGCGTCTAGCTCCTGTAACTTATTCGCTTGTTCGGGATCTTCAAACTTATGTGTACAGCTATGCGGACTGCCTGGGGCACGAGCTTGCGACGCCATCGCTGAGACTGCCGTACTGGACCAGGTAACGCTCCTATGAGCACGTCCGGTAAAACCACGCACAATATCACTACGTAGTGGCTCAATTTGAACGGTGCGCTCTACCGGGTATGGAATGTCGTTCGGATATTGCTTCAATCATCCCTTGGTTGTTGCCCCCGAGTGGACATCGGCGCAGCTCTGCAGTGTACTGCGCACGCCTTGTGGGTCATGTTCCACTCGCTGTAATCGCAAAGATAGCGCCTTTGCTTGAATCTGCAGTATGTTACGGGTGGTTCTTCGTTAAACTCTCTATGTAGGGTGCATCCCAGCTAACGTCACCAAAGCTCTTCGATGAAAAAAAAAAAAAAAAACACGGTGCAATATACGATTGTAAGATCTACAGTGTTCGGTCATCAGAGGTCTTATAATTGTATCTTGCGCCATCTTCTACTGATTTTTTTTTTAGTTGAACAGCTTGGCTAACGTTAGTTAGGACACGCGTGCTAGCACTGGTGATATGAAGACGCGGTAGCACTGGCACGACGTGCTGACCGATGTTGCCTTTAGACGACGACAAGGTTCCTCAACTGTGGGCGTCCCCGTCTCGTGTTTGCAGACTTGTTCTTCCCGGCTATGATCCCTGAGCCGGACTACAGCGACTCCGAGGACGAGCAACAACACCGACGGCGACCCGTGAGGATGCCCGGCATGGCGGCCGCCCACCCGCACCACAACGAGGCGCAGCTGGCGCACGTCAACGACGAGGGCCTCATCGTGCCCCGCAAGCTGCCCAACCCGTGCGCCGAGTCGGCCGAGCGAAAGAGTCTGCACCGAGAGCTGCTCTTCAACCAGAAGATGTGAGTGTTCTCTCTATGCGCGTCTACACGCACGACCCTTTCGCACTGCGTCGCTGCTTAAATGAGTGCGGACATGGAATTTCCAACTTTTGCCCCTTTTTTTGTTGCGTTTAAGGAGAGTACTGAACCTCTAAATCTGTGGTACAAAACATTGGCAAGCCTCGGAGCGTCCCACACAGTTTAGTGGCTTTTTTACGGACCAGCTTCGGTTTATTTTCCCAGGAAGTGCACGTTTCATGGCGTCGTATGACGCAGAAGGTCGCAGAACATGTGATGTTGCGGCACTCGCTCTGGTTCCCTCGATCGTCTGCTGTGCTACTACATTGGACCACGCGACGCGTTCGGCTGCTAACACTTCTTCCTGCTATTATATGTATATTGTTTCGTCTCCTCATCGCCCAATGCTCCGACAGTAGCCTGAAATAAATAAGCTATTGTTCGCAGGCGACACACACATAGCGCTTACAAGCACATTCGTACGCAGAGCCATAGTGCTCACATTATTCAGTGCCCGACAGCATGTACCAGTATAGTGCAAATCTCTCCATGAAATAAACACAGGGAGCGCGCCAACGTAAGAAGGGAAAAAAACAGGGTGCCATTATGGGCCTGGTGGGCAGAAAATGAGCGTTATAGAGAGCTGGCGGCATTAGAGATACGGTGCTTTCATATCTTGCATGCAGGCAATAATAAAACGCGCGGCTTAATTGCTGGTTCTTCTTTCGGTGTAGCACGGCGTGGTGTTTAGGTAGAAGGGAAACGGCGCAACCGTGGTTTCGATTCCGTCAGGCCCATCACGTATGTCGTCCCCTAGCTGTTTACCCCTTTCCGAGGCAGGGCAGCTCAGGTTCGGGTTAGCAGAAAGTCTTGACTCACACAAAGAATCTCGAGAGAAAACAGCTTATTCTACGAGAAGACCTTTGTGGCACCGGAAATATCACTTTTAGGTGGCTGCAGTTAAGTTTCTCGCCTGTATATATTTCACGTTGGATCTTCTGCAAGGACGGCCGGGGGTGTCAGCTGTGTCCGAGTATTATACAGGGCGTCTATACCAACCGGGAAAACCGGGAATTTTCACGGAACTTGAATAGTCTGGAAGTGCTCAGGGAAAACTCAGGGAATTTGTGCTTCTATCAGAAAAAATTAGCTGTAGCCTTATTGAAAGGGAACGAAAGTCGTGTTAATGCTGGCTGCAGTAACAGAGGAATTGCAACGAATCGTAATGGACGCCGTGTCATCGGCACGAGGTATTTCCAGAGTAGTTCCAGAGCATGCCCGATAATTCGCACGGCTCCGCGGCACCACAACGTACTCCATATAGTCAATGCATATTGCCCTGACTGCAGGTCTGAAATGGCATTAATCAAAGCCACCACCATTTTGATTATCTCGCCGCCTCGAAACTCTCGCACGCAGGTCCGCTGGCAGCCGTAGCCACCACCGCGGCAACGTTAGGCCTAGCTGCTCCTACGTTCGCTATTAAGCTTCTTGCAGTGCGGTGACGTGTTTTTCATTGAAAGAATTCGCCGCTGTCAGCAATGGTACCGACTCCGCCTTTGTAATCCTTGCGATTGGCTTCGAAGCTCGCAAAGCTCTGCGCGTTGCGTAGTGCCAGTCTCCGAAAGTTAGCTTCGCCTCAGTACAGCAGTGTTACGCGTTGAAGCATAACAAGCGTGGGAAAGGGCAATTGTCACGGGACACAGTATGTATTCCTTAATTATACACGCGTGCACCCCCGTCTCCTGTCACAGTACGAGCACCGATGTGCCTAATAAGTGTACTGCCAGGCCTTAAGAGCTTTTTCGGACGTGCTCGTGGCAATTTTAGCCCTTAAGGGCAACTAAAGACATGCATTCATTTTTTTTTCGGACTGCCCGATTTTTCGGATGTTTTTGCGGCCCCTAGGGAGTCCGAAAAATCGGACGTTGACTGTACATCTGATTAAGAGGATGCTTCAAATGGTCCATGGGGTGAACGCGTGGCGGAAGGAGGATGAGAACAGAGATAACCGGCGCACTGAGGAAATAACGGGAACGGAAGCGTGCCGCCGCCTCTTTGAAGGAGCTTGAGCTCAAAAAACAAAGTGTTGGCTGACGCCCAGATGCAGGTGTCCCTAATCCAAACCAAAATAAACTCTTTAAAGCAGTGAAATCCAACACTGTGATGTTGTGTACGGGCTGAGACTATGTCAGGACAGTTAAGGTTGACTTCCCAGCTGCTGAGAGAGAATCTTAGTTGTGACAAAGTTCAGGCCTCAAACCGATGAGCTTGCTATCAGTTGATAGAAATAGCTCGTATTCGAAAATATTTACTTATGTATGCAGCTCCTTTTCATTCGTATTTGAAAATGTTCGACTGAATTTGGAATGGCTTTCATATTTTTCGCGGTGCATTTTATTAACAGTTTCCCTCTGTTTTCTTTTTAAATAAAATAAATATTACGCCTTACTATTCAAACTGGATTCGCGGTTCAACATGCTTACTAGAGAGTGACAGCATGGAGCAACATGGTGTCAGCCTTTCTTGACATAAAACAAAGTTCTGGCTCAATTCAGGGAATTTTGCAAAGGTGCTCAGGGAAAACCTGGAAAACTCGGGCAATTTGAAAATGCCAACTTGGTAGACACCCTGAACTGTATACCCACTGTGTCCCTTCGTGTCGTGACATGGTTGTTTTCGTGCCCGTGGCGCAGGGGCAAGAGCGTGCTTGGCCAGAAGAGCGAGCTGCAGAAGGCCATGGAGAAGATGAAGGAGGAGCAGCGCCGGAAAGAGTTGGAAGAGGAGCGGGTCAAAGGACGCACGGCGCTCGAAAAGCGCCTCGAGGAGCAGGCCAACAAGCTCAAGCTGGTACGCTCGTAGCTCCTCTCTCTCTCTTTCACTCCTGGTGGTACGACTGCGCGTCGTTCGGGAAAGGGACACCCGAGAAAAACCCGGAAGTCAGTTTAGAGTGACAAAGTATGATTTCAAAACTTCATTTTTCTTAAATTTGAGGTAGTAGGTCAATTTCTTTTTCTTTTTTTCTTAAATTTTGCTGCGAAACACGAGCTCTGCATTAAAAAAGAAAAAGATACGCATACACACAGAGTAAAGTATACACCCTTTGGAGTATGTCTTGTCTCCAAAATAATTACCGGTCTTCATTGCGTTTACTTTCTTGAAAACTTCGTGCACACTACTTTCCCGTCAAGAATGCTATGTCATGCTTATAACGCGCATGCCGTTCATACCGGGTGCGAAGCTTTAGAGAAAGGAAATGCGCGCGAGGCAGATGGTTATGATTGTTTGGGGGACAAGTCCAAGAGGGTGCAAACTTTTCTTAGAGTGCGGAACGTCAGTATGACGTCATAGATTTCAGTGTATTTTCTCGTATTTGAGCCGTTGTGCTGGCTGCAGTGAATGTTGTCAAAATTATTGCAGTTCAGCCTTTGGTTCCTTTAGAATACAATGCAGTCCATCTGTACCGTTAAAGAAATATAAGTTATACTCAAGCGGACGCCTTCAAAGTCCGTGACGTCATGGCGAACTGTTGCTGCCACTTCAAGGTGGCGTCGCCACCCACTGGTCTGGTTTTTTTTTCCTTGTTTCCTTTTTGTTGTTCGAGAAGAGTAATATAATAATATGGATCAACTTTATTATAGTCGTTGTTTAATGTCCCTTTAACGATTCTGCGCTCTTAACGGGAGCGCTCAAATGAACTTGTTCTGGTTAGCTAACAGGGTCAGGAGTGTGAAAGAGGGTGGGAAGTAAGCAAGCTAGGTCGGCATGTGCTCATTCGTTAAAAGCATTGCAGCAAAGCCCGCACCAGCTGCGCCCTGGTAGGCTGGCTTCACTGTTGCGGTAGCGAACATGCGGTGAAGCAAGCTTTTTTTTATGGAAGCGGGGCTTTCGGCATTTGGCGCATCTGCAGGTCCCATGTTTTTCCTGTGCATTTTAATGTCGACTGTATGACGATCTTCAAATATCGTTCGACTAATCCTAGTGCCGCGACTTCGTCCGTAGTGCAAGCACTTGAAGCACTTGTTCTTGCAGCATCATTGCATAGCATGATATTGAGGACAAGAGTGTTGTCTAAGTTGCAGAATTGCAGCATCACTTCTTGACTGGAATAGAGTTTTCACGGTCTCCAATAACGACGCGCGTGTGACTCATTTGAACTCAGAAACTGCTGTAAAAGATTTCTGGATTGGAACGCTCTCTTCAGCTGTGGATTTGCCTAGCGGAACACCATTGCTGTGCGGCAAAGTTTGCGTAAGCAATGTTACGTAGAACAATTACATCGCTGTTGCTGTGTCTCGCTTTGCTTTAGCTTATTCTACAACATTTAATATTCAAATCGGCAGACGAAGCTCGTCATTGTTGCTGCTAACCATTACCTCTGTGCAGGTGGCATTGTTATAACAAGAATTTTCGTCATGTGATTTCCTACAAGGTGCTGTCACAAAGTATAATTTAACTGGAATGGAATGTGGATTACTAAAGACATAATGTCACATCGTTAGTACTTTAATTCAATTAACAGGACTGAGTTAAACTGGCCCAACTATTTTCTCATTCAAATATGTGAAATGGAAAAATGTCAGCAGTGTTAAATAAATTTGCTGAATAATTTACAAATATTGAAGAAAAATTTCATCATTTCAGGAATAGCAATGCAGGAAGTTTCTAACATTAGCCATACAATGATAAATAATATTGTAGTTTTATGAGCTGAACATGACAGTAGAACAAGGACAGAATTGACACGTCATACATGGCTGTAACATGCATTAGTAGTATTTTGCAAAGACAGAAAACTCTAAAGAATTTATTAATGTTATATGAATTGTCATTTAATACATGTGTCACTATTGCCTGCTTTAAACACCCCTTCAGGATCAGATTACAAAATCTTTATATCTGTGTCTGCTTTCTCTATTGCAAGGTTTTTCTTTTTCTTTCACTCTGGTTGTTATTATAGGTAGACTGCACTTTTAGCCTGCTATCTGCATGTTGCATGATGGGTGCTACTGAGTGCAATGTTGCACAAGTGTTGCATGACTACTGTTCTTGTTTACCAGCATGATCAGACACAGTGCTAGATGAAGTGTTCATCTAGTGCACGGTTTGTTTTGCCATAGCTATGTAAAATGAGGGCCGTTAAACATACTGCACAATGGGGATAAAATGTTGTAACAATGACATTCATACTGTGCCAAGCATTAGTGAAACATAATCTTGTGAAAGTGAAGAATGAAAAGCATTACTCTGTGCATGTAGTATTTTCAATTCATCAATAGAAAACTTATTTAGTTATCGAAAATGCATGCTAACTCTTTACTGAGCAGTAATATAGTAGATGGTCCACTGCAGAATTTGCTGATTGAACTACTATGCTAGCTGAAAGTCTGAAATCTGCTGAAGCTACCATGAATGTGTTCTTAAAAGTTGAAGTCAATATCACCGGAACATTGTGGTCGTGGTTCTAATCTTTATACTTTGTGGAGTTTGCTGTTTACTTCGAACACGCTCAATGAAAAAAAAAAGTAATTTTGATAAAGCAAACAATACCTGCATAAGTCAAGCTATGGTGAACAAGGTGATATTCTAATGTAAATAGAGAGGGCTATTGGGCCATTTGCTGAGAATAAACCAGAGTGAAAAGCCTGTTACACAAGAAACCAACATATCAATACAGAAGGAATTGGTGCTAGTGACTGCATGAAAGTCTGTCATAAATCGCAAATTTAGTGCTGCATGAATAGCATTACAGCATCTGTAAATTGTTTGATGGGATGCAAGCATGAAGGATTTCGGCAGAACATCATTGAGCATGTGGCCTGAAAGGCTCGGTACCTATGGCACTTTGCTGTTCAGCACGTAGTCGTTTGTTTGATCCCCGGCTTCACGGAGCTGCATTCCAATGGGAGTAGAATGCAAACATGTACATATACTGTGCATTAGTGCGTGTGAATTCCCTCGACTATGTCGTCTCTAATAGATGCTGTGGTGCTTTGTAATGCTAAACCCCATTGGTCAATTACATTTGCCAGTCAATCGGTCAAGCTTTCCATTTTGCTGTGATGCTCATATCCTTCATTCCATTCCCTCTTGCAGCATGAAGAGTCTGAGGTGATCAAGACCGACCTGCCCAGCTCTGAAGAGTCAGAGTTCCTGCGGGTGCACGCCCGTGTCTGTTCCCACACATTGCCTGTTGACTCCAAGTCGTAGTTGCATTGGCCTGTCCTCCAGCAACCGCTGCTGCCGATGTCATATCTTGTCGAAAGACCACCCATGTACATAGTTCCCAATGTATTTTTTTTTTTGCCTTCCTTTATCGCTGGTCTTTATTAACAGACACATGAGAGCAGGTGGCCCAAGTGGGCCTCTGCAAGTCTATTTTTGTGCTTGACGAGCCTTTGTCATAGGATGAGCTTCAAGAGACACGACGCATAGCTACACCGCAGGCCGCAGTGTGGTGGTCCTAAGCTTGCAGTCATATTGTAGGTGTTATGCCTTTTTGAACCTGAAGAGAAAAAAAAATGCTGTTGACTAGTGTGTTTCACGAGTACCATTAAAGAGAAGCAAGGAGGTTTCTCTCTACCAACTGGTCTTCGTAGTCACTTGTCTTTGTCGACTGACAGAAGTATGGTTTGTCTTGATAGCCTCTAAAGGCCATGAAAAGGAATCTGAGGTTTGTTATCTTTCCTTCCAGTGCCTTTCTTACAGAGACTGGTAGATCTAAAGCAGTGTCGAGTTCTCCTAGTTGTGGGCATTTCCTTTGACCACAGATTAGCCTAAGGCGTGCTGTGACTGCATGCATATATCGTGCAGCAATGCAGGACTGCTGCGTGAATAGTTGCAAAGGGTAATCTTTCCTTGCAAGTATGGTTGGGGTGAGGGGTAGGGCTTAATTCCAGCTTCTATGCACATTATGATAGAACAACTATTTCAATTACTGTGCATAGAATTGTGCATCCTGTGTTTAGCTGCCAGTAAAATGTACTTGCAGATGTAAATTGACCTAAGAAGGTTACACTTATACCAGACTAGAAAAATAGCAAGACTATTTTTTTCTTGTCACCTATACGCTGGTGTGTGCAAGTACTCAAAATTTGAATATGAATCGCATATTAATCAAATGGCAAAGGTTATTCAACTTATATTTGATTTGAGAATTCACTATTTGAAGTTGTGAAATATTTGTCTGTGTACATGGGAGAGATAGCAGCACTTGGGTGTCGGGAGAAAGATTGATGCAAAAGGAAACAACACTTATAAGAAATATTGTGCAAGTAGATGTAGTTACTGTTCCCGGTGACTCTCCTGCTGCAAAGCAATGGTTGTTGCAAAAAGGAACCATTTCTTGAGCAAGTGAAAGGAGCAGACATTTCAGGCTATGGAGTCGTAGTTGTAGAAGATGCAAAGGCAATTTAATATTTAGCCAATCTTACCATGCATATTTGTATGATTTTAAAGTGATGTGTGGCACTGTGGAATAACAGCTTCTTGGATGAACACAACACACTTCGTGCTTCTGGTGACATGCTGTCCCATAGTATCATTGCTGTCATTGTTATGGTGTTCCAGATGCAATCATTTTTCAGTTTTCTCACCTACTAGCACCACTGTTGACTAGCTATGCAGTAGTGATTGGCACTTCATGTATGAGAGAATGTAGAACTGAAAACTAGGCGAGTGTACATGAGTGCAAAATCGCGGCTCGTTTTTTTACTGAAAGGCAAGGTAACTTATGCAAAACGTCTCTCACAAGTGGCACCTGGGAGTGAAAAACAAATTGTCAACGGCCTCGCCAAAACCATGCGAGCATACAACAGCTCACTGATGGGAAATATCATTAAGTCCCACAATATGTGCTGCGCAGATACGCATATTCTTTTTCAGTCAAGAAGATGAATGGCTGACTGACTTGGGCATCTCCCATCTACTCCCAAGTAGAATGCCTCTATTTGGTGTTTCTCTTCATGAAAGATGGGTGTCTGTGAACAGCAGTCTGCAGCCACAACCTGTGCAGTGGTCTGTAGAAGTGGTCTGCAGGTGGTCTGCACCTCCCACCATGTGGGAGCGTGCAGTTGAACAGGGACATATGTTTATTGAGCTTAACCTGCCACTTTGGCCGACTTGCGACTTGCCACAACATAATTGCACTCGCTTATAATCTAAATAAGCCTCTCCCATATTGAATGGACTTGACAAGACCTTTATTTCTTACTTCAATCAATCAATCAGTCAATTTTTATTATTACATAAAAGTACTTCCATGATAGAGGCATACAGAAGGAGGTTCCATGGTAAAAACTGAATTGAGACCTCCTGTTCATGGTTAACACGAAAGTTCCATTGGCAAGATACAGCAGCTCACTTGGTACAAATACAGAAATGACAAATAATGAAATACAGATATAAGTAAATGAAGATATTAATAGACAGCATTGTAGTGGCAGCAAGCAATATTGTGAAACTAGATAAAACTAACATGGAAGAGGAAGATCATCTTGAAATGTAAAAAAAAAAAAAACTTGACCTGTTGAACTACATAAGAATGGTAGGTCTAAAACGAAGATCGGGTGATACAGTACTGATACAATTTCGACCGGTTGATGTGGGTCCTCACCGCAAGAATCGGGAAACGAAGACAAAGGCGGGCATCGTGATAATGAAAAAAAAAAGTAGAAAGGGTAGTATTCACTTTATTGGTCCACGGCTCTTATCCACGTCTCAAGTGGTTCTGATCTAACACGGGTGCCAGGATGGCCTTAAATAACCCCTCTTTCCCTCGTTGAGGGAATCCACTGGCCAATTACAGACACCGAATCGTTCACCACCTCTATCACCCCTCGCTGGTCGTCAGTATGCTGACCGGGGTGCTAACGTCCTGAATAAGCTGCTCGGGGTGCTTATGTCTTCAACGAGCTGCTAATGTACACGGTGCACCTGTCTCCAACGGGTCACAATAGGGGACAGCTACCAGCCGGCAATGCTTTCACTCCCCCCCGACTGGAGTTCCCAACCAGGACCCTTTCATTGATAAGTGGCCACTTCTTGACAGTCGGGAGGGCGACACTGCTGTCTTGAAGTGAAGTGAATGATGAGGCGTGAACATCAACTGTGACGGCTGCGTGTGGCTGGTAGAGCAACCCCTTGTCGCCAGATGTAATAGTCGATGACTTCTTGGCAAACTTGGGTCAATCATAACTGTACACAGTGTCATATACATATCACATAACAATAAATTGCTCAGTTCATGGCAAAATCGAGTTTTATGACAAATGGTGATGTATTCTATGATGATATGGCTGCAAAGTGAACTGTCTGTATGCCTTAATTAGTGCGCATTTTGGGCAGAATGATGTTGTTATGCTGCGTGAAACGTATGGAGTTAGTGTTTGTTAGAGCTGATATGGGAATCGGCAACAATGAGATTTTGTCATATATTAGTTTGAAAAGAAAAGTGGCAGGGTTGTACTTGACAAGGGTGGCAACGTCCAGAATGTTATTAGCTTGTAGTAACTGTTTAGCATTGGCGGTGGGTAGACTCGACGTTAAAACGTCTAAAAATATTCAACATACTAAGATCATTTTTTTCAACTATTTGTATTCGATTCAGGAATTTTACTATTTGCATACCCTTCGCGCAGACACACTTAAAACTGAGGTGAGTGGAGCATGCTCTGCTGCTTTATTTGGTTGTGGCCACACTGAAAAGGATCGCGCGCTTATGTAAATGAAGTGATTGCGTAAAAGTGGACAGTGCTTGAATGCTTATGCTGTACATTAGCGATAATTGAGGGCCAAAATAAGCCCCATTTACACTTCTCATTCGGTTTGATCGAACATCATCTCATTAGCCAACAAATCAAATAAAATATAAAAATACATTTACAATTGCTACTTGTCAGAAGGAATACTGATTTTGGAATCTTATCACCACTGCATATTAGATTTCATTTTGGCCTGCTCTGATAACGTACATTTGCTCTGCGCTGATGAAGCAGTCCTCTACACAAGCATCATTTGGGAATAATTTAGGCTACCGTCGCATCCCTCAACAGTTACTGAAGTGTTCACTTGAGTTGAATCAGTTTTTCAATATATATTTGAAAAACAAGAATGCATTAAACGAGAATTCAGCTTTTTCTTTTAAACATTTTCATTTTTCCCAAGCTGTCTTACTGGTTTTCTAGTCGGTGCTTTGCTGTGCTACGCATAATATGGTAACCATTTTTGTGCGTTTAGGGGGAAAACAACTTTCGTGCTTGGGGAGAAAATATATAATTATCCTTATTAAGTCTTAGCGCCCAAGGCGCATTGCCGATTACACCACTGTGATGTCGATAGGTTTACAGTACTAAATTTTCCGGTGGAAAAATAAAGAAAAGTCAGAAATGCATGAAAAACGCATAGGATTATTTATTTGTTTTAGAATACGATGCACGAAATTCTTTTGAATGGCCGCGAGTTAGCCTCGGCCAGATGTTGCCAAAGTATGTGACGTACGTCATGAGAAGCCAAAAATTGCGGGAATTCCATGTGCTGCGGCCTGTCCACCTTCATGTAGTTTGATGGCGTGCTTAGCTATCTGCAAGTCGCGCTTGAAATATCGCAATGTACGATCCACGCGATCTGCCGTAATATTGTTTTGATGGGTATCTGGAACATTGATCAACATTTAGTGGCAAGAGCCGCTTATTTATTTTTTAACGATATTTTATGTATATGGTTTGGCGAAAATGTCGACGGCGAACATGGCTCTTACAGGCGACTTCCGCATCTGCGTTCAGCGTGATCCTCGCGCCTTCCCCGTCTCACTGCGATGGTCAACGTCGCCCTGTTGGTTCTACTTGTAAATTAAATGCGCCGCCGTTTCATGACTGGCCAGCGTACGGGCGTCGGCGTTCCACAAGCTGGATTTGTGCACGAAATTGGCTTTGGGAATCCAGCCCCCGAAGTGCGATTCTGCAGAATGGGGGGTTGTCAAAATTCCGCCACATTTTTTTTTTTCCTCCCGACTTGTGCGGTTGGCCCAACAGAGATTACATGATAGAAATTCGTAGCGTCTAGAACGGTGCTTCAGGTCATAGGGTACGCGAGGCCTCGCGAGACTTTCCGAGAGCAACACCTCGTAGTTAATGCGTGCACGCTTTTAGCCACGTCATCACGGGCGTGAACGCGCGACCCCTATACGTTTCAACGGGTGGCAACACGGTGACCATGTTTTCACCAAAGCATTGCTCTAGCTGGGAGTGTCGGTATGTGCTATTGCACTCCGAGCGCGCATGATGTTATCGATGATGTGCAGCCGGTGTTGTCCACAGCCCACTGCGAACAGGCGGCAGCGCCGCACACCCCGAACGGACGTTGCACCGCGGAGACGGATTCCTTGGGTTTTGCCGCAGCTCTGTGCAGTCACAGAGCCGTTCGAGTAATGGAAACATACAACAACACGGCGAGATGATTGCCGAGTTGCTTCGCGGACGTCAACGCGGAAGGTGCAGCAACCGGACGAACGCAAGAGAGAATCCGGAAGGATGCAGCCGATCTGTACTTGTTGCTTTTTTTGTGTGCCGCCCATACATCCTGTGCCATTCGCGGTATCGAACGCTAGGAAGGCTATTTCGTTTCCGCGTTGATGACCACTGGAACAACGACACCTCTTGGCGGTTGGCGGTGTACTTGGGACAATTTGTATAGATAGAGCAGCTGTCAAAATCACGCAGGCGAAGAGTTGCGGAAGAGAATCTTCACGTCAACGTTGCTGGTTTGAAATTTGGAAGTGCAATGCAACTACCTTCGAGCAACTGTTTCTTTCTGGAGACCATGAAGCAACTGCAGCATCAATTTTTTGCAGGAAACAGTACACGCGTTCTTCTTTGCACTTCTGATAGCGTTTTAGAATCGCTAATTCCGGATTCGGTGGCAACGGCGCACGTGACTGCGTAGGGAAATATATTCTTATTGTCAGGTTTATGCACTGTTACGAACGGCCTCCAAGGGTGCCGACCTACAAAATTTTCCCAGCCAGCTGCCGCTGCGGAGGTGGCGAGCTTCCGAGAAGCGACCGTGGAACCCTTCACCACCTGCTGCGGCGACTCGTATTGTAGGAGCGACGATGTGCCGCATCAACGCCCCCTCGGCGCCGCTATGACTAAACGCGGTCGGCGGACCATGTATTGTTAGTGGATTCGCCGTCGCCGTCACGGTTTGTTAGAAGCGGTGGAAATCCTAGGAGAAGATGTCTTGCGGCCGTCTCGCGGAGCTTAGAAGTCATGGACAGACACGGCGGCCATTGTCGGCAGGGTCAACATTGGGATCAAGAGGCGCCTGCTCGGGGCAGGACCCGTGTCTGCGAGAACCCTCTCACCTCGGTGTGGTCAGTGAAACCTGTGCGGAAGTGAGTGCGTAAACCCTCCCCCTCAAAGGCGCAGGGATCGGCTACGATGACTGTGGACGCTCCGTCTGGTCGAACGGCCGTTTTCCCTCACTTAAAGATCTAGGGAGGACAGAGTGTATGGATGGATGGATGGATGATTGTGGCTCAACCCTTTGAATCGGGCGGCGGCGGCGCGCGCCACCTAGCCTTTAATGGTTCTATATGCATGCATACCTATGTATTTACTCCTTTACTTTTGCGTTGATATTGTCCACCAATCAGATAGCCTCCGTTTAGTTATTTCTACCTGTTCAAAGTCTATTCTACTTTCACTGTCTTTAAAACCCAAGGCTTTGAATAGTTCCCCGTTAGATTCAACTGCAGGGTGAAGTTGTTTACAAGCAAGGATCACGTGTTCCGCCGTTTCCTCCTCCTCTCTACACGCCTCGCACACCAAATCTATCTCCTGGTATCTGGCTCGGTACGTTTTAGTCCTCAGTACACCTGTCCTGGCTTCGAACAACAATGAGCTTCCCTTAGAGTTATCGTAAATATTTTCTTTGGCTATTTCTTGCTTAAACGTCCTGTATGTCTCCAATGCCGATTTGGTTTGCGTGTGTACTCCACATACCCCTCTCTGCCTCCTTAACCTTTTTCTTGACAGATGATTCCTTACTTGTTCCCCCGCTACTGCCCAAGTATTTGCTTGTCAATTTTCTAGTTCGCTTCCTCCACCTCGTGTCAACATTCCTCGTGTATAAGTAACTGAAAACCTTCCTAGCCCACCGAATTTCCCCCATTTTTCTCAATCGCTCCGCAAATGCTATCTTGCTACTAGCCTCTCTGCCCTCGAAAGAAGACCATCCCAGATCCCCCTGCACTCCAAGATTTGGTGTCTTACCATGTGCTCCCAGAGCGAGCCTACCCACACCACGTTGCCTAATTTCCAACTGTTGCCGGGTCTCTGTTCTAATACATAGAACTGCATTGGCAAAAGTCAGGCCTGGTACCATTACCCCCTTCCATATCCCTCGTACTACCTCGTACCTATTGTAGTTCCACAGTGCCCTACTCTTCATAATCGCTGCACTTCTGTTACCTTTAGTCGTTAGATATTTTTCGTACTCTGTCAGATACTCAATGCCATTATTTATCCACACCCCAAGGTACTTGTATTTATCGACTATCTCCAGCGTGGCCTCCTGTATCTTATGCTCGCCGCAACTGTTATCATTAAAAATCATGACTGCTGATTTTTCTTTGCTAAACTTCAAGCCTAACCTGTCTCCTTCTGTACCACATATGTCCATTAATTCCTGCAGATCTTCTGCATTGTCAGCCATTAATACAATATCATCCGCGTACATCAGTCCTGGTAATGACTGTTCAATCAATTTTCCTTGCTTGAGAAATGATAGGTTGAAGCCGAGTCCGCTTTGCTGTATTTTGGCCTCTAGACCTTGTAGGTACAGCATAAACATCAGAGGTGACAATGGGCACCCCTGCTAAGCCCCCGCCGAATCATCACAGGCTCCGAAACCTGCTTTTCCCATTGTATAATCACTCGGTTACCTTTATAGATATCTTTTAAGAAATTGGTTACTCCATCTTGCACTCCTAAAGTTTCCAGAATGCCCCACAAGCCCTCTTGAAGTACACTGTCATAGGCTCCCTTGATGTCCAAAAAAGCCAGCCATAGGGGTCTGTGTTCCTTTTCAGCTATTTCAATGCACTGTGTTAGCGAGAACAGATTGTCTTCTAGCCTCCTATGCTTCCGGAACCCATACTGTAGCTCTCCAAGTACCCCCTCGTTCTCTACCCATGCCTGCAGTCTGTCCTTTATAATCTGCATAACCACCCTGTAAACCACTGACGTCACTGTTATAGGCCGGTAGTTATTTATGTCAGCTTTGTCCCCCTTTCCCTTATATATCATTCTCATCCTACTTAGCCTCCATTCGTCAGGTACTTTACCATCCACTAGCATTTTGCTCACCACCTCCCTCAATGCTTTCCTCAATGCTTTCCTCCCTCAAGAGCCGTTGGCGGCTCCTCAGTGTGCATTCCTCTTTCAGTCATGTTAGACTGATGAACTGTAACGTTCTCATGTAAATGCTGCAAATAAACCCATATTCCTCGTTCTCGATGAGGACAAGTCTCTCCCTTCAAAAACGTCCTCAGCGTGGATAAGTTGGACGACGGCATGGGCCAGCTACTATCTATTTCATGCCCGACCTCAAACATTACAGTACTCGTAATTTGTTCCTCAGTTTCTTTTCATGCTTTCCAGAGTGGCTCTTTACTGTCGCTAGTGGTATCGTTATTGTCGCTAAAACGTCCATGAAAGCTTGACGCGAGATGCGCGTCTTATTTGCCAATCTTAACGCTTCTGTCTAGCTTTTATTGTATAGTCCTAACTTCTATCGCGCGAAGCAGGTGATGGCCATAGGCATAACTCACTAAAAGCTCCCCGCAACACTTTGTGAATGTGCTAAACGTCCATTCCTGTGACGAGATAAATGCCCTCATGAACAGTTACATGGGCACAATGCTGTGATCGCGCTATACTTTAAAATACATAACCAGAGATGCGTTGCTTTGCATAACCGTGTTGCCTCGTTGAATATCCGCCACCATTTCTAAAGCGCCTTGACATCAAAGGAGCCTGCAAGAACTGCTGCCCGAACTTATTCACCACGTAATGCTATTTTGCCCGATTAATTTAGCATCCTGGTGCCTGATATGTGTCTAAAGGAACGAAAATGTAAACCCAGGAAGTTTCACAAAGTAATTGTGGCCCAAATAGGAGAACATGGATCAAAATTTGTGACGTCTCAGTGGCTTATTACAGGCGACCCTATCTACAGGCATATATGGCTTATTATTAAGCCACAGGTTTGTGGCGCGAAATTAAAAAAAGGAAAAGAAAGGAACATTGGCCAACATTTTCTCGGCCACTGTTCCACCTTTTCCTCTGCATATGAATGAAAATATGAGTTTTAAAAGAATATCTTATTAGTTAAAATATACTCAGCCTTTCCAGTCAGTGTCCCCTCTCCACAAGAGCACTAACGATAGCAGTTAGTCCAGCAGCCATGCCATACAACATTCCTCAAAGGCTTTGCTGTTCCTCCTCGCGTGCCTCAGTCCGAGCTGTTTGACGACACCATCGGCCCGTGGTGCCTATATAGAGTCACTAGAGAAGTGGCACTCTTGTTCTGCTGTGTAATATAAATCTTTATTATCTCAGTATGAAATCACCTGGCCGTCTCCCCGTGCCTTCTCGATCGGTATACGTATACGGGTCTTAAAGCGCGACCTCCAATTCGGCGGGAACGATACGGAACTCGGTATAGATATGCGGTGCGATTGTCGCGGATGGTGAGCACACTGCGAGTAATACGCTGGTCCGCGTTTGCTTGAAAGGTCGTGAAGCTTTGAAGGGGGACAGCAGAAACGGAAACACCGGCGACGGGACGAGATATATATTTGGTTCAGCAAGATTTTAAACTGCGGGAAGGAGACGGGACACGAGGAGAAACATAGACCCACACACAAAGCGCTTTGTGTGTGCGTCTGTGTTTCTCTTCGTGCCCCGTCTTCTTCGCGCAGCTTAAAATTTTGCTGAATCTATGAACGGGCTAGCCCAACAACGTGCCTTGCTTCAGTATATTTGATGCCGCGTCGCCTTTTTTTCGTTCATGCCCACCTATTATCCACCGAGACAGTATGCGATAACCACGACGAGGGGCGACCCCAACAGTAATATGAGATCTATCTTTCAGTCTAGTGGTTCGGAAACAAAGCTGCGCAATCTCATTAGTGCAGAGACTAGTCACTTACGGACGCCGCGGTCAACGGTTGACTTTACTGCTTGGCTTGCCAATATAGGTTTCGCAATAGTTCCGCATACCATGTCGATAGTACTAAAGCGACAATAACGTAAAAGCTATGTTTACGGCGTGGAGTTATCGAGTTAGCGCTTATACTTGGCGTCGCTAATTCGGTGCAGCGTAATTGTGACGTTAGCATCATCGCAATCAGCCTGATTAGATCGACTGCAGCGACGGCCTCTGCCAGAGGTCTCCATTCACCTATATATTGACCTTTTCTGCGTCAACGGAACCCACACTTTACCGACAAAGGTCTCAATCTCTCCCGTGGGATTATCTGCCGACTTCTGTCGCGCCTTCCTACGCTTGGTGTCCGTTCCTTGTACTCTAATCGAGGGCTGGTTGTGTATCCTGCAGCTGACGTGGCTTGTCATCGACTCGAAAGGGACGTCTTCAGAACACTCTCGACCACGTCGATTCGCTGAGCGAGGACGAGTTACGGAATTTCGTCGTCGTCATCCTACTAATCAACATCCCATTTTATATCCAAAGCAGGCTGAAGTGTGAATGCCTCTCTCGAGCGACATATATCCAGCCCCGAAAAAGATCCGTTTGTAAATAAAGGTGACATATCCCTCTATATATATAGATATCTCTGTCTCTTGGCGATTCCATGCATCACGTACATATGCCCATTACCCCCATCTAACCTTCGGCCGCCGTCGACGGCCTCTCCGTTCCCCTTGCACGTACTGTGTTACTCTAATAGGTTACCTGTTAACTATTTTATTCATTACATGGCATTCACTTTAGCCTGAGGCACGATATCAACTATCAGCGTTTGCTATCTGATCCACACTGCCGCCTTCTTATATGTTTATGTTATGGCTATCGTTTTTGGTTCGGTAACTGGTTGCGCTGTCCTCAGCTTACTCCTAATTATTTTCACATTTCACCTGATTTCGCGCTGATATCACGCGTACATACGTTGCACGGCAGCGTAATCTGACATGCATTATCAGGGTATGTAGAGAGCAGAAAGTGCAATACAGTACAGGTTTTCTGGCAAACACGGGATCATTGAAAAATAAATAAAGAATATAAAGAAGAAGAAGAAAACGTAATTACCTCCACCTATGAGCTACCGAAGGCTCATCTGTTCAAAGACATATGTGGCTCCCTGAAATAGTTAGCCGAATTGAATGAAAAACATAAAGCTCTGTAGCTTTGCAAAAAGTAAACTGCACATAAGACAGAGATTTAGAGCACTGTTCAACAAGGTTCTTTCGGTTGCCAAAAACTCCCCTCTCATTACTGGAGGAGACTTTAATGCTCCCTATCACACATGGGGATACACTTTGAACCCAAAGAAGGGAGAGGAGCTATGGAGTCTTGCCATGGATCTAGGGTTATGCTTGATTACTGATCCGGCGTATCCCACCCGTTGTGGCACGTCCACAAGCAGGAACACCACACCAGATCTTACTTTTGTAAACAACTCAAGAGGAGCCAATTGGGAAAATTCAAACATGCATCTCGGCAGCGATCATTACATCATACACATAACCATACGCATACTGAGTCAGGAAACTAGAATATTCAAATTCACTGATTGGGATCAGTTTAGGAAAATCATGGCGAACAGAAGGAAAGTGCATGCAGCCTTTAGGTGCCGAGCAGGAGCCCCTTCAGACATGGGTCATCCAGCTCAGAGAGGACGTCAAAGAGGCCACTAAAGAAATCAGGACATAGGGAAATATTGAGGCTATGGACAGCGGGCTGGCGCATCTGATTGAGGCCAAACGGGCTGCATTACAGAGATGGAAAACGGAAAGGTTTAACAGAAGGCTACGAAAAAAAAATAGCGCAATTAAACAGATGAATTGATGATCACTCGAAGACCCTCGTGAAGCAACAGCGGGATGAGATTTGTAACTCGGCTGATGGTAGACTCAAACATGGAGGTGCTGGAACCTCCTCAAGCACTTGCTCAACGAAAATGAAACAGCTACAGCTAAGTTGCTTCATCAAGAGAGCCAAGATAAAACACAGAAGGATATCATGGATAGTTTCGCAGCCAAATATATCCCACATAAACAACCAAACGAAGGAGACGAGAGCCCCGAATATACGGGAGGCATATGTGAAGAACTTGACCGGGACTTCACTGAGAGGGAAGTGAGGGCTGCTCTTCACAGTCTTAATAGTGGATCGGCGGCTGGACCTGACGGAATAACTAACAAGATATTAATAAATCTAGATGATGAGTCAATTCTTATCTAACTGATCATTCCAATGAATGATGGAGAAAAGAGGTACACTCAGAGGAATGGAGGGGGGCCAATACTATTCTCATACCAAAGCCAGGCTAACAACTCACTCTGGACAACCTCCGTCCTATTTCCTTAACGTCATGTCTAGGCAAAGCTATGGAACATGTTATCCTAAATCGGCTCACGTAATACGTTGAGCAGAACGAGATCCTCCCATACAACTTCATGGGCTTTCGTCCCGCGCTGTCAACTCAGGATGCTATGCTGCTGATCAAACACCAAATTATACAAGCCAGCCCATCGCATACGAAAGCTCTTTTGGGATTGGATGTGGAAAAAGCTTTTGATCGTATAAAGCATAAGGCAATACTTGACGTTCTCTCGGAGATGGGGTTAGGTAAGAGACTTCTTTAATATGATTAAGGACGTTCTTAGAAACAGAACTGCACAACTCATGCTGGGAGAGCTTAAATCAGAAGCTAAGAATTTGGGAAATAGGGGCACTCCACAAGGGACTGTGCTCTCATCCATGCTATTCAATTTAGCAATGCCCAAGGTTGCAAGAAACCTGGAGAAAATTGAGGGTATACATTATGTGGTATATGCCGACGACATAACCTATGGAGTGCCAAGGGTAATGTAGGACAGACAGAGACCAGATTACAGGAAATTTTATGTTGTAGAGAACACATTTAAAGACATGGGGTTGAAATGCTCGGCAGCCAAATCAGAACTCTTGGTCATTAAACATTGCAGAAAAGGTCTTAAACCAAGAGGTTACATTCCGGAAGATGAGCCAAGAGTGTGCTTATACACTAATGAAGGATCCGCATTCAGGTTAGTTGAAAAAATCGAAGTTCTTGGGTATCACATAGAAGGAGACAATGCTAACTATAGAACAAAAATTAAATTATGGGGTTTTACGTGCCAAAACCACTTTCTGATTATGAGGCACGCCGTAGTGGAGGACTTCGGAAATTTCGACTACGTGGGGTTCTTTAACGTGCACCTAAATCTAAGTACACGGGTGTTTTCGCATTTCGCCCCCATCGAAATGCGGCCGCCGTGGCCGGGATTCGATCTCGCGACCTCGTGCTCAGCAGCCTAACACAATAGCCACTGAGCAACCACGGCGGGTAAACTATAGAACAATACAGCATATCTCGAATAAAACAGATGAATTCATTAGGTTACTAAGGAGAATTACCAATAGACACATAGGCTTAGGAGAAGACAGCGCTTTGACACTAATACACGCCTTTGCTCTAGCTCTGTCACTTCACTTATGTGGCTGGATTATTCAAATGGAAGCATGCAGAACCTAACAAACTTAATGTGACGCTCAGGAAGCTTGTTAAAGTAGCCCGATACCCAGTAACGCTGCAATCGACAAACTCGTGAGTCTAGGGGTGCACAACACAATGGAAGAAATATCGGAGGCTAATTATTAACAGCTAGCGCAACACGAAAGATTGACAAAAAACAGGAGCTGGCAGGAACATATTACAGGCGATAGGTGTAGAGTTGAAAATAGCAAGGAGCCCAATAAAGGCTCAAGTTGAATTAAGGACTGAAGTTAGGAACAAGATCAGAACCAATTAACCCTCTCCCCAGAAACATATGCATCCAGAATATAATATCTAAAGGGGAAAGGCAAGAGCCAAAGGACTCTTGCAGGAAATAGAGCAGCAGAACCAACTGGCAGCTATAGTTGATGCTGCCTGGGTGAAAGGTAAAGAAGCATATACGGCCATTGTATCAAATTATCAAGGGAAGGTGCAAGGCGCTATCGCTATTTTTACCAAGGACCCCGTGGTGGCGGAACAAGCGGCAATTGCTCTAGCCATCAGGAGTAATAAGTGGGCCTGTATTTACAGTGATTCAAAATCCGCTATAGAGTGTCTTGATAAAGGCTACGTAGCTGTAGTTGCAGCTAAACTTTTTGAAAACATCGGGATTATGAGCACTGAAATCCGATAGTTTCCTGCGCATATGGGGAAAGTGGACGAGACTCGGGTAAACTTCAATGAGGTTGCTTATGACTTGGCACGAGGACTTGCTAACCGCGACAGTCGCAACCGAGCCGTTCACCATCAAGCCAGGTAATCTAGAGATAATTTAATAACTTACAATGGCATTACCAGACATTACTACTATTTAGGACGCAGGCAGTTCCCATTGCCACATTCAAAACTCAACAGAGCTCAGGCAGTCTCACTGCGCTTATTGCAAATAGATACCATATCCCACGCCGTACAACATTAATAAAGTACATCCAGAGAGGGAGATTAAGATGGACTGCAACGATTGTAATGGCGTTATTGGACTCAGACATTTGCTGGCGGGGTGTCCCGCGACTCTCCCCAACCTCGTTGAAGAATGGACACAGTGGGAAGAAAGGATTCGAAGCCCATTGTTTGAGGACCAACTAAGGACAGTCCAGAGGGCCCATGATGTCGTCGAAGGGCTTGGCCTGACAGTGCCAACGGGGGAGCGGCCCGCCTTGACTTAAAAGGTCGAGCCTCCGGACCTCATTACAATAAAAGTTTTCACACACACCTAATATAGGCTGAGTATGAAGCGGCCCGACAAACTTGACGTATGTACGTGTACTATAATTTTTAGGCCACGCCGGCAAGTTTTAGACGCTACGTTACTGAACTATCGTAGAAGCGCAAGTAACGATTATATGATGTTTTCTAACGTATGTTGACCTCACTGGCTTTCAATCTTATATCCGACGCAATTTCCAAGATTGCGATGCAAGAGTTTGTTTCTGTTATAGAATTACAATGACTTCAATGTGTCGTTTTCAGTTTATTTCTCATTTTTATATGCTTGTCATTTTTTTAACGCAGTTGAGGACCTAAAAATCGTAGGGCGAAGACTTACTATAGGGTTTAAAGTTTTCCTTTAAGTCAACGTAACAAATAATTTCATTTAAATTATTGAAACGATATGCCTGTAGCACATTTCTGCTTGACATGGGACTGATCGCAGGCAAGGAGAAATCCTGGGTGCACTAATGCATATAGCCAAATTCTGTAGGAATTTATCTTGAAATTTGCTCTGGCAATCGAGTGCTATACTACTATATGTTTAATTATTACGACGTGGTTTTACTTAAAGAACAGCAGCAGATATAGTTGCAACAACGTCAATCTATTCTAACCGTATATACGATTAGGAGTGTTCGAAGAGCAAAATTTTTGGATCGAATTGAGTATTGGAGAGAAATGACCTTCGGAATATCGAATAGGATACCGAATATTTCCCATATCTAAAATTTAAATATAAAGGTTGGGCGGGGTCCGTTTGGCAACAAAGTGCTGATTTGCATTATTTGACGCGTTTAATGCCATCAGTGAATGAATGTCGTGTCAACTGCGATTCGCAGTCTGCGAAGCTTGTAACTTGGTAACAATTAAACGAACAGTGATCGTGTCTGGCGCATGATTACACAGAGAGTGATGAAACAAAGGAACGACGCTTCACCAGATGCACATAGCAGGGTGTAGTGCTTGCTGGAGGAGCTAAGTTACTACAGCACCGCAAATCGTTTGAAAGGAATCCAAACATGGTGAGATCTCGAGTGGGTAAATAGTAAATTGATTTCCTGAATCAAGACGACAAATTCGTAGGCTGCCCAATGCGAGGCATACTTGTTTACTCGACGCTATTGTGCAGAACTGGACTTCTCTAGATATTCGCTCAAGAAATGGTCCTACTGCTCAACAATGAACCGCGGTTCTGCTGCAGCAAAATATGCGGCAGTTTCCACTCTCAACGATATTTCTCTTTAAGCTGTAAGAACTGTTGCCGTTCGTTACAGTATTTGAACAAAGCGAATGATAACATATAATGTTATTTCATGAATCTTATGCTGTTAATGGAGTGACATAGAATGCTATTCAGCCATTAAAGGGTTCTAATTTCGCAGGCCGGATTTTGTCGAACGCCAGGCCCTTCAGCGGTAGGCATCCCCACATTACACTGCCTTAAAGCGGGTTTCACTGCATGACAGCGTTGCTGGCCACGTGACTTTAACCACGTGACAACCGCAGCGTGCATGGATGCCGGTAACGACCGCCGTGCGCCGCTGGCTCCGTGCCTACGTACGCATTTGCGCTCGAGCGACTTCAAACATGGCGACTAGCGCGAAAACAATTTGAACGGTGCAACAAGTACACATTGTGTCGCGCGTTTGTGTTGGATACGATGAACTCCTGACGCGCGGATGTTCGTCTGCAGCTTCGCGGAAACTGAAGGTACTGTGGCCTTCCCTTTTCACTGCATGCCACGTTGCAGGTCTTCGTTTGTTTATAAAGCTGTTCCCTAGCCCTTGCGGTCACGCTTGTCCCGATGCGAGTGTGCGTGCAAGGCGGGCGATGCACTTTTGAGAGTTCGCATCGCGTCTTCTTTCTCTTTCTTTGCGATGGGAAGTCGCTTGGCGCGTTGTTATGCGATTTGTGAGCGTTGCTAGTGTTCCCGCAGTTACGCTGCAGCTACGCGGCGTAGTCGTCGAGGGCTACTAGGAAGTTTCATCGTTAGCCGGAATCGAAGCGACTGGTAAAACCGGTAAAACATTTAGCGTCCGCGGCTTGGCCGCTCGGGTCGTACGTAGCGTGTGCGCGTCTGCTTGAAACTTGATCGGCCCGTGGCCGCAGCGCAGCCCATCTCGCAAACTGCCGTCGCGTTTCTGCAATGTTGCATTGCCGGGCTGAAACGGCTGTGCGTTTGCGCGTGCTGTAGTTTCTTTCAACTTGTTTTTCTTTTGCCGGATGTGTCACTACGGCTGGGAGGTCCCGAAGTCTGGCTGTCGAGAGCGCAGAATTCCGAGAATTCTCGCTGCCTGTACGCGCTTTTTAACGGCAAAGCCGCTGGGATGTGTGGGACGGGCTTTGTTTTACAGTCGTCTTTTGAGCGCTTGTGAATTGTTAAAATTTTGACTGCTGGTGAAACCGAACGCTTGATTTTTGAGATGCGTCCTTGCAGCCGCTCTTCCCGTTGTTCTTTGAATCATCCAAAGGTAATTCGCGCATCATTTTCGATCTATATAAACATGTTGATCGCGACACTTCATTCTCGTCAGCGTTACATGAATTACTGTGAATTACTAAGAAAAATAAGTGTTTCGGCGCATAGAACCAGTAACATTTAATTTGTGTCAGTACGATCGCTGAACTACAGTTTAATGCACATTCTGCTTGTTGAACGCAACTTGTGTCAGCCTAGCCGGTGCTTATGTTAGCTACGAAAGTGTTGGCAGAAGACGAGCATCTATAATTAATGAATTAAGCCACGAGTACTCCATTGAGTAAACAGGTTGAGCTAGTCTTCTTCGTCTAATAATCATGCGTAAAAGTGCGTATCCAATTACTTTTATGCCAGAACTGTCTTTGTGAACGTTTATCGTGCACAAACTGTACGTTATTGATTGTGCGGCTGCATTTAAACAACGCGGCACCGTGCGTAGTGTGTACCTTGTAAGGATTCCGAAAATGCTTTCACTGTATATACCACGTCGGTCCACCTTTTCTGTTTGCACAGTATAGTGCAAAGCAGAGTATAGCACTTTCTGTAACATTACAGACAGCACGTATTGTGCGGGTTTGTGTAGGTAAGTTGAGCCACTTCACAAGCTCGTTTTCGAAACGCGCCTGCAACAAGACCACATGCTGCTGATTTCTGTAGGCCAAGGCTTCAGCGGCGTATGCGTCATCAGGAAGCAATACTACTCACCTACTGCTGCTCGCTTATGAATCATGAGTTTATTAATGTAACTGTGCACTGACTTCAACGCGGCAAAGCGGCTTTCATGGCCCTGTTCGGCTAGCTTTACATTTTTCTCATTTGTAAAAAGGAAAGCGCATCTTTTGTGCGGCTTCGAAGAGCTCATCTATCTTCGTTTACCTGTTGTAACTGCAAAGACTGCAGCAGGGCCGTTGTGTGGCTTTGAATCGGGACCGTCTGATGTCGAAGCCCTTGCTTTCCTGCTAGTGAAAGTGTGACACGCTTGCCAAGTTAAAAAAAAATAATGTTTCTTTATGGAAAGGACTGCCCCTTAAATGAAACAATACACATTGAATACAAGTCGCGGTTTCACTTGTTCATTGTTTCCTGCTGGCGATGTTGAACCCGGTTATGTATGAGTGCTTCTCATAATCATCACATGCTAATGTGACGCTTTATGTATACTTGTTAGTAAAAAGGTAAAACGCGCCGCTTAGCGCTGCTTCTACATGCGAGTGGTGCGGAGCCTTTCGAACACAAGCTCTGCAAGATGAATGCTGTTCTCACTTTCTGTGATCTTTCTTTCTCGTTTAAGATGATATATTGATCCTCGTTTTGGGTGATTAGCGATGGTACACAATGTGCACGGACACGGGTATTGCACTTACATTGTGGGTACAGTAATCACCGCATGTTGTGTTCGGCGCCCGAATATATTTTGTGGACTTCACAGTCCTTTTCAACTGCTGCGTGGTTCGTATTCAAGCTTTCTTATTTATTTATTTTATAAATTAGTTTATTTTTATGTTTATTTATTTATTTATTTTGCAGTGTGCTCACCTTTCACAGGTCGAATTGATTCAGTTGTTCGACGGAACGCTTACCTGCACTAATATGACGGAGCTTGCACGTTGCTGTAAGGGAAATAATTGTCATTAACCTACCTTGCGGATTTCGGCATAGAAAATGATTCACCACACTGAATGTGCACGTCATGAGGAAAATAGGACGTGTGCGTACGCACCCTAATTTGTCACTCATTTGTTTTTGTCAATACTCTCATTATCAGTTGTCACGCTGAGAGAACAGGTTTATGATACAACTTTCGGCACAGTGGGCACATAGCTCTCTCTCCGAGTGGAAAATCAGAGCGTCAATTTTTTTAGATGCATGCGTTTGCAAGCGCTTAGTTTAAACGTTTTGTTGATTCCGTCTAGGCCATGTTCGTTACTCGAGTGTGTGCTGCGTGTGTGTGCGTATGAATTAACTACTAGCTAACCATATTAGGGTTTATCCGACGGTTTAATTTATCCGGAGTACACTGTGCTGCGCGGTTGCCTTATCCTGCACAAAATATACTTCAAATAACGCGTTGTGCGAACATCATTTGCGACGCACGACCTTGCGTGCTTGAGGGCACTGACCACATGGCTTTATTTTCTGTTGGATTCACGTGGTTCAATTTCTTCACGTTCACTGTCCACTTAGTACAGCTATAAATGAGACCGCGGGTGTAATGGGCCAATAGTTGCGGATACTAGTTTTGCTATTTTCTGGCTGGCCAAGCAAAGATCATGGTAACCGTTCCCAACGGTACGTGCTTGTGCGGACTGCGCAAAGATGGCGCCACAGGCTTGTGGCTCGTAGTGGCTCGTTAGTGGTTCGCGGCATGTTCGCGGCGAAGGTTGCATTCAAACGTTGTGTTTGTATTGCATTGTGTTTGTAGCTGTTAGCTCCGTTCTAAAGGGAAGTAGAAGGCCTCGATAATATGGCATTTGTCGTCTCGCCTGTGAGTGCCTTCCGAGCACCGTGACGTATATTGACTTATAGCATGTTTATATAACAGAAATTACTGCGCTGAGATGGAGGTGCCGGCACCTCCATCTCAGCGCAGTAATTTCCGTCGCGTGAATCTGTTGGGTGGGGGACTTTTACGGGGTCGTTTCGATTACGCACAATACTCCTTCTGGCAGTGGCACTGCCGTGCAAACCTGGTTTTTAGGCGTGGCTTTTATCTTAAACCGAACAGAAACACCGGATCACCGATCCATTTCTTTCATCTTGGGACTCCCCTGGTCCCTTCTTTCTCCACGTTGCCTGCCTCCCCTACTCTTGAACGTGCAAACAGACAGTAGCCTTATTTAAAAACAACCTCTAAATTATGTCGAAACTCTGTTGGCCTCGTCAGGAATTTGTATGAGCGCAACTTTGTGATATATTTCAAGTATGAGCGTTTTACAGAAGGGTTGAAAATTGAGCTTGTCGGTACGTTACGAGAATACTTGGGAACGGCGGGAAAAGACTGGACAAGAATAAACAGCACAGGGCGTAGAGAGTTTTATGTACGCGCGGAACTCATCACATTTCGTAAGATAACTTATAGTGTAGCTTCAAAAGACTAGCGCCTACATGCTGTGAATTATTTGTAAGCCTGTCGTCGTTGCGCTCACTGGGGCTTGATGCCTGCTTCTTCTCCGTCTGATTGGCCCCGCTGTGCATACTGGTGCATTACCATTTCGTAACTTGCATATGGAACCTTGTACAGTCAGTTGTCACTAATGGCTAATTTCGTTGAGAGAACACGAGTGCTTTTGAGTGTCCTCACGTAGGTTCGCGCTGGTCTCGGTGACAGCTTGTCATTCAATCACGAGCAGGCTTGAAGAGTTTAGTAATGGGTGTGTATTCTGTGAGCGTCCACCTATAGGGGGCATGACCATTTTGTCTGCCGCTCAATTTCTAATTGGCTGGGCTGGGGTGCGCGTCGGAAGTAGACAAGCGCCCCCAGCCAATCAGCATTTCAGCAGTAAACGAAATGGACTTGTCCACTAGGTGGACAATGCTTTAATACAATATATATATATATATATATATATATATATATATATATATATATATTATTTCGGCATTAATGCTTCATAGTCGCTTTGTAAAGGAAAAATTTAGGTATATGTTCTGTTGGTAGTCCTCGTAAAAAATGCGCACAGTCTTTTCACGCCCCATCGCGTTCCATGCGTTGTCTAAGCGTCGCACAAGCGTTTTACATAGTTTAAATACACATCCGGGGCGATTGTCGCCTTCGCCAGGATGTGGGAATAGTAACTTTCTGGCTTCCGTTGTCTTTTATGTGTGCGAAGTATGCCCTGGTTAGAACTACTGCTGTTTAGCAAAACAACTACAATCCTCTTGTCTCAGTCGCCTTCGTGTTTTTGTTTTTGCAGCCCCCATTTTTTGCAAAGACGAACGCGAACAATCGTGAACGTCACTGGAGAGCGTTACAGTATTTATGTGTGGATGGATGGATGCATGCATCCATGCACGAATGAATGAATGAATGACACTAGGTGTTAGATTTGCCAGCTTATGATTTCACTTGACTGACGTCTACGTTCGTTTCCTTCGGTAGCGTTGCCCACTGGCGTAATTTGGTTCATGCAAGGAAAAAAAGAAACTTTTAAAAGTTGTATGCAGGTATACGCCTCGTGCCATAGTAGATGCCATCGGCATAATTTGAAACGCGAACAAGCCGAAAGCGACTCCAATGCGTCGTTGCGTAGACTCGTGAGTCTACGCAACGACGCATTTACGGGGTGTTACTGTAGACTCGTAACAACTAGGGGCTTAACTCAGGCTACAAAATGTACATTTAGGACTGTTACGCGCTTGGGAACTGGGTACAGAGCGATTAAACGTAGCTATTTCGCGTAATTACGTGGCACAGCCTTCCCGATCAATTATATTCTCTTCTCGTTTGAATTTATGATGAGTGTACGTATACACTGCGCCTAAAGTGAACACGTACTCGTGTCACCTTCTGTTTCTCCGCATCGAACTTAATTCGAAACGCCAGAACTCGTTTACGCCAGCACTCGGACGTTGCGAAGATGATGTCCACGTCAAGCGTATAACGTGTAAAATTTCTGAGAGATACGATGAACCGACAAAGAGAACACACCGTCGCGAGTTGAAATTCCAGTGCACTTGACCTTTTGGCGCGGTGTTGTGGTCATGGCGTCAGATAAGATAATTTTGTTGTTTTTTCAACAGAAGGCTTCCTCCTAACGTAACGCGCATTTCCTTCTTTTTTCGTTCCCGTAGTGTGACAATCGTTACAAACGCGGCGCCTTATCTCCAACCCCGTAGCTCTGCGCTCATTCCTCTCCATCACTAAATCGCATGGTGCCACACTGTCATCGATAACACAATAGTTCATCACGCGGAGGGCAACTATCGTGAAGCCGATAAAAAAAAAGGGGGGGGGGATGACTTATGTTCGCGGTTATTACGCATACGATAAACTTACGTCGTTGTTAAGAAAGATTCAAGCGGATGCTGGAGTTGACGGACAGACCACGTATACAAAGCATATAGCGCTGTAGTGGTTGCCGTACTTGTCTGAAAGTAATGACTGGTTTACGATGTACATATGTCAGGGAGACGAACATATGGACTTGTCTTCTTCTACGTGATAACGTAGCTTCGTGGAGTGCTGCTGCTGCGTTGCCAGTAAACCGTAAATTTTATGCTATTAAATGCATTGTTGAACAGTGAAAAAAAAAAAAAAATGGGTGAACAGTGCCGATACTGTGCGTGGTATTTGAACTACACTGGTGTCGCGCCATGGCTGGGCCGGGTTTGGCGCGGATGCCGTCCCGCAGTCGTGGCCGAGTGGTTAAGGCGATGGACTCGAAATCCATTGGGGTCTCCCCGCACAGGTTCGAATCCTGTCGGCTGCGTACTTCTTTTTATTTTTTTATCTCCCTTTTTTTTCTTACGTTATACATGTGACACTCGCCCCTGCTGTGATCGTGCTTCGCTTGTAAGGCGGTCTTGTTCTGCATCTCCTCCCTCCTACGTGTTCGATTCGTCTACTCTCGAATAAATCGATTGTTCTGGTAAAATTACATATTATGCTTTTATAGTGTATTTTTTCTCATTATGCAAATAAAATGAAGGTTTACAACATAGAAAGGGAGTGGCGGGAGGTCCTCAAAACGAAACAAACGTCGTTGGTTCTCGTGTACAGTGTCGTGCCATGGCAGAGTCGTATTTTGTGATGGCCGCTGCTTGATGCGTGACAACAATAAGGAAAGCTAAACATGTGGCTTATAGTCGCGTAATTTTACCTCAAACGTCCAACAACACCGGCTTGCTTAAGACGCATAGTAATCGGTGCTGGTCAACACATGACCATGATTTCGTTAAGATGAAATATAATGACTGCATTCGGTTTCATTAAGGTTATGTTAGGTTCGCGGCCGGCGCACAGTAGCTCGTCGTCTTCGACGTCGTTTTTTCTTTTTTTTTTTTCCTCAGCCGATTATCCAGTTCGAATCTCCCGCTTCGTCTCGAGGAGGCGGCCCTCCGGCACCTGCCGGGAGAACAGGTGTGACAAGCATCCTTCGGCGTGAGGGTGATGAAGAAAAAATAAACGCACGAAAACAAAAAAAGTCGTCTCAAAGTCGCTCACGCCCCGACTCCTGCGCTTCTGCTTCCGCGGCGGCCTAGAGCGCACGCACTGTCCGCAGGGGCGCGCGTATTTAGCAGACGACGACGCTCGCGGAGGATGCCCGCGTGACCACGGCACGTGACTCATGTTTCGGTCACGTGACGCCGGTTCGTCGTCATGGCGCGGCGCTCCCGCCGCCGGCTCCTGTCCGACTGGGGCGATGACGTTCGCCGGGCGGCGTCTGCGGCCGCGAGGCAGGCAGCATCGGAGGCTGCCTGCTGCCGCCTGATCTGACGAAGACGTGCGGCATTGTATGTGTGCACGTGGTGGAGTGACGTGCAGCATGTGTAGTGTTGTTGTTTTGACTGGACGGCTGACGTCATGGGTTCGGACCGACTCTACAAGGAGATTTGGAACCGATTTACGGTGAGGAACGCCGCCTCGTCTCTTTCTCCCGTGTCTGCGCGGAGTTTGTGCGACCGGTTTGGGCGCGGAGAAAGTTTTGGAAGGGGCGGGAATCGGCCCGGACGGCGGAGCCGGTTTCTGTCGAGCCGTGTGGTGCGACCCGAGGGGACAGTGGCGGTTTGCGTCGCGCATTCGGTTAGAAAAACGCCTCAGCTTGAACTTTTTGGACCGTACGTTGTAGGTCCAATTTTACTCATTATGGCGTACCAATGCGTTTGGGCTTTCTGAAGAGCCCCGTATTTTCGTTTTAACCAGTGTGTGTGCACTTTACGACGGGACGCTTGTTATCTTGTTACATGTGCTGTAGTGACGTGCGTAAATCAGACCAAAATGTAATCGGAACCAGAGAACTGCTATAGCACCAGTACCTACGTTCCCGTAGCAACCGCTTTCGGAATTCCTTAATGGTGTTGTGTGCCTTTTATAGATGGGGAACTCAGCGTACAAATGTTGAGCATGCGAGCGAACGTCAAATTTTGACTTTCTGCACGCAATTACATAGTGGACTTCAAATATTGAGTCATTTGCCCTTTGGCGTCACATAAGCTGTCATTTGCAAGCGCCGCATTCATCGAAGCCAGGAAACTGAAAATCGGCCCCGTGTGCCGCGTGGCGGGCCATTTTCTTCTCGTGCCCCTGCGTGGTGGGCTTCCACGTTTGCTAAGAGGACAGGTGCTCGCACGGAAAGACTCGAGTACCCACGCATACGCGCTGAACGTTATGGGGAAAAAAAAAAAAAAACAGCACGGGGAAATGTTTCTGGGTCCGAAGCCCAGTTCCCAGTAATTGCGTTCTCATTCATCGCTGCTCCGCGTGCAGCTAGCTCTACGGTAGCGCGATGTGAATGAAATGATTTGTATCTCTAACGAAAAGGGGGGCTGGCGCGCACGTCGAGATAGGTTTCCTCACCGGAGCTCCCAGGAGATTTCGTCGTCGCACGGGCGAGTTTGCATTTCGTCTGGCACAGCGGTTCAAGTTTCCTTTCTTATTTTATTGTTTCGTTCACTCCTTTTCTCCTGGCCTTCGCGTGCATAATTGCGTCGGGCGCGTTATTCCCGTTGTAAGCGTCTGGTCCCCGTCCGCGGCCAGATTTTTCTTTTTTTTTTTTCGAGCGTTCGACACTGGCCAGATGTGGGAGAAGGCTAGCACGCCCGGCCTCGAGATTTCGTCGCGGGCTCGGTTTCTTCCCGTTGATAAGTGTGCGTGTGGTGCCGACCGGCGAGCGTTTCCCACGCGTTCGTCTTATCACGTGACATTGTTTTCGTTGCTTAAGCATAGCTGTCACCATAATATTCTATTTTTTTATTTGCTAGTTTGTTTGTGATGTTCGGGTTTCGTGGTGGTATAGTTCTGCTTGAACCAAACTGCCCCGCATATTGAAACTAACCTCGAAAACGCGGGTCGCCATAATGAAGCCTCCACCACGCGTGTTGCAATGGCCCTTTGAACAGCAGCAGCAGCAGCAGCAGCCGTCTAGTGCGTTGGTCAGTCAAAGTCGCGAGCGGCAGGTTACAGATGTCTTCAGCATACGCATATCCTGCCAGTACTATTGGGCCATAACTTAGAGGCAAGCAAACTGGGAATGAAGCTAGGGACTGCTCGAAGAGAGGGGGAAAGGAAATTGACAGGCTTAAGATTCATTCATTCATTCATTCATTCATTCATTCATTCATTCATTTTAATAACGTGCATCTAAATCAACATTAGGAGGTTAAGGACGGTACGATGGCTATTCGTGTTCAAGGTGAGATTAGCAGGTAGAAATGGGGGGGGGGGTGCATATGTTATGTGACATGCAGGATATATAGGCCAACCGGTGGTGTGTCGGATAAACAGAGGGAGTATCAAGGAAAAGAAAAACACGTCCTGATGGCACGTTCGAAAGTGAGAAAATTCGAGGGCCCGCACGGTGGCTTCGGTTGGCGCAGGGCGAGGGAGTTTGGATATCTCTGGGAGAGGCGCGCCTTTGCCCTGCAGCGATCCCAATTGCGCTGTTGATTACGATATGTCCGTTTCGTTTCTCCTGATTAGAAATGTCACTGGCACCGCTTTAAATCTACGCAGAATCGGAGTGATTGCAATGAATTGTCCTAAAGAGAAGATGAAGGTGGCTGATACGAGCATGTTGAGATGGTTGTTCGGGCTGGTAAAGAAAGTGTCCACACAGATTGCGCCAGAGGAACAGTAGCGGTCATCTCAGCCTTTCGCTCTGGGTGGAGGAAGGCATGAAGAAGAGGGGGATACCTTGTTATTGCGTGGACACTATCTCGCTCGAGGCGCTCGCATGACACTCTCTGCGACCGTTGGGGAGCTATCAATAGCACTAGGCTTCCCCAAGTGGTATTTCCTTCCAAGGAGTTAGCACAAAATGGCCGATTAGCGCTCACTTAGCATGACATGGTCGATAGATCCGTGTACTTAATGTAAGCCAAGGTTGAAGAGGCCAATACGAACGGTTTGGTCGTTATTGAGAAGAGACAGGAGCCGTGTCGGTTAAGAAGGCAATGTCTATTGACTTCGGTGGGAAAGGGAAACTAGGTCGGCCTAAGGAGAGGTGATACGATAATATTGAGGAAATACGAACATCAAGAACCTTGAGCGAGGAGTGGGCGACTGATAGGCGGAGTGGAAGTAAGCCATACAAAAATCAGGACGTCTGGTAGACGAAAGAAGAAGACGCACTAGCTGCGACTCGAAGCGGTTTTGTCTACGTGTAGTGGAGCTTGCGTTAACAAAATGTTCATACAGTTTATAGGGTGGTCCGTAAGTAGAGGTGTCGACCGATCGGGATAGTGAACAAGAACATCAGCAGAGGCGACCTGCCAATCACAAACCGATATTACGAACGAAACGCTTTGCGACCCCCGTTTCGTCTCTTTCTGTGTGTGTGTATGTGTTTTTCCCCTTAGATAGCCTCCCAATGTCTTACACTGTTTATTCGGCGCACCACCGCCTTGTAGCATGCGGCCATACGTCCGGAGACGCCGGCCACATACGGCCATGGTTGCCTGGAACGTGACGGTCGCTATACTGAAGGCTCGCGCCTTGTGTTCGTCCTGTTTATGCATTGGGATTTCTCGCTAGCGGTGGTGACTCAAGTGGAACACAGACCCGCGGCGCCGAGGCGGACGATGACATCATCATCGAGAACCTCCTTTTTTTGGCCCCGAGCCGCGAGGCGGTTGCGGCGGTTGATCGAACCTCCTCGCTCTCTTCCCCGCACTCCCGGTACGCGCACGGTCAAAGGCTCGCGCCCGGCGTACTATGATGACCGCCGGTAAAACAAAAGAGCGAAGAGACAGCCATCTTTCACCCAGGTCGCGTGCGCGCGCGGTACGTACGTGCGCCACGTTTCACGGGCGACGCCCTCACCTCCTCTTCTGCGATGGTATATACCAATTAAATCGCCGCGCTCTTCGCAGCGTACTCCGTTGCTTCGTTAAAACGGTGCAGCGCTGTGGAACCCAGAGCAGCCGTCGACCACTGGAGGGTTAAATTCAGAAGAAAAAAAAATGCTTTGCGTTATAGGGACCGGCACCTGGTCGTCCTACGTTCGCATGCTATCGTGTCACGGCAGCCGAAGACTGTGTTCTTAACGTCAGGGAAAATCTTCTAAAAGGAATAATAATAAAAGAAGAAATTGTAAGTATTGACACTATAGTTTTCTATCAGTCCCGGTTGCGTAGCTCAAGCATTTATGGTGAAGTTATGATGAATGGTACGCAGGGAAAAGAAAAAGAAAAAAAGAAGTGAGGAGGGTCCCGCTGATGCCAGGAAATCAGGTGTTCCTGGTCCGGTTTCGAAAGTGCGAAAATCTGTCTCTGGCTGTCGGCGATAGCTGAGACGAGCGGTTCGATGCAGTATCATATCGCGAGTCTTATATACAGCTGTCGAGCAGCTCTTACGAATTCTCGCTTCGCGCAGCAACTTGGCGCTGCGTTGAAAACCTCACTTCAGCTTTCCCGGAAACAACGGTGCTTGCCGTGGGCAATCGAGGCAGTTATATCAGCAAAGTGGTTCTGGGAAATCGGCTGTAAACCGGATGATTTACGGAAACGTCGATGCGGTACTCATCCCGGATGACCCGAGACACTCCGGCCAGCTAGCCTCTGACTGTGTTGCCGAGGAGAAACATGCATTTGTGTGTATATGCAGCCGCGGTCGGCCGGCGTCCGTAGCTTTCTTTAACCTTCCACACTACTGCACGGTATTAGCGACGCTGAAGTATAGGAACCAAATGGGCGCCGCGCGTTCCGGTCGGCGCACCCACCCTACGCGCAAGTGTGTGTGCCTATATTTGTGGCGTGTATAATATCGACTCGCGCCGGCCGTGGATCCATCCACAGCCCGTTATGTAGCAGCTTGGAGCGCGCAATCTCGGCGCGCGGGCCTTTTCGGGTGCCCGTGGTTCGGCACCATCGACGGCGACCGCTCTGTTTCTCGTGGGCGTGGTTCCATCGGCGTGTACACGGTGGGAGAAGAGTGGGATGGCAGTCGGCTCCCCCCCTTTGTTGTTCGGCCGTCGTGCTTGGTGGGCCGTTTCGCCATCCGGCCGCGGCGTGGGCCGCATAGGTGATGCGCAGGGCGTATGCATACGCGGCCCTTTCTTCCATGTAGGCACGGTTCCAAAGGCGCAGAAAAAAAAAATGATAAAGAAAGAAACGGAACGAATTTAGTTGTCGCTGAATGTCGACCTCGTGGCCTATGGCACGGAGAGAGGTGCGGTGGTTTAGCACTGGTCGTTCGTGTTGTTGTTGTTGTTGTCGTTGTCGTTGATGATAATGATGATGATGATGATGATGATGATGAGGAGGAGGAGGAGGAGGAGGAGGAGGAGGAGGAGGAGGAGGAGGAGGCTGGTGACCTTAAAAGCAGCAACATCTGCCCAACCAGAGAATTTAATGACTTTGATAAATGCGTTATATAGATGGACTAATAGAAAATACGCCATTGGTGATAAATGAAAGGCAAGAAGAGTACTAGAGATATATTGATACGGAACAGCCGCCACAGTGTGGCTGCACTGAGGAGGAGGAAGACGACGTGTGTGCCCGTTTGATATAGCGTCGCCATTTTGGCCTCCGTTAGCTCACCCTGTAAATAAATTGTAAATAGCATTAAATAACATTACTTGAACAGTTGGCCTCAATGAACAGTTATATAAATATACTAGAAGAAAAGAGAAGTGAAGAAACAAGTGGCCAATTAGATCAACGGTGACGTTAAGGCGATTGGCGAATAAATTGCTTTGTGCCGATCTGTGTATCTCTGTAGGAGTGACCCAACACGAAAGCCTCGAAAGAGCGCGTGGTTTGTTATGACCAACTTTCTACTTACCTTATTCTTTATGATTAGCATAAAATAAAAAATCAAATTGACGAAGCTTAATGCCTTGTTTCGTTATTTCGTTCGTTAGCAGTGTGCAATTCGCCGTTTGTCTTCGCTAATGATATGCTTCCGGTAAAATGATCGGCCGGTGCTGGTTCTTACGAATCGCCTTGGCCTACGAACTCCGCTATATGTATATTCACCCCCCCCCTCCAAAATAAAAAAAAAGAAATAAAGAAAAAATGCTAGTGATGCTACCTGTCAAAGTGGGACCACACGCAAGCCGCCCACCTGACTACCAGCTGCAGAGCTATGGTCAACACCATGGATTTCTGCTGAACTTCATTGAACATGACAATCTTGACATATAACATGCTCCACACGTTTGTGCCGCAGGGCAACATTTCGAATAAAAGATATTCGTCTTACTGAATCTGTTGAGGCCATGGTTGTTTAATCAAAGGAATCAGGAGCAGGAAGAAACAAGGGCCTGCTGACCGCATCGTGGTCATGTGACCTTGAACTTTTCGCTTTTACAGCGGCCAGTAACGAGGAGAAGGGATGGGCGAGGGGAGGTAGAAAGAGGCAGTGGGTGATTAGGACAGCTTACTAGCTATAGCTCGATGGAAAACGCTTCCCTGTTAGGCACACGGACATTGGTCCTTACTTTCTTGCGTTTTTTTTTCCCCGCGAAATTGCTTGTATAGACTCCGATTCTGACGAAATATATATATATATATATATATATATATATATATATATTGCACAAACAAATATTTAAGCTTAATTATGCACAAATAATTATTTAATCTTAATCAATTGACATTTGATTAACCTACCCTAGCTACCGACAAAGGGTCGTCTCAAAAGTTGTGGGGGATGAGGAGAAATGACCGTTCAAAGCGTCTAAAGCAACTAAGGTATTGGCCCCGGTTAAGTTCGCTGATACGCTCCGCCTCGCATGCATCGAACGCAGCCACGTTACAGAAACCGGGGGCCACGGGCATGACACTCGCGCAGGTTGTTTTGTTTATTCTTTCGCAGCCGACCGCCGTACGTGTTCTTGTAGAACAATGCTGCTCTTCGAGACACCGACCGCCGCTGCGGATGGCACACTGTCACTGCGGTGCCCGAGATACGTGGACACTTTGATACGAACAAGCGTTTATGTAACGAGAGGCCAAGCAGCCGCCTCACCGCGCGCATTGTCGCTCAGTGATGCATGTATAGGCGCGTTTTCGTGGGCTAACCTAAACACAGGCACTGCCGGGGGTGGCGGCATTTCCCATTGCGGTGTAGGACATAGACAGTTTACACCTTCGAGCATTGCGTACTATATATGTAACGGGAGAACTGGCGGCAACGCCGCGCGAGAGTACGATTTTGCAGTGTCCGGGGTTAGTGGCTCGCTGGGTGATTTGTGTGTTCGCCGGGCTTGCCGTTACTCCGTGCCAGCTGCAACGAGGTGCGTGAACTCCGAACAAGGGCGGCCATGTTCGGTTGGTTTTTAAGTGATGGTGGTCTGTGTGTACCAAAGAACCGGAAGTTTAAATAAAAAAATAAAAAACGGGGTCTTAGTGTGGGTTGTTGGTGGCCCCGTATACTTTGAAAGGGAGTGGTTGGTAGAATGTGAGCGAAATAATGGTACCACGCCAATCCGCAAGGATACTTAAATGAGCGTGTAGACAGGAGATGGGGGAAGCGAGCGAGCCGATAATCGGTTGTCGCTAGTCAATGTATTCTACGTTGTCCTAATAAACCGATGTATTCCTAAATTAGCCTCCGCGAGTGCAGAGTGTCGCCGGAAGGCGACGAAGACTCTTTGAAGAATCGTCCGTCTGGAAGGCCTGGGAGAAGAAACTCCCCCCTCCCCTCCCTTCCTATTTCTTTTCTTTTTGACTAAAGAAGTGTGGCAACGTGTTCGCGCGCCTGTAACAGCCTGTGACGGTAGCTGATCCTCGTGCTTGATGCGCCTTCGCACGTTACCCAAGTGTCAGGGTCAGTCATGCATGTTCTTGTTTCGTCTGCTCAAGTCAGAGAAGCGCTCGAAAGCATGAAATGTCATTCGTCCTTTGAGATTGCTCGACTACTTATAGTTCGTCTTTCCTGAGGTGACGCGCATTTGTCCCTGATGGCGGGTGATTAATTCTCAGCTTTTCCGCTTCTAAATTAAGTTGCATAACTTGGATGCAAGAAGCGCCAAGAAGCAAAAAAAAAAAAAAAAAAAAGAAAGACAAGAAGAAGGAAAAGGATGGTGCTTTTGGTTCAGATGGCAGTGCGACTCTATAGCGAAGCCTGCCGAATCACGACAGCTGTATATCGACGCGAACAGTATTTTCCGGTGCCGTGGGTAATGGGGATCACTTTTCTATGCGCTATAGAGTAATGCCGCAGGATACGTGCCAGCTGCAGTGTACGAGCTGGAGGGAATCCGGCAGACAAGCGGACGTCTCTGTTTGCTTTCGGTGTGTGTGCTGGGCCGCTTTGACGTGCTTTATAGCGGGAATGTCTATTGCGCTTGTCTTTTTTAGGCCTCAAACCTCGGTGCTACGGGCTATCCTCACGTGCGCATTCAATTTCTTTCTTTCTTTCTTTCTTTCTTTCTTTCTTTCTTTCTTTCTTTCTTTCTTTCTTTCTTTCTTTCTTTCTTTCTTTGCTCTGGCTCTCTGACTTATGCACTCGGCAGCCTGAGCTACGCGTATGGGATATGCAGGCAGGGAAGCTGCGCTTACGGTCTACCGCTACACTGAATGCAACGCGGAGTACGTGACCTTGCACTTGGTATCTAAAAAAAAGAAAAAAAGAGAAAGGGAAAGATACAAGCGGGCGCGCATTCTATATGCGCCTTTGTAATCCATGACCGTAATCTGGTGAGGCAACAGCGACATCACGCGCTCGCTTAATTCTAGCGTTGATGTGCTACACGCGTGAGTCCCCTGCGCCTGCCTCTTCGTGAGCAACGTGCAACGATTCCTCATCGTAACCATAGTGCACTTGCGTTGACTATTGAAGTAACTGTTCGGCGGTGAAGCTATCATATTTGGCACCACTAAAGTCACCGTCCGTGGGCGTTTTGAAAGATAATGTATAGGGTGATGTCAGCTAGGAAAGTGGCGCTCATGCGGGTATATATGACGTCAAATGACGAATGGTGGACGCCTTCCAAAATAGATGCAGGGAAGTCTGCATGGGTGCACTCAAGTCGAGACTTGGCACGCGTCCGTCCTTCGTATGATTATTTTTTGATCACATTGTTTTGCCTCACGGTTAGCTCATGCTCGTTTGCCGTTGCCGGATAAGGCTCTGATTAGATAGCATCAGCTCCCGTCGAGCAGTGGAGCTTTAAGTGTTCGTTCAGCACTTATCGCTGGATGCCTCGTACGTGTCGTGCGTGTGTTTATGGAAAGCAGCTGGCGCGTTGATTTTGCGTGGAACGAAAGGCAAGGGTTGAGCGGGCGCGTTTGTGCGAAGCACGCTGTCGCGAAGGGCCTCATCGAGGGCTTATTACTGAAAGCGTGCATCTGCGTGGGTCACGACGTGAGTGTAAAACAAATGCTTACGGTCCCGAGATGCGTCATTATCGGACGGTGTTTACAGGAGCGACGAAGTATTAGGGGCTTGATTGGTATCTACATGTAACCCCCTCCCCCCTTCCCACGTTAATCAGAGCTGCAGCAGTGATTGACGTCGTATTTAACCTAATGAGAACTTCCGCAATTACTCATGGGTTCTGACACGAAAGTATGTGCGCTAATCTTTCGCAAATCTATGTGTGCTTAGCGCTGAATTTGCATGTGTCGCTCGTCATGGTTGAATAGGGAGGAATGTTGGTGCTATTTTAGTCGGAATAATAATTCGTTTAAGTGTGAACCTTTCTTCAAGCGTCGGAGCCCTTAGCACAGCACGCTAAGGGCTCATTAAACCCACGTGAAAACAAGAAAAAGATCAGTTGCCCTGACGAGTCCCTTTGTCTAAGCGTTGGCTCCAGCCTGAGACATCTCTTATTCCGACCACTGTCTAACATTTCAGAAGTCGCTTATCTTCCTGTGAACCATTTGCACTGTCTGGATTCCGCATCAATCGTTTCCCAAGTGCTTGATTAGTTGTTCCCTACCATAACGGAGCCCGTGCGCTCTTCGGCGCCTCAGACGACAGCTCTGGCCGTCCGAAACAAGTGCCAGCTTCCCGTCGAGGAGGATTGCGAAGCGCTCTCGGTCCGAGTCTCGCGCGAGTCGAATCGGCGGCGCACGCGGAGACCGAAAGGGAAGGGTTTCGCTGGCACGCAGGAAGCGGGGATGACTGCTCCCGAGGCTGCTGCTTGTTGCTGCGTGGCTCGAAAGAGGGGACGGGCGTAACTCGGAAGGGGCGCTCTCAATCACCGCGAATCCAATCGCCTCGGCTGCGGCGCTGCTTGTCCTTCGCTTCCTCGGCCCTGATCGTCGCCGCCGAAGCTGAGGCGACCACCCCCTTTCCAATCACGGATCGCGCGCCCGCCCGCGCCCTCACGCAATTTCGGCGTGTGTCCTGAGTTGGGTTGCTTGCTCGGAGGGGATCGCTTCTCGGCGGGGAGTCGGCAGCCATCCTCTCGCTTCTTTTGTTTTCCACCTATAGCACTGCCAAGACTGCGGCGCTTGCCGAAATCACTTTCCTGTGACCGATCCGTCTTCCGGTATGACCCGTTACGCATGTTTGCTTCGTTGCTTTCGCCGCGTGCGCTTCTCTCTTTTGGCGCGAGACGGAAGATATCTGGGTTGCCACGCCGATTTGCGGGGGGGGGGGGGGGGGGAGGGGGGAGAGACCGTGAAACATTTCGTTGCGGTTGCGGCTTCTGGTAGCAGAGTGTGGCTGCGTTTAGTTACGGGGTCACAGAACGTATTTTGAGGCGTATGTACGCAAAGGTCATTGATAGCGTACGCATCAATGCATGCAACACCTTACTGCTTTTCTGTGGCAGCTATTAGTGAAAGACGCGTCGCATGTAGACGGCGGAGAAACTCTGCGTTGTGGAGTAGGTAATGCTGAACTTGATTGGTCGAGTATTTTTGAATTAACTGCGCAGAACCGACACTTAGTGCATGAAAGACGCCATCATTGTCGAGAGCTCTGGAATGCGTTTTGAGCACCTGTGGTTTTTGATGTGCGCCGGAGCGTCTAGGTTCTGGTGCTTTTCGAGGCTGGCACAGTAGGGGATCGAACCTGCAGCCTCGCACAGAACGCCGTGGCCGCTGAGTCGCCCCAGCAGGTTATGTAGAGCGGTGGTGTATTGTTTACGACCAGGTCCGAGTGCAATGCAATATAAGTTGCGAGATAGCGCTAATTAAGCAAAGTACATATCAGTGGTGAGAAATTTTCCTATTGATACAACTCAGTGCGGCCATTGATTGAAACATGGAATGACTTCAAAACCTTACGTCATGCAGATGTGATGACGCTGCCGTCAATGTTTGGTGCGCCAAGAGATTGTCGTCTTCATTGCATATCTGCCAACTCTCCAGAATTTCCCATATAAGCTGTAATGTTTGGGTGCATTTTACGAATTTACGAATGTTGCGCCAATTAAGTTTTACGGAAGTGAATTTCTATCCGTGAACGAGTTGCATTTGTCGGTCCCTGCCCCTATACACCACCTAAAAGTTGGCATTGTCCTGTATACCGTTGGAAGTGTTCTGATAGTGAAAGGATGCGAGAGGGTACTTGCTTCAAATCGAGTTTACACATACAAGTTCCTGAAGCAGTGCGCAATCGGCAGCACCAATGACTCGGAAAAAAGTCGCTGTGCTCCAAAGACAATGTGTTGCTTGCCAAATCATTCTTTAATTAAGCCCTTATATGCATCCCTGAAGCGGTGTGTCCTCAGCGCGGGCGTTGCAGCTCCTCTTGTTGTTTCATGGAGGCTCATCATTTGAGTTGTGGGCTTGCCTCGAAACGTTTCTTGAAAGTATTTGGTATAAGAGGCCACAAGAACGTTCGAAGCGTGAGGTACGAAGTTCAGACGAAGTCAATGCAAGCATAGTTGCGCTGCTCGAGTGTATAATCTGGCTGCGCGTCGCAGGGTCACATTTGTATGCAAAGATGCCCCTTCGTTCTATATACTTTCGAAGCCCACGCGTGACACCTTCGTTTACAGCTGCGTCCAAGTTTCGGGCGTTCGCGCTATTGAGCGTGATCGACGCGCCCTGCGGCTCTTCGCTGGAAGCGTCACAGCTGTCACAGCTGCGGTTGGTGTTTGCGCAGGAAACGGTGGTGGGGGAGGGGTGCGGTTAGGGGCGGTCGTTATACGCCTGGCTTCGGACGTGATTCAGAAACACTCGCGCTGTCTGCTGGCCGTGATGAACGGTCTCTTCTCTTCGAAGAATGCGACGACGTTTTTGGGTCCCCGTTCCGTTATTTAAAGTAAAAAAAAAAAAAAATCGGCGGACGGGGACTCGCGGTACCACCGCAACGAGGAAACGCCGCCAGAAGCTCGCGCATAGATCTGTGCTCTTACTTTCTTTTTTTCTTATATTCGTCCTTCGTTCGGGTTAAAGTGTTTTTCCTGCTTCTCGACCCGGAGCGGGTTTGTTTTTGGCGTGCCAGCTGACCCAAACGTCAGTTTGAGGGGTCTGCGCTTGGCACCGGGATTGCACACTCTCTCCGCGGTGGCAAAACTGGAATCGCCAGTGGCATACTGGCGATTCCAGTTTTGCCACAGCAGAGAGAGAGTGCGAGTGTGTTTATTTGTTTTTTTTTCTTTCCTAAGGCAAAGTTTATATGTCTTATTAATTTGTCAGAACTAACTTATTGTTTGTGCTAAGAGAAATGCCTGAACACCTAATATTTCTTACTATGGTTAATCTTTTAATTTTTTGACAACGCGAGCTATACCGTAGTGGATATGCCGTAGTCATAGAGAGAGGGGGAGGGAGGGAATAAACTTTATTTGAAGCAGTTTGCAACGGAGGGAGACAAAAACGCTCGCCTGAAGTGACCGCGCATACAGTCTCTCTTGTGCCGAGCTATGTATTGTCGACTCGACGACCTGAGTCGACTGTTCTTGCGCGCACTGGCAGGCGGGTTATCTTTCCAGCGCGGCCACGCTACAGCCGTGCGGAGGTCATACGCTGCTGCTCCCAGGGTGCATCTGAAAGAGATGGGACACACAGCAACATTGCCCATACTCGTATGTTATACATGTGTTGTAGACAGTATTTGGTCGTATATATGTATATATATAGGTGGATACGGAAAGATCGAAGACACCAAACTCTGATCCCATTCGAACAGGTGCTGGGACCGTCTCCGTTCTCTCTATTCGGCGAAATAATAATTCGGTGCATTGAAAAAAAAGTTGATTGCCTTTTAAGCCAATTCGGCCAAGTTTTCGCATAAAGTGGGCCGCTTGTAGGATGTCCGCCCGCTTGCGTGCTGCAGGGCGTTTTCCACTGGGCGGTTTAGTAAAGTTTGGTGAAGGGACGTTATGCGTTCCTCTGTTCTCCGTGAGTCGACGTTGCGCATATCTCAGCCTCGTCGCCCGCTGCAGCTTGGCGTTCGGCGCAGTGAGCCGCAGCCTACGACTTGGGGAGCCTCAATCAAGGTGGCCTCGAAGCGTATGCAGGTAGGTCACCGACAAATATTGAAACGTTGGTGCAAGTCACGATATAGCAGCGTCTCTCGTTTGTCGTGAACGTTCGCAACTCCACAGTTTATTCCACCTAAAGCCCCTCCATACACGTTTCCGCCGACCAGGTTAAGTACCGCCAACCTGCCCTCCTCCTCCACGCCCCTCTCCCCCTCACCCCCTTAGCTTCCAGCGTCAAGCGGAACTTACGTAGCTGCAGCTTCCTGTTCCGAGTGGAAGTAATACTGTTTTTTAGCGTTGTTTACTTTCGCGCCGCTGGAGAGGCTTTAATTGCACGAGCTGCGGTTGAAACTGTGAATGCGATTACATCCAAGAACCATCGCCTACTGTAACCAGCGATCTGCTCGTGTTCGCTGCTTCGCGTCAACCTGCGACGGGTTGTGGCACGCGCGAAAACGTACAGTGGAATTTAGTGCCTGGGCGCTTGGAGACCACTGCCGTTTTTCGTGCATTTGGACAACAGCGACCGCGAACTACTACTTCAGCGGAATACAACAGCTTGTCCCTTTTGCATTCTTCTTATGGTGACTGCCACAGCTCTGCTAAGCACGCGCGGGCGTCTCACCATTGTCTAACAGCAGTCAATGCAGAAATTCCCGCAGCGCAACTACAACGCCGGAACGCCGGAACCGGAAATACCGGAACCGGATTTGGTGTGAGGGGAAAAGGCGTCGCACAACAAAGGTTGTCGCTACTTAAGAAAGCGGCGGTGGCGCGTAGATGCAGGGGTTTTAATTCCACCGTGAGATTTGCCGTTAGCGTGGCGAAACGTTCGCTAAAATTCAGAGCGTACAGCTGCATTATTGACACCGTATTTTAGCGCCTTTTCTTTCTTTCTTTCTTTCTTTCTTTCTTTCTTTCTTTCTTTCTTTCTTTTGTCTCAGTGGTCGAGCGTGCAACCGTTGATACAGGCCCCGGCGTGTTAGTTTGCAAGCAGAACGTAAAGGAGCGAAGCTGAAATCACTAAGGTTTTCGTTCGTAACAGCTGTTCGTCGTTGGCCAGCTGCGTTTATTTAGTGATGTAGTTCGTTGTTTTGTTTCGTAAGAAGTGCTTTGTGGGTCCGGTTTGCGTTGAAGGAACCCTGTGACGCACGGTCGAAACGCCAAATTCACAAGACGTTTTATTTATAAGTTCTGTTCTCGGCGATGGCCTTCGCGAATAATATGGCCAGTTAACATCACTACTGTCTTGAACCTTCTCTTGCGAACAGACTTAGGGCATAGGAACATTTTTTTGTGAATACAGCAGAAGTAGTCTCCTTGTGAATTTTCTCCGCGTAAAGGGACTCCGCGTCTACACGTAGCCACACCTATATGGCTCTTGCGTACGTCAATAAACACCTCGTATAATTCGCTTCTTATGCGATAACGGCTGCCGGTTCCAAGCGGATCGTAAAACCAGCGCGCTGCACGCAAACAAGGTGCGGGCAGATATGCGCTTCGCGTTTCGGGGGCGTCTTGTGTGTCTTCGTGGCCCGCATACTCATCGGCCGCCAAATCCCGCTCCGAAGTCGCGCAGTGTGGTGTTATTTTTCTTTCTTTTTTTTTTTTTCGTGGACGTCGACGACGGGGCAATCAAATTTAGATAACGTTGGAATCCCGCGAGATTCCTGGACGCCACATTGGAAGGCACGCAACATCGCTTTCGTCTTGTGGGACGCGAGAGAAATCGAAATCGCAATTGCCAAATCCCCCGCGGTCTCGCGGGGCCTCGCGAACCATCCTGATAAAGGTGTCGTATACGCACAAACGAGGAAAGTGTTGGCGCTCGCTGAAACCGTATTTCAGTCGCTTATGAAAAGGCCTACCCAGAGGGAAGTTGCAGGACCGCTGCGGGTGTTACGAGCTTCTCCTATAACTGTAAGAGTGGCCTGATTGCCCGTAAACCGCACAACCTTTATCGGAGCAAACGGAACCGACTGCGGTGGCATCAAAAGCGAACTTTGGTTTTCCATCTCGACGTAGTTGTGTTTATTTATTTATTTATTTATTAGTTCTCTCTCTCTCTCTCTCCTTAGATTACCTTTCCTCCATCAATACCACATCCAGCTGGCCGCCGTTCAGGTGTGAGCAGGTGTAACTTATAGACATTTACAGCGCGCGCGTTCAGCAGTTAGTTTTCTTACCTTCATTTTCTTAATTTGATTTAAAACAAACAACCAATTACTACTACTACAACGGTGCATGATCGTAGCCGAGTCTGGGGCCCACTGTCGAGATTACCTTGCTGTCGGGATGCCCGAAAGCTCGCGGAATTTGCACAACCTCTTTTTTTTTTTTTTTTTTGAAGAGGCGTCGTTTCTTTTGAGAACGGCTGTATACCGTATACATTCCGCAACTGCTAGCCATCGTTTGCGAGTTTGAGCTCGAATCCACGGCCCTTTTGGCTGGGAAAAACTGTCTCGTTGGCCGGATTCGTTTCCTGATTACATGTTCGCTATCGACATTGGCAGGCGTTCGTTCTCATGCACCGCCCTCTCAACACTGCGAGCTGTTTAGGACGACTGAAAGTTGAGTTGAACAAGTTGAGCGCACACATACACACGTGTGTGTATTGCAGGCCCCCCCCTCTCCGTATCACTTATCACCACGGTATCACTGTAAAACTGCGCGTGAATGCGGTGCGGGCCCTGATTTCATCAAATTTAGTTGCTGGCGATCGGGCCTCTGTCGGGATCTTCCGACTCGAAGACGGAGCTGCTGCGACGAGGCGCGTCCCACGCCACCCAACGTAGCGGCATCGCGGCGGAGGCTTGGTTGCTGCTGGCTGGCCTCTTGCCGGCCTGCCTGCCTGTCTGCGTGCCGCCGTCGTCGGAGGAGCGGGGGGCAGCAGCCTTCGTGCGGCGCTGTCGCGGCTTTCCGCGTCTGTCCGCGGGCATCTTCGCATCCCCCTCTCCTCCGCCTTCCTCGTCTGGCGGGGGCTAATGAATGCGCGCGCGCCGAGGAATGCCTGGCACGACGATCATCAGGTTCCACTTGCACGCGCGCGCGCCGCTTGTCCCCGCGCCGCTTTTCTGCGTGTCCGTGCTGCTTGCACGCATGTCGGGATGAGTGCGGTATAAAGCCCAAGGGTGGAGGTGGGGGGAGGGGAGGCGGGGAAGGGGAGGAGTCTTGGAAGACAGCCATTCGGTGCCTATCAAGACAAAACTCCGTCTGAACTATTCCGCGCTGGGCAACGAAAGCTACCGATAATGCAAGGCGATAGTGGAGGAGAACCAGGAGAAGCAGGTGTGCTTGTCTGCTGCCCGCCGATGATACTACCGCGTGCGTGACGCCGTTTGACTGGGAGGATGACGGCCATATTACGGTAGCGCTCAGTGCACATAACTGATGCTAAAGGACGAGCTTATGAGTTGGTTGCTCGAGCTTTGGGACGGCTTAGTAGCGCTCCACCGATAGAACATATCTATCTAGATATCCAGCTTTTGTTTTGCCCCCATCACTTTCCCGATAGTATACTCTGCCGTATTGCCCCGTTGCGCTGATAAATGTGTCTCACCACACAACGGTCGAGCCTCGGTTTCCTTCCCGAGGCACGCAAACAGTTCTCGTCAACCAGGAAGGTTGACGGTCGGTACCCGTACGGCTTTAGCTGACCTGTCGGCTTGACGCAGTACGCAACTGCAGGGGCGCGTCCCGCTGCGCGTGCGCATTACATCGGCACGGCATGGTGCCCCCACGGAGGGGCCTCTGTAGAAGGCCCCCCTCGTTTGGGGGGCCTCCCATGGCGGGGTGTGAGCTGTGGAGAGGTGTGCGATCTCGTCCGGTGAGATTGCGGTGGGCGCGCCGGCAGGCTTCAGTGCGCACCGCGCGAAACAGTGTGATACTGCTGGTACTGTATTCTCTCGCGTACCGTAACCATACAGGGGCAGGCGTATCTGTGTTAGTACGCCGCGCGAGACTTCATTGACGCGTGTGAGAACAAAGAAGGAACAGGCTATGAGCCCGGGAGAAGGCCATCTTCTTCTCTCTACGCCTCCCTTCGATCCTACACCGGAATTAACTCCTGTAGCCGCGTTGTGCTTTCTACTGTAAATAACTTGTAACTTGATTTTAGCGAATGATCGTTTCGAAAAGTTGGCTGCCGCAGACACTTGGAACGTGTGTCGCAATCCGTCCTTCCATCCCTCGATTTAATGCCCTCTGCGAAGTATTACGAAACTTCACATTTTGTGGAAATCGCTAAATATGGAGCTTTGAGAATATGAAACGTTGTATACACCGGCCTTCAAGTATAGGAGGCCAAATATATTAATATGCTCGTGCATGATTTTAGGCTTTTACTGGCATTGGAAGCGCCTTGGCACCTGCCCAGCCGTAAATGTCCTTTCTGTGGACCGTTAATTGTCCCCGGCTGAGGTACCGTATAGTGAACGACCCGTACAGATTCTTGAGGAAGGGCTTCGTACGTACATGCTGCCATTATTTCATAAGCATCCGTCGCTGCATATACGTGACTGCGTGCTGCTGGGGCACCGGCCAGCCGCCGGAATAAGCACATACGCTAGCTCAAGCCATTGTGTCCCGCCGTCGTGAGACTGCAGTGCTCGGGAACATGGTGCATATCCTTGGAACGTTATCTTACGAAAGAAGGCAGCCTCGAAATGTGAAGAACGTAATTGAGTGAATGTATTTTTATAGACTGTGTAGATGGAAAGTTAACGAAAAGCATTGGCGACTGCTGTGAGTGTTTGAGGAGTCGATCTCGTGTTCGCGGAACACTGAATTCTCATCCACCGCGAGGTGCTGTCGTCGGGCATGGAGTGTTCCTCGCGCTTACCATGTTTTTTCGGACTAAGCTGCTTCCGCAGGGCAATGATGGCGTGTGTTAACAGTCTGTTGTGGCAAAACTCGCAGGCTATACCAGGTGTTTTAGCGAACACTTTCAATTGGTGTCATCCACACGACTCTTTTCTTCAAGTGGATATGCCTTCCAGTCTCACCCGCTAGAACTCGTAAGTTGCAATATGTGCCGTATGGTGATTAGTCAGAAACTTAGTTATTTTACTTTTTGGTAATTAGTCGATTATGCATTTCAATTGTGTGCGAGTAATGTCCACCTTTCCGAGTAGACTAGCTCATGTACTAGAGTTGTGCTACCTGCCACAGGCAACCATAGAGAAATGTTTAAAGGTGTTCGCTGAAGCACTCTGTATAGAGCTCCACTTGGGCCGACAACCACCCGCCGTGGTTGCTCAGTGGCTATGGTGTTGGGCTGCTGAGCACGACGTCGCGGGATCGAATCCCGGCCACGGCGGCCGCATTTCTATGGGGACGAAATGCGAAAACACCCGTGTGCTTAGATTTAGGCGCACGTTAAAGAACCCCAGGTGGTAGAAATTTCCGGAGTCCTCCACTACGGCGTGCCTCATAATCAGAAAGTGGTTTTCGCACGTAAAACCCCAAATATTATTATTATTATTGGGCCGACAACCGCTTCCGTCACAGTGTTTATCAGGTCATGTGTTAAGATCTCAACCGGGGTTAGAACCATTTGGTGGTTTTGAAAGGTGTTAAGATCTGAACCGGGGTTAGAGCCATTTGGTGAGTAATATTCGAAGAAATTTACGGCGTACACCAGACCAGACAAAGAACACTACCACAGGACGTGAGACTGTCGCAGGTGGGTGTCACGATGAGGCCATGGTCAAGAACCCAACCACGGGGAAATACCCCAAGCTAACAGTGAAAGGAACAGTGAAAATAAAAAATATGTTAATTGTTGTTAATAAATTGTCATTCTAGAATACCTAAAAGAAAATTCTTACCTTGAAACATATAAGGCTTGGACTCTCTCGCCCCCCACCCCCCCAGACCCCTAAAGAAATATAATAATCATCGCAAAAATGAAAAACGGGGACCGACGCTGCTTTGAAGTTTCCGCATCAGCTATAGCCGTGACGTCGACGGAATTTGACGCCGTCTGCTCACGTCTAGACAACTTTTTATCGGTAAAGATGGACTACATAACAATCGTAATGAGCGAAAGACTGAACGTGGGAAGTTTAAAAATATCACTAACTGAACCACAACGGCCCAAATAAAAAAAAAGAAAACTATGAAGAAAAACGCGAAAAAAACCTAAAATTAATGACGTCACAGTGACGTGCAGCACTGGGGTTCCCCGTTGCGGAATTAAAAAAAAAAAAAACGAAATAGTGTTTTGGCCCTCGTCTTCTTTTCTAATAATTAACCTCTGACCGTGAAATTTACGAAGATCGAATTTCGAAAGAATACTTTATTACTCTGAACTGATTTAGTGTTTCTAGTCGGTGTCCTGTTAACATTTTTAGAACGCCAGAAGGCGCACCCGTGTCAGCGTACTATAAGTACCCCGGAATCCCTTACGCACATGCCGAAGAGCTCGTCGAATTCGTCACGTTCTCGCCTTTGCGGAAGACATCTCTGCCGTTACGCGCGAGATCCCGTGGCTTGGGAATTGCCGCGCGTACGCCCAAGACGCAGGCTCGAAGGCGCGCGTGGGCGTATATGTCGTGAGAAGCGGTAGCAGCGGAGGTGTCAGCGCAGAGCGGCTCGCGGCATATCTTCGCGATATACACCGCGGGCGGGTCTTTGCCGTATTTAGCATACCGCGCGGCGCATGCCGACGCGCCCTGGGGCATGTGTGTCTTGGCTGGCTTCTGCACGAGTAGCTAGCTCAACGCGAGAACAGCATCCTCGCGATTTCCAATTCCGAGTGGGACGCGCCTCGGTAGCCGGACGCGCTTGGCGGGCGTAGGAGCTGTCGCCGTCGAACGGAATGCCGTCGCCGAATGTACACGGCGCATGCGCTTTGGATTACTTGCGAAGTGCTCCGCGGCGGCGAGTCGTGCGCAGCGCGAAGTAGGCGCCACGATTTCGGCACCTCGGTGCCTTGTACGGGACGCTTGATTGGGTGGGTAGAACGCTCTCTCTGATGTCGGTTTGCGCCTCCTTCGGCAAAGTAAAGGATTGGTTGTTCGCACGAAAAAAAAAAAAAAGTAAAAGGAAAGGAAGAAATAAAGAAATACAAAATTCCCCCTCCTCGAATTTTGGGCCCGAAACGTTATAACTACGACGGTGAAAGAGCTACCTGTAAACTGTCAAAGATCAATCTGTTCGCGTATGTGTACTCGGACTGTTGTTGTAAAAAGAAAGTCCCCAAATTTTGTGAAGTTGCGTCCCTACTTACTTTCTCGTGGAATATAATATTTTTTTTGCTTTCTTTCCTTTTTCTTTTCTTTCTTAATGAACGCTTACAGTTGCCACGAACGCATGGCTGCAGAATCTGCGACACCGAAAATTCCGAAGTTACTTTGCCGCCAGTCTTGCGCGTTCCTACTCCCTTTCTGGCACGCATAGGCAGAGTCTCCGCTCACGGACGAGGCTGACTTGCTCGGAACTTCTTAATAATGTGGATATTAAAGTAGCGGTGTTGCGTGTCTGGCCCCTGTTTTTATTTATTTATTTATTTATTTATTTATTTATTTATTTATTTGTATTTCTCGGGAATAGACCGCAGAGCATGAAACATAATAGATAGTTTTAGATTAGGGGACGCAAGCCACTTGCGTCCCCTAATCTTAAAGCTCTCTAATATCGCATTGACCCTGTCACTCTTCTGACTGGCTGACGACGAACGTGCTTAATTAGATACTGATGGGCTAGTTGCGCGAGCCGTGATATTGATGAAGCAGCGCACTTAGAACTGGTAAGTTCACGAACTTTATGCTCCGCAGCGCTGTACGCTTATCGTAAAGAAAATATGAACCGCCACAAAAGGGCGTCCGTAGCAGGAGTTTGGGCTGGTAGCAACTATGCATAGCAAGCAGAAGTAGTAGGCGCGTAATTCCTTGCGTGGTCTTAGCATAAACAAGCATCTGGTTCCTCGTAAATCTGGCGACCTTTCGTACTTGGCGGCGCGCCGTATCGCAGTCAGCGTACATCGCAGTCAGCTATAGTGGGCGTTGTTCCCGGCGACAGCTTTTTTCGCGGCGGGCTTAAAGGGACCCTGAAACGCTTTTGACGATTTTCTACAAACGTACTGAGTCGTTAGAGTAGGTCCTTCTAATCATTAATTGACACATCTAAGTGCTCTGCGTAAAGCGTGTAATTTATTATAAGGTTTTAAAAATGCACATCGCTGCCGATCGCAGCGCACTGCTCGGTGGAATTTTAAGCCGCCCCTACCCATATGACCGAAATCACTCATACGACGTCAGTGGGGCGAGCTATCCGATTGGCTGACAAGGGCGCGTGATCGATAATTTTTCCGACTTTATAGTAAACAAATGATCTTCGTAATAGTTGGAATGTTAGTTAATTTGTTTTTATGAAAAAAAAAGTAACATAAAGAGAATGCACAAGAACAATTTTTCAGTACATTAAGCACTTCCGGCACACAACAAGTGTCGTCTGCTTGTGTTACAACGTACTCCATTTTGACGAGAGCTCCGCGGTCACAGTTGGTCTCAGCCTTTTCGCGAGCACTATGATTCGACTTTGTTGCCTTGTGGACTGCAAACGTAGCGACTGGCAATATGTCAAGCTGCGACATCGTGTCCCTCTGCAAGGCAGCGTACGAGCGAACTGGCTGCTGCGCATCGGACTACCGCTATCCGATCGGCGCCAGGATTTGCGCGTTTGTGGCCGTCACTTTACACCGGAAGATTACTAACGCAACAGCGTTTCGCGAGTCCCGTATTAGGGCAAACGTAAGCGCAAGGGGACAGGGTCTGGCCGCTTGACTGTGCCGTAACGGGATGAGCCGAGATGAGCAGAAGGGCAAATGTGAATGGTCTGCATGGTGCAGCCACCTGGTGGCATAGAGCGCAACCATACACAGTAGCAGCAACGAAGCGTATTCTTCTTTGCTGCTGGTGCGTATTTTTCGCAGGAGTGTAATCATCGACACGTTGTTTTTATAAATGTTTAAAATGTTTTACACTTGGTTAGAGCAATATTAGCGCTTTGTTTGGCTGGTTAAGCGCTGCGCCAACAAGTGTCTGGACCGTGTAGACCGATCAGGCCGCTCACGTACGTCTAGGCCAAAGTTCCTTCATCAGCTTGAGTTTATGCCTCCAGTGATTTGCCGAAATGACCAGCTTGCCTGTGGTTAACGGAATACCAGACTCGTTCGGCGCTACGACAGAATGCTCGCAACGCACGCTGCTTCGATAGCTCTCGCTTGGGGTCGACAGCCAAGCGGCTAGCGGAGAGGTCTCGCGCGGGCGGGGGCGGGCTCCAAATCAAACGGAAGTGGACGATGTGACGTTGCATCGTGACGCAGGACCAGTGAAGGCGGAGCGTAGCCCCGCTCGCTCGGCGAAGGAGTTGAGGAGGAAAAGCTTGGATGGGGAGGAGGGTAACTTCTAATCGCTTGTAGCTCCATTAATACGTAACGCTTCACTCAAATTGTGGTGCGAATGTTCTACTTAAGCTGTACCCTACGCGTCTACAAAATTTGTCCGAACCGTTTCAGGGGCCCTTTAAAGTATGAAGAAACTGCCAACTTTAGCCTCATTCTTTTCGTCAACGGGCAACCCTGTACTCCTCCCGAACTCGCTCGGCAACGGGCATCCCTATCGAAATAAAGTTTAGTTGTTTTGTTCACCTCAAACGAAGCAGTCGGTTCTTTTTTGACCTATCATAATTTCCTCAAATATTTGATGTTGGCCTTAAATAAAGTTTTTTTCCTTCCTTCTGGTCTTGCCCGAAGCGCGAGGAGCCGTGACCGACCTCGCGGTGCGATGCGAGGCCGCGCGCACCCGTCGTCAATGAATCCGATATGCATGATGCAGCGGGTGTGCCCTTGCGCGCGCGTGCTGGATCACTGCGTATGCTTATACCCCGCTGCGCGCGTATGTAGCTCGTCGGCTGCGCGGCGTTCCGCTGCTGGGCACGAGGTTGCCGGTTGGAATCCCCTGCCGCGGCACTCTTCTTCGTGCCCTCACTCGCTTTCCCCTACCTTGGAGCAGAGTGCAAAATCTCTGTGAGCTGACATTTCGGCATATTCCGATGAAGCACCGGGTGGTTGAATTGAATCCCGAATGCGTCCACGGCACCATTGGTGCTCCGAAATCGAAGGGAGTGAGGTAGCACCGTCCCCTTTCAATTCCCTCGGGCGGTATATAGGGCAAAAGTTCTTCCGTGGCCCCGCTGAGAGGCCCGACCACGTTCGCAGCACGAGGCTTCCACACTTCTGGCGAAGGCTGCATACCTTCAAGTGCGTGCGTTTTCTGAGCTAAAGAGTTCGCAAAGGCATATCTGTTTGACCCTCCCTCTCTTCCATCTCTCTCTTCTCAGTTAAATCATGTTACATTCTGTCAGAAAGCATTCGGGCTCTTTCTCAGAGTTCCATGGATAAAGACGCAGAGTTGAATTTCTCAGATGCCCTTCCGATCGACTTCCCCGCTTTGAGGGACGTGTGGACGAGGGCTGCAATAAAGTCAATGCACGCAGCTACCTTTCTTTGATTCGGCACCGCGGCCGTTGCCCTAAGCGTGGGAAACGACTCGTCTGCTTTTCATCTTGGTCGACGTATTTCTGTATTTATTTAATCTAACGGGGGAAGGGGAGAGAAAAGATGGGGCGCGTAGCAGCACCGAATATAGTCCGGAGTCCGAACGCGGTCGGATGAGCGGAAGGAAGCGCGCCAGCCGAGACAACCACTCCGCTTACACGCAGAAAAGAGTCTCGCCGTAGTACACATCCTTCTCGTTGCGTCTGGCTGCCTGGCGTGCGCGCGTATAGTGCGTTTTCGCGGCGGCGCGGTTTGCTCACGTTGGCGTCAGGGCCCGCGTAACAGGATGCGTAGCGAGGCTCGGCCAAGGGATCGCGCTGCAAGGACTCCTGCGCCCACGCTGATTTCAGGCGGCCGCATCGCTTGGCGAGTCTCGGCCTTGCCACGCCGCAGATCGCAGCTCCTCCTCTTTCCTCCACCCTGTTTTGTCTTGTTCGGTTGCTTTTCTTAGCGCATTAGCTCTTGAAAACGGCCGTGGCCACAGTGGCCCCCGCATCGAAGCGGTAATGCGCTCTTGGCCTGGCCATGGCTGGCGTTGCATGGCCGCAGACCCAGTCTCACGTGCTAAGTGTGTGTGTGTGGGGGGGGGGGGGGGGGAGTGCGTATTGCATCTTTCTTTAAGAAGCGACTGACAAGGGTGCCTGAATGCTCTCGTCCTGGCCCCCGCTCGAGGATGGAGGGCATGCAGGCACCCATATGACTGAGCACCGTGGTCTAAGGTTGGGCGCCGGTTGCTCCGTCTAGACCGTGTGTTGCATGGTGCACGTGTGCGCTGTCGTCCTTGGCTGTTCGATGAACGGCGAATGTTGGCCCTCAGCAAACGCGCCCTAATGTTACCCTGCTGATACAAGCGGAACTACTTTTCCTTTTATGCGGGGATGCGTGCCTGCGAGTGTTGAGTCTTACGCATCTCTTGAGTTGAGTGGCTTCGCGGATACGCTTTCTTTACTGTGCGGGCACATTACACAGTGTTGTAAGGTTCGAGTGTATATAGAGAAAGTAGCTCCTCGATGGGCCACCTATGAGCTTAGACTAACTTTATGTAGGGCCGATAGACGATATGCAAAATCCGCTAGTGGGCTTTCTTGCGCATCTTGTCTTACCTTAACGACAAGATTGCAGACCTCAGGCTAATCGTAAATAAGGCTTTTCAGTGTGCATGGCGAACGGATGCCACCGTTGTTGCCGCCCTCTGATCTTCAAATCACCATCCGGACTTTCAAAACGCGTCTGTCGGCTTCGACAGCGCTATATTAGCGGTATGTCGGTGATCTTAAGGGGACACTTAAGCCAAATATTAAGTCAAGCTAATATGATAGATTAGTGCCCGAGAATCTCTAAGGCGTCAATATTATTGCGAACAAAGATTTAATAACCGAGAAATTGAGGTAAATGCAAGACATGATTAGAGACACCCCAGGGCCATTCAAGCACTTGCCCGATGACGAAAACACTGCTCAGTTAAATTGTTTCACTAGTACTCAACTACTGGTTGCAGAAAACAATCTTGTATTATGCGATGAAATAAAATGCTGCTTGTCCAGTTCTATTTCATTTTCAGAAAGAAGAACTCATGAACTCATTGAAATTGCCCTTGACAACGACGCGGGCGGTCGAAAGGTTTCGTTTTCGCTCGACTCTGCGCCGCCCGCGCTTTCGCGTTTCAGTGTTTTCGTTATCGCGTAGTGCTGCGCTGGTTTTGCTGGCTCGCGACACTCTCAACAACTGCAAGTGGCGAAGAATTCAACCTCCATGTGATGTCGCGTGATGGCCGAATGGTGTACGCCACTTGACCAAAAAACAGCTGCAGCGGCGAATCCACCGCTCTGTCTTGGCTCGGTACCCCCCTCTGTCGGCGCCGTTTTACTCACCGACGGCAGCAAATGGTCGTGATGGCGTATGCAACGTCACCACTCCCCCGGCTGGGTGGCGGGAGATTTGAATTTAGAACAAGGTATTGGGACACTTCAGATGCACTTTTCTCGTAAACTTCTTTCTTGGCACGAAACAATCATTGTGAGGTTTGTGTAATGGTATTTAAATAGTCCACGTCGACTTAGTAGTGAGTATTAGATTAGAGGATGCAAGCGGCTTCCGTACGCAAGAACTAGGGGTGACGTTACTGCGCATGCGCAGTACCGTCACGCCTAGTTCTTGCGTACGCAAGCCGCTTGCGTCCCCTAATCTAAAGCAGTCTAGTATTTGCCTTTAGTGTCCCTTTAACTTGTATGCGTCGTTATTTGTAAAACTCGCTAGCGGGAGAGGAGGAAACATAGCCACCCGGAAATCCTAGGAAGGCATAGCATGGAAGGAGCGCGGCAGCTTCGAGCACTACTATATTTCACGTCGTGCCGTTTCCAGTCCCGAGATGTCGCCACTATGGCGCGAACAATCGGGTTTAGAATTCGCGCTTAGCGATTTCGTAACATAACGCGCATTCGGACCGAAGAACGCGGTTCCCATTCAGGCGCAGTCTTACCCCGTAATTACTGTTCGGAAAGTGCGATGCACACTTCATCGCACGTCATTACGTATATTACGTGTCAGAGAAGTTCGCCTTAGGAAAATTCGTTGGAAACTGCGTTTGCTTTGTTCGTCCGTCGACCTGCTCGCTTGTCCGTTCCGTTATGCCAAATGTATTGAAGGACTCTGGTTAAGCGGTCGTGGTGTCCTCAAGCTACTTTATCCTCAGCTTGGCGAAGACAAAAAAAAAAAAAAAAATCTGCCTAACAGCGCTTTTTAACTCCTGCCGCTGCGGCAATGTGCAGTAGCGAGCTGGCAGCTTGCCAATTTGCGCGGGGATTTTGAGCGTCAAAACTGTATAGTGGACGACGACCGTGCGCATCGCAAATGCAAATGTTTTTAATTCTCGATCTGTTGAAGTTATCTTCACTTGATTACATTGTAGCGTATACCTGGCATATGATCAGCATATGAAGGCCTGATTCGGCGTTCTCCGTATCTCTTCAAGAATGTTATTGCTCTGCCGTTCAAGAATTTGTTATTATTTCGACGCCATTCTCTTGATAAATTTTTTAGTTAAGTATGTTATTTTTCATTCGTTTGGTCCTTATGTTTTCGTTCTTTCTTTTTATTTGTCAGAACGGAGTGCAATACGGCACAGTGCAGTCAGAGTCCTTCCATTTTTGGAAGGACACATGGAAGGACTCTGGTGCAGTCTTCCAATTGCATCCGAATCTTGGCCATGACAGGGAGTCCAAAATAGAGGGTCCCCTCAAGACGCGCCTCTGAGACCTGTTGCACTACCTCCTGCATTTATTTTCAGCGTAAATGGAAATCCATAAATAAAGAAAGTAACGAAAAAAATAAAATAAAAGGGATACCAAACCTAACCAAATAGATATTGTTCTTGAGAAGGTGGCGGTGTCGCTAAAGTCTGATAATTTTTTCTTTCTTCCTTCCTTCCTTTCTTTCTTTATTCTTTCTTTGTGTTCTTGCTCTTGTCCCGCCCCCTCCTCTTTTTTTTTTTTCAATCATGAAACCTCACAATGCAGTGCGCCGTGTATGTCGACGTAGTGAGAGACAAGCGTTTCTGCTCCGTCCGACCGGGACAACAATGCATCGTCCACGATTATCTATCGCCGAGTCAGACAGATCGCGGTCGACCTTGTCTCCCGTAACGCCGCCGGCTCGGAGATTGAGCGCCGTGACTCCCACTACGCTTCCTGGAAGTGAGCGCGACGCTGAATGCGCAGTCTCACGGTTGCGAAGCTAATCGAACGGGGAGGGGAGGAGGGGGGGGAGATTCCGTAGCTGCGATTATTTCGCATTGAGTGGCTGCTTCGTTTGTGAAGGCAGCGCTGACGCTGGTTGCGCGTCGGTTGTGAGCGGTCAACATCGCGCGCAAGAAAAAGATAGGCATGATACTGAAAAAGAAGCATAACCCTCTTGTTTTTGGGCTGCTCGGACGTCATTGACCCTCTACTGCATTCAACTGATCGGTATGGAATGGCCATCTGTAGTTTCAGGATGCCTGCCCCACCGCTTCGAACATGGCCTTCGAGAGCGGGCGTTGCGCTCCGCGCACCATGACAATCTCGAAGGTCATGCTTAGAGATGTGGGTGGTTGAATAAGACATTGCAAATTTCGGAAAACAGCTTTTATTTCTTTGTTCTTGTTTTTCACCCAGGATGAAATGGAATAAAAAAAAGAAAGATAAGTAAAGCAGCTTCCCCGCAGAATTCTTCTGTTGCGATGCGACTCCTTTTGACGTATCTAAGTTTAGTCAAAAGAAGGAGTTTGGGAGGAGAAGGAGTAATAAACATTTTATTTAAACAGCGGACTGTGGTTCTAGCGGGTGGAGCCCCTATTCAAGGGCCCCGCTGGCTCTAGCGGTTCGTTCGGCCTGGTCCAAGGTTGCTCGCTGGCTTCCCAGGTCCTGCCGGGCCGAGTCGCGCCTCCCACGACTTTTCACATTCGTTCCGTGTGACGAGCGGTGAGTTACCCTCTGCTGGCCTTTTGGAATGCCGAGTGACGTGTTTGAGGGTTGGTGTGTCGCCGCACCAATGACAGCAGTCATCGCATTGGGACGGTTGAATTTTGCTTTGGGAGTCCCCGAAGCACCTGGAGCCATCTACGTGGGGGCAAGGACATTGCTTCAAACCAACCCTTCAGCCCCTTCGCCTGTCGCGTGGTGCAGTTCCCATTTCTTCTGCGAAATGTGCAAGAAACTGGTCCCTGTTTGGAAATGTGCTCACCAAGCTAAGCAACAGGTTCCCAGGAGATCGCGTGCAAGAACTTGTGTAAGTGCATTCGAACATCAATGTCCGGGAGGCTTCGTGCACTGCACAGCGAGGTGTCGGCGCATCATGCGGAAATGATTCGGACTCGGATTGATACAAACGTCGATCTTGACGCCTTGACGTGAAATCAATGCCTCGACGCCAAATCCTGCCTAGATTTTAAAACCGTAAGCTCTGCTGGGACTTTTGTGATGCAATAATGTAACAATTATATTCTTCTCAGTGTTAGAGAAATAAATGCCTCGGGCTTTTCATAGCTCTACGCGCAATCGGCTTTTCTTTTTTGGTCAATTTTTATTTCTCGAAAAAAAAAAGAAAGAAAACTGTTTTTTTTTCACGCCCCACAAAATTTCATGAAATTTTACATCTCTAGAACTCGTGCTTCGAAATGCGTAGAAGCTAGGCGTCCCCTGCGGCGGCGGCACCAGCTTTCCTGCATGGAGTAATAAGCGCGAGCTTTGTACGGCACACTGAGACAGGCAAGGGACACGTGTTGTCCCTTGTGGTGATCGATCTCTCGTCTTAAGTCTGAGCTTATTATTCCACGCAAGAACGAAAACCAACTAGCCCAGCCGCAACATACTATTGTGTTAAGGCACCAGCTTCCCTGTCATATTGTTGCAGTAGTTGCTAGACTTTTGTTCCATGTACTTCTGCCGCGCCTTCCCTTTCGCTTGCAGCACCATGGTGAGCGTCCGTAAAGTTTCCGATTATACGCGTAATATTGCTGGGGGAAAAATCTGGCACTCGAATCCGTCAAGTCACTGCGAATTACGGGTAATACGTGAATTTTTCTGCGATTCGACATGGATTCTTCGACAAAGTACACTACAGCTTCTGTTCATTGTGACTAGTTTCGCAGTGTTTGTTTAAAGCATTCAAGCTCATTCACGTTTCAGTTGGTAACCTATTCACCTATTTACCCCTATATATTTGCCTTCGAGCCGCTATTCTTTCTTTCTTTTTTTGCGATAAAGATTAATCATCATCATAATCACCAGCATCATCGTGTTATTACCAGTGTCACGGTAACAGGAAAGCTGTATACTGTGGGCACGCCAGTCTGAATCCCTTTCGCAGACGTCTTAGCGGTCGTGACCAAGAGATAAACGCGATGCTTTGACAAGCAATCACGTGGCATCGCTCCAAGGGTTTGCCTCTTTACCCGTATGACGCGTCGGTCCCGAAAGGAGTTTTTACTGTGCAGCTAAGCTGACGTGCTTCTGCGAAGAATCCACAGCAGACCGATCGAGGGCCAAATTAACCGCGACCCTTACAGCTGACGTTTACGTGCGAGTACATTTGTAAGGCAGGTCGTTAATTCGCTGACATCGTTCGTTAATTGTTTCTGCAACGATGTTTCGGCGATGCTGATGCAATGGCAAACCTGCAAATTGCTGATTCACCGTTCATTCGACGAACAAGACAGCCATTCATTGAGATTTGGGTAGCTCGCGTTTTCCAAACTCGTAACTAAATATTTTGAGACAGCTAAAAAAAAAAAAAGAACAACAGTGGCGATTTAGCGGTAAATGTGAGAGAAATGCGTTAGCATTACGTGGCACCTTTTTGAGGTCCCGCCGAATCTATCGTTTAAACCGCGTTCACCACATTGCAAAATGCCGTTCAGGCGCTCACTCGACACACTTCCTGCCTCTTCGAGGAGCGAAATGCAACTGACGGTGGTGCGGAGCAGACCACCGGAAATGGCGAAGCGGCCCACCAAATTTCCACGAACTCGATGCACTGGAGTTTCGGCTGGTGGACCAGCCTTTGTCAAAGTGACGTTTGTTGTGGCGCACTTTGAACCGAAACGTCACCGTACAATACAATACAATACAATATATATATATATATATATATATATATATATATATATATATATATATATCATAAGAAGCCCTCAAACAAAGACACCTAGACAACATAGCGGAAATCACTTGTACTTACTAATTGAATTAAGGAACTGATAAATTAATGGAAATGAAAGTGGACGAAAAAACAGCTGGCCGCCGGCTGGATACGAACCTACGTTTTCGTATTACGCGTGCGATGCTCTTACCTATTGAGCTACCGCCGCGCCGTTTTCCCATCCACTTTCTGCGGTACTTATGTTTTACTACCCGAACTAACCTTGGGAGTGTTCGCCAGCGCCACCACTCACAAACCTAGGCGGCGGATGTGGAACATCCTTTCTGCGGCAGGCATCACGAGTACGTGATCTATTTGGGTGACGCAACTGGTCAATACACCCCCACATGCTACCCGAAGGCATTAATGTTTGCCGGATTCGATACCCGCGTTATGTAATGAAGGAGAAGAAAGGGGGTTAACCGAGGTGCCTGATACTTATTAATCATAGCATAAGAAGCCAACAAAGACACGAAGGTCAACATAGGGGAAATTGCTTGACCTTACTAATTGAATTAAATGAATGATAAATGAATGAGAATGAAAGTGGAAGAAAAGATAACTTGTCGCGCTGGTGGGGATCGAATCCGCAAGTGACGGCCGTGTATATATATATATATAAACGAGAAGAGAGGGGGTTAACCGAGGGTCCCGATTTTTATATCATGAGAAGCCAACAAACACTGACACCAAGGGCAACATAGGGGAAATAACTTGTGCCTAATAAATGAAATAAAGCAACGATTCCCACCTGCGGCAAGTTGTTTTTTCATCCACTTTAATTTCCATTAATTTATCGTTGCGTTATTTCATTTATTAGGCACAAGTAATTTCCCCTATGTTGTCCTTGGTAAAGCAATGAAGGGGGCTAGTTGGTGAACGTTCATGGTTATATTGCGCTCAGTTTTACAAACACGATGTTAAGGAAGGACAGGTCCTGTCCTTCCTTAATATCGTGTTTGTAAAACTGTGCGCAATATAACCATGAATTGTCCTTGGTGTCAGTGTTTGTTGGCTTCTCATGATATGACTCATAAAAATCGGGACCCTCGGTTAACCCCCACTCTTCTCGTTTATTACATAAGCGAGGGTCTCGAATCCGGCACCATTGATGCCTTCAGGTAGCATATGTGGGTTTATTGACCAGTTGCCTTTCACCCAGAAAGATCACGTTCTCGTGACGCCTGCGGCAAGAAGGACGTTCCACGTCCGCCGCCAAGGTCGGTGAGTGGTGCCGCTGGCTAACACTACCAGGGTTCTACTAGGACACATAAATACCCAAGAAAGTGGATGGGAAAACGGCGCCGTGGTAGCTCAATTGGTATAGCATCGCACTCGAAATGCGAAGGTTGTGGGTTCGGTTCCCACCTGCGGCAAGTTGCTTTTTCATCCACTTTAATTTCCATTAATTTATCGTTGCTTTATTTCATTTATTAGGCACAAGTAATTTCCCCTATGTTGTCCTTGGTGTTTGTTGGCTTTCTCATGATATGACTATATATATATATATATGAAATGAGTCAAAATGACAGTGGAAGAAAAGATAACTTGTCGCGCTGGTGGGGATCGAATCCGCAAGTGACGGCCCCTATATATATATATGAACGCTAGAATTCCGGTACTGCCCGTGCGTATATACACTCAGTGCGTGGTAAGGAAATTTTCCAACAGGATCTGCAACGCGTGCTTGTACCCGTACATGGAAGAATTTCCCCTGCGTTCCAGCCGACGCCTCGATAACTTTTTTTTTCTTTCTCGCAATTGCCAACGGTTCAAGAATAGAAGTTGGCTATGCGGAACTGTCGGGGCAGTGGGTAACGAATTGCTTGAATAGGGGAGTGACTGGTTATCCTATGCACAGTCCTCATTCTGATATTAAGCGTCTTCTGCTATAGCGGTGGGTAGTTTATAAATATGTAACTTGTGGCTTTTAGTGGCGCGAAAGGGACTGCGGCTGTGATGCGCCAGGCACAATTTTTTTTTATAGGACGACTATAAAATGGGTGTTAAGATTGTGTACGAGCTCAAAGTTGGTGTAAATGTGGCATTTAACAGCAGTGGTTTCGGATACAAGTGCATCTTCTTCAACGGGAGATACGTAAATAACTAAATAAATGAGTGTAGAAAGTGGCTCACATTAGTGCTGTACACACGAGAGCTCCTCCATCCGCGTAACGAAGACGACAAAAATCTGGCCAGTGGTAATGAACATTTCTCGTTACCGGCTAGCAGATGGCAGGCATTCTGAAGCTGAGCACGAGGTAGCAAGTTTGATTCCCGACCGCGGCGGCCGCATTGCGAAAACACACACACACACACACACACACACACACACACACACACACACACACACACACACACACACACACACACACACACACACACACACACACACACACACACACACACACACACGCACGCACCTCTACGCATCCAATGAGAGCCTTTAAAATTCCACAGAACTGTTGTCACCTTGCCGTGGAAACCGGTGGTATGCAGCTTCGACTTCTTCCTCGAAAAAATAGGAATGCGACGCGGGAGAGAGAGTCACCACCAGCCGGTCTGGTGCGCTCTTCTTCACCGCTACTTGTATGCTAGTGCCTGCTATATGTACACATTGTATAAAGCTCTTCGTCTCTTCGTCTGCTCCAAGAGTCCGTCTCTCGTCTTCGACCCAGAGTCGCAATACCGTGGTGTCAAGCCTTCATAAAAGATTTTCCTAATTGTGAAGGTAGCTTTCCGGCAAGGCAGTTTTCTTTCTTCATGAACATGCACCGATCGGTCTTTTTTTTTTTTTCAATCGTCGTTTTGAGTGCAAATTGTATGGCGCAGAAGATGTCGACATCACTATAGAGCGCACTTCCGCCTTTTGTTTATGCACAATGTGGTGAAACTAGCATTATACAGTAAAATGTCTCGGTTCCAGCTCATTGCAGACAACTAATTATGTGATCGCGGCCAATCGACGTCATGATAAACCAGCGTTACTATGGAGTCGCATTGCTGTTACGTTTGTTTCGCGAGACCTGTCGCGCGCGCCAGTCAGCCCTTCGTAACATGTCGTGGTACGTGCTCGTGGTCGTTATGCCGTCTGGTGGTTGCGTCGTCGTCCTTTCGGCTTTGTCATCCGGCTACGGGATCGGCGTAAATTGCGCCTTGAAATCGCGCCGCGGACCATTAATTATGAACTTGATTGACGCGCTGGCCAGCGTGTATCGCCTTTTAGTTGTATCTCTACGCCGTCCTGCAAGATAACCCGCTATCGGCCGAGAACGCGTCGGATTGCGACATCGCACGCCGACTTGTACCCTCCGAAAGTCGATGCCTGCATGTGCGGCTCACGTGTGCGCAAAACCGATGGTGGTGGTCTGCGTGCCAACTTTTTACAACAGACGACAAGGTCGAAGTACTTAGTTCGCTGCAATAACTTTGCGTAGTAGTGCAGTGGTGCAATACTTGGGAAGTTGTTGCCCACAAACCTCGCAGGGAAAGTCAAATATACCCAAGCTTTGCAGAACATTAATGTTCACCTCGCGGAGCTCGATCGTCTTACGTATATACAGTCGGCCACGAAAGCTTACGGGACTCGGAATTTGCTAGAAAGCTGAAATGCTGCGAATGCTGGACACATAACCTCGAGTTTAACGTTTTAGCATGTAATAGATATTGTGGCTCGTATAGCAGCAGCTGAGGAGCACCATGCCTTAATTAACAGGCCGGAAATTCATATTTCTCGTACAACCGCGGGGTCCCGTTATCTTTTATAATCTTCAGGACTGTGTTTATAAATTGAAAAATAAGAGAAGATTTACTCTTGTATTATGCATGTGAGTTTACAGTTGCTTTGGTCGGTGGTGAAAAGTAAAATGGGTATTTATAATAATAATAATAATAATAATAATAATAATAATAATAATAATAATAATAATAATAATAATTTATTTCCATCGCCATTACATTGATGGAGGGGATGGGAATAAAAGCGATTGACGCTTGACTAAGTTCCCACCCCCGTACAGCAGGTGAGCAGTGGCATGCATATAAATAACGCAGTTTCACGTGAAGGAATTCAGCGAGGTTTATTAGCATGTATCAGCCTATCTTATGTCTACTGCAGGACAAAAGAGTTAACCGAAACATTTCCACTTACGCCTGCCACGCGTCCGCTCGCTCCAGCCTATGCCCGTGAATTTTCTAATCTCATCACACCACCTAATCCTTGGTAGCTGTCCTCGACTGCGTATCACTTTCCTCGACATCCAATTTGCTGTTCAACACACCGCTTGTTTGCTCCTGTACGTGTTACATGGCCTGCCCTACTCCGTGCTCTTTTCCCTCTTAATATCATGTGACTTATGCGTGGGGCAGACATAATCACTTCGATGCTGTTTGTGAAAATCCAGCAAGATCGCGTGCGTGGGACAAGATGTATAACTATGTACATATGAAAGAGGCTCCAATGGAGTCATACGACCTCTTCTTGAGGTTTCGTTTATAGCTGTTGCATGTGTAAGTGAATATTTACAACGTGAAGCCAACAGACAATGAAACCCAGGAAAACATCTTGGCAAATTAATGTTTCTCTTAATTGAAACATAGAAGTAATGAGGAAAAGAGAAATGAAGGCAGACAAAAATATAATTTGCCTCCGGTGGGAGCCGAACCCACGCCGCTATCGTCGGAAACGCGGCCATTCCTGACGCTCGGTTTGTCAGCAGGCGTTACCAAGAAGCTCGAACCAGCCGACCGAAGCTGTGTGAACGAAGAGGCTAGACGGCGGCATCTGTGTGGGTGGCCCCGACACATCTGTCAGCGAGACATTTCGGCACACAAGCGCGTAGGTGTCGCTGCCCTCGCCTAGCGCGCGCATCTGCAGACCCAGCTCTAGTAAAAAAAAGAAAGGGAGGGGGGGGGGGAGCGTATGTTTCTCCATTTCGTCATTCGGCAGCCCGTCCTCGCGAAAGCTCGTAACGTCCCAGCTGTCTCGGGCAGTTACTGACGCTATAAGACTTGCTTGTGTCTTACGCACGTGCGAGTCAGCAGTTATGGCGCCAACTTAAACCGCGCGTGCGAAACACCGCTAACAAAAGGCCGAGCCAAGGTCCCACCACTGCTCCATATTTTGTGTGGGGAGGAGTCGTCATCGCTGGTAAAGCTTCATAAAATGTGTGTGTGTGTGTGTGAAATATGGATCTGAGTAAGGATATGAGTTAAGGAAATCACCGTGGCCATGACGTTGGAGAGTTTTAGATTAGGGGACGCAAGTGGCTTGCGTACGCAAGAGGGGTCTGCGCATGCGCAGTACCCGCGCCCCCTAGTTCTTGCGCCGCTTTCGTCCCCTAATCTAAATCTGTCTAATACACCAAGCGGATATAAGCTGCGCTGTCAACGTTCTCGGAGGCCAAGCAGAAACGCAGTTGCCCGGCGCTCCGTCGTAAGCGGATGTTGGCGTTGCTCGATCTCCTCACATTGTTTCCGTTTTTCGCGGGCAGACGGCGCGCGCTTCGCGCTCAGTGGAACGGGATGCAGACGATGCGGGTCACCGCGACCAACGCTGCTTCGTACAAATGCGGCATGGACGCATATTTTTTTTTAACTTCACTGAGATTTCTGAAGCCTATTTTACCGGCGACCCGCCGTGGTTGCTCAGTGGCTATGGTGTTGGGATGCTGAGCACGAGGTCGCGGGATTGAATCCCGGCCACGGCGGCCGCATTTCGATGGGGGCGAAATGCGAAAACACCCGTGTACTTAGATTTAGGTGCGCGTTAAAGAACCCCAGGTAGTCAAAATTTCCGGGGTCCGCCTCTACGGCGTGCCTCAGAATCAGAAAGTGGTTTTGGCGCGTAAAACCCCATATTCGATATATTTTACCGGCTGCTGTATAGCGCGCCTTTCTGCAGGGGTTCACGTCTAGATCATCTCGAGTAAACGGGCGTAACGTTAGTGGTTGTACGACGACGTCGACCGGTTCGCGGCCTGGACTCTGACGCGTCCGTTTGTTATGTTGACACGAGCTGTCGGACCTCTCTGTCTCTAAAAATAAACAAGTAACAGCGATAGAGCGCAATTCAAAGAGCCGTAGAATGAAAAAGAACAAAAGAAAAAGGAAAACGCCATTATCATTGCAGTTTTTGTCAGTATTTGAATACAAGTAATAGAGAAAAAAATCAAAATCAGTCCGCACGCTTCGTGTCCGATAATTACGACCCTTTCGAAAGTGTCACTTCAATAAAAGCACTGCTGGGCTGGGAACCGTTAACCACGAGAAGAAAATAATAATAATAATAATAATAATAATAATAATAATAATAATAATAATAATAATAATAATAATAATAATAATAACCTAATACTCACATTTTTGAAAACCATATCCTCTATAAACAAACAGGCATTGATAGCAGCAACTGTTTGTCGAAGCCAACTTAAGTCTCGACTCGACCTCTCAAAGAAGGTGCGCGAATGCAGTTGTAACACGAACCATTTTGCCAAATCATTCTTTCCACAAGCTGTGACAGACCGGAATTTGTTTGCCGAAAAAAAAATATGTTTCAGTGCTTGATAATCACGATTTTTTAATTCCCGCGCCTGTGTTTGTGACAATGCGTCGTTGTCTTAATGCTGTTGTAGCTTTCTATTACGCTTGGAAAACGACAACTTACTCTATGTTCCACCTTGATGAAGGGGGGGGGGGGTGTTACTTTGCTATATGTATATATTGCCTATTTCTGCGAACAATTTAACGCATCTTTCTCTAACTGTCGCCCCGCCCCCTCCCATTTGCGATAATGTCTTCGAGGCGACGCAGGTATTCTGAAAATAAAGTTAATAAATAAATTATTCAAAATTGGAGCAGGTCTGCCTGAAGAATGGAAACAATAATGTTCGCAAACGCATGCGGCACCTTGCGTAACCCGCCGCGCTATGCAGGGTGTCCCAGCTAACTTTAGCCAAGAGTTTAAAAAATATGCGAATGCCACTTAGCTGGACAGAAGCAAGGTAATGTTTGCCGTCGCTTGGAGGTACACAGATTATTTTTTTCATTCCGCCTTATTAGACAGTCTTAATTAATTAATCAACTTCTCAAACATTATAGTTACATAAGAAGTGTCACCGAGAAAATTGTTCAAGTACCTGTACAATTTTTGCATTGACACTTCTCATCTAATTATGTTATTTGAGAAGTTGATTGATCAATTAAAACTAATTATATAATTAGGCTGAATTTAAAAAAAAATAGTTTGAGTATCTCCAAGCGACGGCGAACAACATTACCTTGCTTCTGCCCAGCTACGTGGCATTCGCATATTTTTAAACTCTAGCTAAAGTTAGTTGGGACACCCTGCATAGCTCAGTGGCTGCGACATTGCGCAGGTTCGATGCCCGGTCGCATTCCGATGGGTCCGAATTGGAACAAACGGGCGTAGTGTACTTAGATTTCGGTACGCGTTGAAGAAGCCGACGGGGTGAAAAATTAATCCGGGACTTCCCACTGCTGCGTCTCTCGCATAGAGGGCGCAGTGTTGCTTCAGCGGGCCCCGAAACCTCACGAATCACTCACTTTGCAGGTGAAAACAGCACGTGCATAACCACTGCGCGTACCGAAGACTGATTGCTCTCTCATCTTATTTTTCGGGAAATTGAAATGAATCGACGCGAAACAAATTTTCTTGTATCTGCATATATATATATATATATGTGTGTGTGTGTGTGTGTGTGTGTGTCAGTTTTTGCCAGTATTTGGAGTACGTGTTTCTCGAGTGTTAAGCCAGGGCACCGCGGTAACGCCAAGAAGAGCGCAACAGGAAAAATGTCTAGGCTGCCCTCCTTGCAGGAAGGCAGCATAGTGACAGTTTCGCACACGCACGTGCCATTGTCTTAAGTGCCTTCACCCAAGTGTGCGCAAGTTATCGCCGGGGCAGCCTGCTGTTAGCGACGCCCGGGAACAGCCTGGAAACGTTACAACGAAAGCGCTGAGGCTGCGGCGAGGCAAAACCCTCCCCTTAGCATCTCGTCCTATTGTGCTGTCCGTGACTGCGACTGTTTGTCTTTTCGACTCAGCGCGGCGTGACTAACGTCTCGCCGGGCCACGTGACCGGAAAAGACTCCGCGGTCGCCCGCGAGCAATAGGTCGCTGGCAGAAAGAGGAGGTTGTATATTGGCCGCCCTTATCAGTGGAGGCACCTTTTCTTCCTTTGATTTCTACCGCGGCTCCGCTCTCTTTTCGCTCCGTCGTACGGTTCTGAACGACCCGTCATCGCCTCTGTGTGTGTATACATACCCGGGAGAGCTTTAGTGGGGCGGCCGACGAGGGTGTTGAACGGAGCGCGTTGTGTGCTTCGAAATGCCGGCTTTCGGGCTATTCTGTGTATAGGGTCTTCCGGTCTTAGCGGGAACACCTTAATTGTAGTCAAGCACTTATTGCAGTTCAAATTCGTTTTCAAGTCGTGCCGGCTAACTTTTAGTTGATATCTAAGTTAGACAAGCGCTCGTCCTGTGTTCTTTAGTCGGTTGTGTTCGTTCGCGTTTTCTAACCAAGGACCCCAGACTACCCATTCCAGCCACTTTACCCGGACCTACTCACCCATGACATAAAAATTGTAACAAGTGCAAACACATGCAACCACAAAGTAACAAGGAGGAGACACAAGCGCTGAACTTTGCATGTGTTTGCGCTGTTACAATTTTTATGTCAAGTATGCACCAACTCGCCCAGAAAGAAGATTTAATGAACTACTCACCCAGTTCGCCATATTGATGAAGCCTATACATTAGGCATGCTACGGGCTACTTTTTCCTTCTAGAAGTAGAAGTACCGTGCTTATACTGCCTAGAATACTAACACGGTGTTTGCCCAAACGGACCCGGTGCAGTCATTCTCTGTTGTAAAGTCTTGAAGTCATCGGCACCGAGCGCGAACGGAGGCTGTCTTCGAGTCGCGTACTGTAGTAACCCCAGGGGCTCCTCTAGAATGTTGGTTTCTCCAAATCTCCAGAGGTTAAGAAATTGAGTTTCGGATTGCTGGGGACGCAAGACTGCGACTAGAGTCCGGCGACAGGCTGTCACGTTAGGAGTGGCTTCGAAAGTTTCGACAAAGGCTGTACCACGGGAATAAAGTGACACGTTGACGCTGTTGAACGCGATAATATTGAAATAGCATGTGGAATGCCCATCGAAAAAAAATGCCCATTGGATGGTGTCTCTGTTTGCAGTAATCGACATTCGATTGACGTTTGAGCATCCCTTTGATGTCGCACATATAGGCCGAACGGGCTGTTCTTCCCTGCCGATCCACGTCTTTTTCTTTAATTCACCCGAACTGCGGTCAGTATTTAAGCATGGAATGTTTTAGCTCCCGTTGTCGGCGACCTTCGATAGACCTTGAGCCAAAATCCAGAGCTGTTATCCGGGCACTCTAGACGAGAATGGGGCGAGAACGAAACGAGAACATCCGGGCAACAAATCAAAACTTAATAAAATGCGGTCTCTGGCCCCCAACCCCGTGTACAGGACCGCATTACATACGCTAGTTACTCCTCAAACAAGTTACAACAAAATTTTGCTTCCGATTTCTTCCTGATGTTTGTTTACATTGTCACTCAAGCTGTAACTTCTAGTACGCTGTGTCATTTCCAATAACGACGTCCAAAAGGCAGATACAGTGCACCATACATTTGCCATCTTTTGACGCTGAGACAGGGTTGCCTGTGCTCTTTTCAACGCCAGCGGTCCGTGAGTTCCGCGGCATGGGTTTTGCGTCGCCTCCTTCGAGAGATGGCGCCACGCTGCGTGACCAGGCCGGCAGCGCGTTGCGAGTAATCGTAGTAATTACTCCAACCAGTCTGCTTTGCCGGCAGCCATTTCATGTATACATTTACTCTCGATTACGGGAGAGCTAGCCCTTTTTTCTTTTTTTCCACGTGTTGGTGCCAGAATTTAAAAGGAAAGCAATGTCATGAACGATGAAAACGCAAGGGTTTGTACTTCGCGTTTTCTCCTGGTACAACAAAATTATCTTCCTTGAAATTGCTGCTGTTGTTTAAAGAAACTGTTGACGTGATATCGGCGCTCCGAGCCGTTGACATTTCGGTCCGTTTTAATGTCAACATTGGTGATCTCACACGTTTCCGGCGCCCGCGCTCTCGTCGGGATCATTGGCGCCGCGGTTATTGTCCGCAGCCAACGACCTGTAGCAGAGTCGGGACATCTAATCGAACACCACCAGCGGCGCCTTCGCAACCGGAACCTGACAACTTACATGTTGTTCTCCAGTGCATGAAATTGTGCCAGGGACCAATCGAAACGGCACGCATACACACAAGGAGAAAGAAAGAAAGTAAGAAAGAACGGCTGCATAGAAAAACGCGCTCTGGAATTCCCGCACCCAGCGGCCAACCCGTTCGAGACGGCGACGTCAACCCAGCACTGGGGCGAGCTACCGTGGAAAAAATGCAGGTCCCTCTCTTTTGCCGTCGCGTGTCGGCGGCGCTTAGCGAAATGCGTCCCGCACCCCCTTTTCTCTCCCGCCACTCTTCACCGACTTGTTGTTGCTTCTGCCGCAACGATCTTCAGAAGAGGGGGGACGGCGCCCGCGGCAAACAGCGTGCCAGCAGGAGCGAGCGCTTGAGGTCTTCGTTTACCTGGACACATGACTCAAGAGGTTGCAACGCAGCGACGGCGCCTTCTTGGCTCGGGCGACGGACGGCACTTCTCGTCGCTTGAGTCACACGCTTTCGGGCCCAGCGGTAGCGACGGCGCAAGGCCTGTCCGACACCGCGCTTCTGCGCGCGCCTGCTTTTCCCGCGCCATCGTTCGCGTCACACGCAACGTGCGCAGCGACGTAAACACCGGTGCCTTGCGCGTGCTGGCAGCCGGCGACTCGGATTGTGTGCGTGGACGGTGTGGTACGAGTCTTCTTTCCCCGTCCATTCTATCTGCGCGCGGCTCTCTCTCGCTCGAACGCAAGCCGACTTGCGGAGAAGGAGGTCGGACCAGGCCCAGCCCTCGCCGGCGTAACCGTCGCCGGCCACCGGCAGGCAGGTTATCGTCGCGCGTGTTGTGAGCGCGGCGATTCGCGGCGGTGTGACGGTGTGTGTGTGTATGGTGTGTCCGCACGCGCACGGAGCTCCTTTCTCAAGCCGTCGGCGGCGCCGTCTGCATCTGCGGCAGCAGCAGCTCTGCTCCGAGTGGTTGATTTAGCAGTGCAGTGCTACGCGGACGACCGGAAACTACGTCAGCTATCGCCAGCCGCCGACGCTGTCTCGCCTTCCGATAGCGACGGGAGGACGGACCCATGGCGTTGGCTCTCGCCGGAGTGCCGCCGACGCAACGACTGTCCGAGACCGCGACGACCGCTCCCCGTGCGCCGACGCCGCGAACGCCGCTGGACTCGGTCGCTGCGACGACCACCCGAGCGCTCCTCCTGAGGCCGTTGGTGCTGCCGCCGCCGCCGTCGCCTCTGCAACCATGAGGTTCCTGCGCCGGCTACGGGTGAATAACATCAGAGCGTGGGCTCTCCCCCATCTACTTCGTCTCCTCCCAGCGCACGCGGCATGGTTTTTTTTGACCGTTGGTTCGTGTTTGGTTTGCGTTCGTTCGCCCGTTGGGCGTTGAGCAGGCGCATCTTGCCGGCGTGTTTTGGATGGAAGGATGTGTGTGCGGATGTGTGCGTTCAGTTTTAAAAAATGCCCCCTCCCTCTTGCGGCACTTCCTTCGCACTCCGCGCGTGAGAAGCTTCTTTTGCATTCTGTTCCACACGTTGCCACGCGGATCACGCACCTGTTGGCCTGAACTCTCCCCCGTAGTTCGTGGGAACGCGTGTATGCTGCCGCAGTCGCGTAACCTCGACGGCGTATTTAGGGGGTCACCATCGTAATCGGACCGGGGTGAGCTGCATCTCAAATGCGCGCGCGCGCTGAGCCGCTGAGACGCGCGGGTGAATCTCGAAGCGGGGTCTCGCCAGCTCTCGAGCGTGACGAACGTTCGTCGGTTGCCGCCTCTTCGGTTAAGCAACGAAAGCCTCACGGTAGCGGTGTTTCTCGCCTCGTCTGCCCTGAGAAACTCGAGTGCCTCCACCGAAAGCGTCGTGTTTGCTCGCCCCGCTTGCATGCTTCGGTTATCTTGCCACCTAAACTTGGATTGCGCGATCGCAGCCCCCCCCCTCCCCCTCTTCTTGTCGCTTATCTAGGGTATCTGTTCAGGCGCTGCGCGATGCTTGGGTCGCTCGTGTGTATTTCCCTGCGGAATCGACTTAAAAAAAGAACTTTCAGTTTCGTCTACGTTCATCTCTGAACCAGGATTCGCGTTCTATTGCTCAGGCTTTGGTCAAACGCAGTGCCCATGTTGACATGCGTGTACACTGTTCTCGCGGTAACCTTTACAAATGTGCACATTCTCATGTCTAAAGGTAACGGAAAGAACTGCAACAGCTGCTCTGTATATATTTATGTAGCCTGGCGCCACAGTTTAGCGTAGAGTTGCTGCTGTAACTTTTAAGCATATGGCGAAAACAGTAAAACTAATTCATATGTTACTATTATTATTATTTTTTTTCGCAGTTGTAGTTCTCTTAACCTTAAAGAATCAACCTTTGTAAACGTTTCTGCTACAAAGTTTAAAAAGAAAAATGTATCTTGCTTAATAAACTGCGTACTAGCGGCAGAAATACGAGTTTGGACATGCGATGATTTTGACATTGGTGACGAGTGAAAACTGTTGAACGGTATTGGCGACATGGGAAAAAAAAAGATAAAAAAAACTGTGGCCTGCGCAGGGATCGAACCTACGACCTTCGCGTTATTAGCACGACGCTCTAACCGACTGAGCTAGCAGGCCAGGCGAGAGCCGCGCCGCTAGGAAATCGGAGCTATCTGGACGGTGCGCGCGTGCTACGACTGATTGGTGCAAGTTGACCTAAAGAAAATGGTACTTCGCGTAGCAGTAAGGATAGTTCTCTGGTGCACAATTAGTTCGTGTTCTTTCACAAAGCTGAGGGTGGTCACGTCTTTCTCGAGGGCTCGCTCGCTGTCTCATTCGTTTCATTGCCATTCTTGATGTGCTGAACAGCTTATCGTTGAAGTCATGCCATGCGCCTTTCTCCGGCATCTTGCCCCAAAATGTGACGAGGCTACCAGCGGATCAGTTTGCGAGTTATTTTTTTGTATCGAAACGAGACTGAAAATGGCAGGAAGTTTCTTTTAGGGCAAGTGCTATACGCATGACTGCTTTGTTGCTCGAAATTGGTTTCACGTAGCTCTTTCAGAGGGGGAGGAAATTGGCCTTAGAAATACCGCTGCTTCGTCCTGGCACGTCGATACTCGCACTGTTCACGTATGTACTACGTTGTCCGTTATCCGTTCAGGGCTCCTTCGACGTTTTAACGCGGCCGCATAACGCGTGGACAGGCGTGATCTCTTACACATGACGTCACGGATGCCGTATTGGGAACAGGCTGTATTCGCACTCTCCACTGCGCTGCGTGAGATCAGCCGTAAATGACGCGGACCTAATTAACGCGCTGCTTTTCGTTGAGCTGCAATATTCAAGTACACTGTAGTTGAGCTCTAGTGGTTCGCCAGCATGTCGGCGGCGACGTCATTCCTCGCTAATTAAGACCTTTGTAGAGAGCTCAAGCGTCAACGCGACAACGCTGGCAAGGATAAACCGAAACGTTTCTAGAAATTTCAGACAGCAGTTGAAACAGTGGGCGCTTAATTTCACCGAACTGTCGGAACTCCTCTTCCTATCTCTATCTATCTATTTTTTTTTTCTTTTCTATCGCATGGAAATGTTTAGCGGCGCTGACGTCAGCGTTACGCCTTGAAGCCCATCGCCAACGACGTCGCCGTAGTTTACAGCTCGCATCCGGCCGCGTTAGCCACCGAAACTCCGGCCTGCTTTCACTTCTTTACTCATTTTCTTCCCCTTCACTTTTCAATGTCTCACTGCCTTTCTTTTATGTCTTTTCTACTGCTCGCAGCAGGTGTGTTGCAGTGCTCGTTAAAAGCTATTCCAGCGTACTCGTAAAGTAACGAATCAGCGGCGAGTCTTTGAAACGTTGGGGCTTTTCGTATCGCGTTTCTGCAGGAAACGAGTTCCTGACGAAACGGCTCTTGAGCGGCGTCCGTTTGCCAGCGTCGCTCGACGTCTTTGCACATCTCGGCACCCCTTTGACGAACTTGTTTGCTTCCCTCCTTATCGCGGGGCGGCTTCATTCAAAGAGGTTTAGGCAAGTACCTAACAACGGCCTCTAGATTCTCTTGCCGTGCTGTTGTTTTCTTTCGCGCATGTAGCGTCGCTGGATTCGAGCTACATTATTAGTCGTAATTGCTTCCGCGTTCGTTCGAAGCCCTTGTTATCTATCCGTGACGCTTACTGATGTTGCCCTCAGTTCCGCTAAGCTACTTGGTTCCTGCTCGCCGGCGATGCGCCGCGCGGCAATATCTAACAAGCGAGAGCATACGAGATTCGTAACGTGGCCGCCATAGCCTCCGTAAGCTTCAGCGTGCGCGTACCCGCCGTCCTTGCTCACTGGTTATGGTGTTGGGCTGTTGAGGCCGAGGTCGCGGGATCGAATCCCGGTCACGGCGACCGCATTTCGATGGGGGCGAAATGCGAAAACACCCATGTACTTAGATTTAGGTGCACGTTAAAGAACCCCAGGTGGTCGAAATTTCCGGAGTCCTCCACTACGGCGTGCCTCATAATCAGGATGTGGTTTTGGCACGTAAGACCCCATAATTTAATTTAATTTTTAGCTTCATCGTGCGTGGTGCAGGGGACGTATTATGGGACCATGGAGGAAAGAAAAAAAAAAAAACTTAGGAGGGAGCGTGTTTAGCGTCCACAAGCCAACCTCCTCCGAAGCCGCTCTTTCCTTGTTTCTCCTTTCCCGCTGGCTGTTCAGCGCGTTGCATGCTGGGATTTTTACCTTGTTTGGTTCTCGGTAGCCTTTAGTAGCGCCGGGCGTATTTCTATGCAGCCATGGCGAGCTAGGTGCATGGAGCTGCGTTGCGGATTGATTTCGATCGGTCGTTCGCCAGACGCTGCACACGTACTTATAGATCCTGCTGATTTGACGGGAATTTCCTGCCTTCATCTTCAAGAGCGGCACCAACGTCATCTGGAAGGGCGAATGCGCCCGAGACCTCGTACGCATGCTACGGTCGCTGCTTTTCTTTTTTTCTCTTTTCTCCAGTGGTGAGAAGCATGCTCGTTTCCTTTATGAATGCGCCCAATGCTTATGTTTGCAACCGAAATATTCGTTATGATGAACTTCAGCCAGCTGTTTTTGACTGGAAGCCCCCGTTTTTGTTGTGTTGCTCGTGTAAGAAACGAAACGTGTGCGGAAGTGCGTAGGCACGATCCAATTTCCAAAGCATCTGTTGGGCGCAGGTACGCCTGCTCGATACGCCGCATGAGAATGCTGAGGCAAACAGTGCACAAGACTACGCAATACCAGTCGCCAAAAAGCGCCGCACGTGACCGCGGAGGCACTTGCAAAACAATAGATCCAGAGCGGGCGAAAGCGACACGCGTGCGTGCACGGAGGAAAGAAAAAAAAAGAAGAAACGCGCTCCGAGGCCGGGCGTACAACGCACCGCTTGCCTATCACGTGCTCATGGTATAATTCCCTGCACGCTTCTATTACATTTCTTATGGCTAGTTGGTTCTTTATTCTATGACTACGCTTCAAGATTGTCACGCGACGCTGTCTCCTATTTTTTTCCCCCTCCATGTCTGGGACGTCCACTTTCGGCAGTACAACAGCCTTTGCGTGACGTAGTGCTCAACCAGCCAATCAGCTCATCCGGTTTTGCTCAACCGCGTCGCGTCGCGCCGAAAATACGTCTCAAGTGCGCTCCATGTGGTTGCCGCGGTGCGTTGCGTGGAACGCAGTTACGACGAATTTCCGAGAGGCAGCACGGAAACATGTGCGCGTTATGCGGAAACATGCGCCCGTTACGTAGGCGAATCCAGGTACATGTCGAATTCGTAAGGAGATCGTGCGAGTGCTTCACTGCATGTAACGAACGCTTGCGCGATGGGCTTCGCCGGCTTGCATGAGTCCCGTTTGCGTTCATTTTCCTCACCGTCGTGGGCCTCCTCTTGCCTGGCGCGATAACGTATTCCGCCAAGAGCGCGCGCTACCTTCCTACGGTCACGTGGTTGTTGTCTACATGTGCTTGGGACATTGACCTGCCTGCGGTGCGCTTCGTATTTCGCGGTGACATGCCGCGGGAGATAAGTGGAACGCTCTGGTAGCGTCTTTTGTTATTGTTGCTGTCGAGCTCGGGCAGTGCATGCATACCCGCACCGTGACTGCTCTGGCTGTCCTCGAAGGTCAGCAACCTTCGCGACTTGCGTTTCGATCCGGCTAAGTACGCTTATTTATGATCGCTGATGGTGCAATATCTTAGCACAACATGCTTCTGCGGTCATATTTCTCCGAGTCGTGTATATAAAGCGCGGTCTATCGTTGATTGGCGGCGGATAAAAACGACGTGCATCGGCTCGTAGGGTGATGACTGTATTTTGTGTCACTCTGCCGGTCTGTAAATGAGTACCCTACAGCAGTAATAAAGCCTCTGTTTTAGGCTCGCAGTACGTATCCAGTCGTGAACGGGGTCATCAGATAACGCCTCTCGTCCTGAATTCTGCTCTGATGCCACTAGTCAGGGATGTTTCGTCACCCGCCGAAATCGCTCGTAGCAGTTGCGGGTGCGCGTGTGAGCCCTCCGACGCGATTCTCAGCGAACCGGGTGTAGTATGAGCAACGTAGCTCGAGTCCGCGAGGTCAGTTTTCTTTTGGTGCAAACATCCGGACAGGATGTCATTCTCATTGTATAGTTACATGCAGTGCTACCGTAGCTGGAGGAAGTTCTGGCTCAGGCTGCGAGGGCGAATACCGTTAGCTAGCTTTAGAACAAGTGGAAGCACTCGAATTGCGTACATGGCTACCGTCGAATACGTAGACACCAGCGGCGGCACTGCGCAAGCGTGGAACCCACACTGCATTCGTACGCTAGCGTCCGCTAAATTTCGGTCAGTTACCTGAAAATGCCTGCCCAATTAAAATTCGTGGAGCGGAAATCACAGAACTTTTCGTTCGTAAAAATTGTTAGTCCGTGGCCGGCCGCCTTCTCCAGTACGCAATGGTTGCTACATGTTACAGCTGCAGCGCCTGATCTTACGAACCACTCAGAGGGCACAAAGTGATTTGTGAACGTGGTCTCCGAGGTGGAATGTGCTAAACGGGTATTTATAGTAAAGGTCGTTCGCCGTTGGCTGGTAGCTTTTGGTACACCAATGTGTCACCGTTGGCTGACGCCTGTCGCACAACCGCCCTGACGACGGAGCTGTGAAGACTCTGGGAAAGACATTGGGTAGCAGAAACTCGAGCTCGATGCATATTGAGAACCTCAAAAGGAGATCGTCGTCTCGGTAGCGGCTGAAAAATGCCCCGTGTGATGCGTATGCATAGTGGCTATGGCGCAGTGCACCGGGGAGACTGAAATATGACGACAGAGGCCCGTGCCGTTGCGTTTCCGGCCGGTGACGCCAAACTGCGGAAGTCCGCGGTTCGGGTTTCCACGGTGAGTGGCTCGGCAGCCTCGCGAGCGCGAGCTGCACCCAGCAATCGCTGTGCGCTCGCCGAACGCGCGTGCCGCACGCAAATTGTGGCTTGGGTCGCCTTGGCTTGCCGACGTCCATGAGGGGACGGCGTTCCGTGTTGTTGTGCAAGCTACTGCAGTCGCGTAGCGAGCCGGAGCTGTGGCCGTTCAACTTGCAGAGAGGAAACAGATTTCGGAAAGGAAAAGTTGACCGGTGAAACGTCGCAGCGAGACACGTGACGTTATAAAGGAGAGAAGGAGCATCGAGTGAGAGCAAAGGAGTATTGTCTCGACGTCTTTTAACTGCACGCAACTCCTAATGCCGCCCGGCGTTGCCCCCGCGCTTTCTAAAAACCTCCTGCCTTCTGTTCGTTATGCCCCCTCACACTTAAAGGGACACTAAAGGTTAATATTAAGTCAACGTGGATTGTCGAATTACCATCCCAGAAACCTCGAAACGCTTGTTTCGTGCGAAGAAGAGACTTATTTTAAGAGAAAATGAGTTCTGAAGCATCCGCGTACCTCCAGCGCTGTTCAAATCACTCGCCCTCCGATCGAGGAGTATTGACGTCATGGTCTCATAGTGACGTTGCGCCATCGGTGAGTAAAACGGCTCCCGCAGACGGCGCTACGGCTTTTCTGCACAAAACGCAAACGCGCGGCCAGAAACAGAGCCAAGACAGAGCCGACAGCAGCGCGAAATCGGAACTATGGTGGCTAGCGGAAGGGAAAGCGCACGACGATAATCTGGTTCTCTATTTTATGACGCCAACTTCCACGCTCGTTGCAATGGATGACCCTGACAACGACACATTAGCTCGCGGTGCTCGGCTCGAGTTCAGCGTTTTAAACACTGATGAACGTGACCTGCCGTTTAGGGCTCGCGCTGCCGGCGTCGTTGCGTACTACTACGACGACGGCCTGCTTTGAAAGGCACTTCACGCGACTTCAGTAAGTCGGCGTTCAACTCGTAATCCTCTGGACGAAAGTGCAGCGAACACACTACGTGATTTTTCGACTCTGCCAGCGCGCTGTGGCAGAGGTACGGCACTTAACCACTTCGAACGGAAAGGTTCACTCGTTGGCACACAGTGATATGTAACGTTGGATTCGCCGCTGCAACTGCCCTTGGCCAAGTTCCGCGGACCGTTCGCGCATCCCACGACGTCACATGGACGTGGCATTCTCGCTGCTTGTTCCAAATGCAAGTTTCGCGAGCCAGCAGGACCACCGCAGCACGACGCGTTAAAGAAACAACTGAAACTCCGAAGCGCGCGCGGCGCAAAGTCGAGCGAAAACGATACCTCTCGATCACCCATACTACTGAAGGGTAACGTCAAAATGTTATTTTTTCTTACAATCGAATAGAAGTAGACAAGTAGCATTTTCTTCCGTCGCATAATCTAATGAAATGATCTTTTTAATACGAGTAGTTGGTTACTAGTGACATAAATTATGATGATTAGTGCTTTCGTCATCAGGCTAGTACCGGAATGTCGCTGGGGGGTCTCAAATCGTGTCATGCATTTACCTATATTTCTCGGTTACTAAAGCTCTGTTCGCGATTATATTGATGCCTTAGACGTTCTAGAGCATTGCTTTATCACTTTAACTTGACTTTCTGGTAACCTTTAGTGTCCCTTTAAGACTTCGGCATGGTTAGTGCGTTAAACAGATGTATAGCAAACAGCTTAGTCGGCAGAGGACGCTATCTCGGTGGGTGAAACGTTGTTCGCGTATAGCTCTGTCCATGGCGCATATTGCTGTCCGAGAACAATGCGCTTTTCTCAGCTCGTTCGGGGCATCCGTGTTTTGTCCACGACACGCACCCTCACGCACAATTGGACAGCAAGAGCTGAGGCGCTTTCCTGGCAAACGACCTTGGAGATGCGGTTCGAGCTGCCGCCCAGCTTATTTCTTGTTTTCTAGCCGTAGCTTATTTTCCCGACGTGCCGCCATATTTTGTCGCTTTATTCTGTGCCGTGCTGCATGTACATTCGCTCCCGATGCTACTTGTACATATCTTTAGCTGCAGTAACCATGCCTACAGCTTCTTGCAGGTGCAGAGCTGATAAGCCGCACGAGTATGGATATAAGGTTTAAAGAATACCGTTTATATTATCTGACGCGTTGTATTCATTGCGCTGCGCTCTGACGCATTGGCTTTCTGCCTCCAACCGGCAGACCGCAAGGCTCTAAATCAGTTATCATGACGATGATCGTTGTGGTTTTCCCGGAGATTTACGCAGATGATTTATCGATCGATGCACCTTGCTCATGCATGCATTTGCCTCTATACGCATTACGCTTGTATTGTGCGCCTATTCGCATCACATAGTTTCACATCTAGCGATGTTTTTTTCGGCGATGCTTTTTTTTTTTTTTTTCGAGCATCTTTCGGCGCCGAGATCCCGTACATGAGGAGTTCGCATATTCCCCGTTTCACATGCACCGATCGCGGCGGCGGCGATATTTGCATTTCCGAGCACATAGTGCAAAACTGAATTTTTCGTTAGCTTATACTCTTTCATTGGATATAATAGTGCTAACGAAGTAAAACAAACGATAAACTATTTTTGTAAAGAAAAAAAAACTGTTTATTAATTTGCGTTATGCCCGCGCCGCGCGAGCAATTTCGGAGGGAAGGCCAGCACTTCTTAATATCGAAAAATCGGACGCACGAAGGGGCTGACGACAAATTTCATTCATCAGGTTTAACGTCCCAAAGCAACACTGAGAGAAACGCGCCGTAGTGAATGGCTCGTGAGTAACTTTGACCACATTGGATTCTTTAACGCGTGCCCAAATCTTAAGTACACGAGCGTTTTTTTTTTTTTTATGCGTATCTCACCCATCGAAATGCGGGCATCGCGGCTGGGATTCGAACCCGCGACTTCGTGTCGGCACATTTGCCACACCTGCTCAAATCGCAAGGAAAACAGCACCGTGTAAAACGGCCTTCACTCGCAACGTGACCGAACACGCGCGCTGCTATGCCGTGTCGTTTTGACTGCCTCAAGACCCGCTGCAAAGGGATCATGTGTCACGTCACGAGAGTGTAAAACGACGCGACGACAAGAATGGACGCACAATACGCGAAATACCACGCTATGTGGTCTTTCTGGGGATGCGTTTCGGGATTCAGCTGCCGTGACTGCTTTTCGACGTCACGCGAAGATGAGCACGAGAAAAAAAAAGGAACTCTCTATGGCATCATCCCCATTTGGTAGCGCCGGCTCAAAACAGACAATCAAAACAAACAGGAATCTCTCTCTCCTCTCTGGTTATTGGTGAATATATACTGCCACGCTAACCTCGTTCCTGTCCGCCTGCTTTGAACAACATCAACTATACAACAACTGGGACAGAGCACACTCGTTACTAAGCGACAAAGCGGATCAGTCTGTGTATGCAAACGAGCTTGCCTTTCGCATCTCCGTGTGTCACAGAGGGGAGCGGACAAGCTGTTCGCAGTGTGACTGCTCTCTCTCTCTCTCTCTCTCTCTCTCTGTGTGTGTGTGTGTGTGTGTGTGTGTGTGTGTGTGTGTGTGTGTGTGTGTGTGTGTGTGTGTGTGTGTGTGTGTGTGTGTGTGTGTGTGTGTGCGTGCGTGCGTGCGTGTGTGTGCGCGTGTGTGCGTGTGTGTGTCTTATGGAACAGTTCCACACTATTATTCATTTCAATCCTCCTCTGTGAAGTTGCTGAGCTCACACATTACACTTCCTTGTTTTTCGTTTTTCTTTCTTTTTTTTTCGGCGACGTTGATACGCGCGTGCTCGTTATTCCGCGTTTTTGGCTAAGCCCGAAGTTTCGCACTGATTCGCGGGAAGTGTATTTCGCGAAATGGACAAACGCATAATAGGGCAGCGGTAGCTTCTACAAAAAAAAATATAAATAATAATAAGCCTTTGTTTTTGTAACAATTGACCATTGCGGAGTTGCACATGGTGCGGACTACGCGGTCAGAAAATTGCGGTGTCTCTCTCCGCGCGCTCACCTGCAGAGACGCGTGCAGCTCGCCCCCGCTCGCGCGTCTCCACCGTTTTCGTCCTGGATGTCTGCGCAAGAAACAAAAGCACTGCGGCGTCCGTTGCCGCCGCTGCGGGAGCGTGCAACAGCAGCAGCGGCAGGTGTTCCTCTTACGCCAGCCGCGACTTGCGCGTCAGGCCAACGAGCTCGCCCAATTATACGAAGCGCGTCTCCTGTGCGGAGCGGAAAAAAAAAATTAAAAAAAAAAACGTCCGTTGACTTCGCCAGCGAACTGTGGCCGCTGGCTGAAATGCCTCGGCCCCGCTGTCCCCCTTGCGTGGCGTCGGCGGGGCTGAAACAGTAGTACGAGCGAGAAGCGCAGATGTTAAAAAATGCAGGCTTAGCTCCGTCCGCGGGAAAACGGCGAGACGTGAAATGGGCTAAACGAAAAATACACTTAGCATAACGGACTAGCGTCAGACTAGACGCGAGCATAGATAGATAGATAGATAGATAGATAGATAGATACTGCCATATATACTTAGATTTCACACACACACACACAAATATATATATATATATATATATATATATATATATATATATATATATATATATATATATATATATATATATATATATATATAGTGTTCTTGTCACCAGGGTGGTGACAAGCAAACTCGTGTGACCTGAATGTATATTGTATCGTCATGGGGTCTATCCATTCAACCTTCTCCGCCAATCCTCTAGCCTCCTCTTGCATTTCGTGGCCTTCTGCACATTAATCTCGGCGGCTTTTAAATCCCAGTGCTGCTCTGTGTTTGTCTCGTCAGCTTGTGTGTGAAGGGAATCACACTTTGTTGAATCACGTACCAGCAGTGCTGGTAATATTTTGTGAGTTCCTACTAATTGTGCAGAACGTATATCGCAACGCTCGACTATATTACCCTTATTTTGATGGCGTTAGTGTGTATGAGGAACAATATTCTGTGTCTCTTATTTTTCGGCGACTAGGAGTCGTGTTGAACAAGAACTATAGGTTTATAGCGCGTTATGATTTATAGAAGTCCGTACCCTGGGGGAGCCCGCAAGCCCAACGCTGGCCTGCGGGTCGTTTCGGGCTTTCGCAGGAGCCTTCTTGGCAAAGTCGGCAAATGAAACGACACAAAAGAGCACGCTTGCGTAACCTTGAACGTCGACTTACCACGAAGCGCTCGTGGCCTCCGCGGGGGGTTTTTAGAGCTCGCCCGAGGATGTTTGGGAAAGACGTGTCGTCGAGCGGGTTAAAAACGTGCGCCTCCACGGGTCGGAAATAACGCGCGCGTTGTAGTCACCCCCCCTCCCCCCACCCCATCCCCTCCATCCCTTCCTGCTTCACGTGTCCCCCGCGAGCAACTTTGGATGCGGCTGAGGAAACCAGTGCCTTGGCGCGTGCGCTTTTTGTTGCCACTTTCGCACCGGAGAAGAGACGCTGCTTTTTCGTTTCTTTTTTTTTTTTTTTTACAGCGCATTAGGTGTTTATGAGCGAGAACTATTTTTTTTTTTATGTTGCAGACCACAGCCGCCGTAGCCCCGAGTGGCGCTGGCTGCGGTTACACAATAGAGAGCCTACATGCGGACCGCGTATATAGGCTCCCTAATACATAATAATAATCAAGAAATCAGCAATAGGTGGACGGCTTACCGCGGTACTTCACGGGTACAGCGTCGCGCGCATAATGTAGTGACGTGGAACGGGTGGGTTCGGCTCCCACCCGTGGCATATTGTCTTTTCGTCCGCTTTCATTTGTTCTTTACTGTTTCTGCATGTCAACTCCAATTGGTTCCGCCCGTGTTGTATTCAGAGTCGTTATCGCCGTCTATTGGAGCACGTTGCACTGGTTTTCTCGGAAATAAAACCTAATCGTGTTTCGTACATGTGTATTTATTTACTTATTTATGCATCTACTCTAAGGGCCCGATGGCGTACATAAGGAAAAGGGGGAAGGGGCGGGAGAGGAGTTTACATATGTGAAATCAATACGAAAAGCTAAGTATGCAGAAACAAAGGGTATTGTCACGGTATGGTATATAAACGTATGTAACACTGAACGTAAATAAACCATTAAAACACAAAATGCACGAAGTAAATAGAGAAAACGCAACACTGAGCCAGCTAGTTATGCTGGACATTTATGTCTAAAAAAAAAAAAACGCAATGCGTGTGCACTATAAATAATGCAAGCTATATTCAGAAATACAGATAGCGACGCAAATCTAGGTATAATAAGACAGTCTATAACAGTAATATAATAAGTAGACGTTTACACCGCAGGATGACCTCTTTAATTTGTGAGTGAGCGCATCATAGTCGGTGATGCGGACAATGTCTCCTGGCACTTGGTTTCTGCACTCTAAAAACAGTTGCACCCTTTGGGATGTATATTTGCCACACAACGATAATCGTCATCTGTCTTGCCCGTATTTCCTTTCTTGAAAACGCTGCGCTCGTTACTTTCCTGTCGAGAATGCTCTGTCATGCAGATAACGCGCATGCCGTTCGTGACTTGGAAGTACCGGGCTCGCAGCGTCAAAGAAAGGAAATGCGGGCAAAACAGATGATGATTATCGTTGTGTGGCAAATATACACCCCAAAGGGTGCAACTGTTTTAGAGTATACAAAGTTACACCCTTTCGGGTGTATCTATGCCACACAACGATAATCGTCATCTGACTTGCTTGCGTTTCCTTTCTTGAAAACGCCGCGCCCGCTACTTTCCTGTCGGGAATGCTATGTCATGCTGATAACGCGCATGCCGTTCGTTACTGGAAAGTACCGGGCTCGCCGCGTTGAAGAAATGAAATGCGGGCAAGGCAGATGACGATTATCGTTGTTTGACAAAAGGGTGTAATTTTGCTTAAGAGTGTATGATTCCTACACTCTTAAAACGGTTGCACCCTTTGGGGTGTATATTTGTCCCACAACAATAATCGTCATCTGCCTTGCTTGCGTTTCCTTTCTTGAAAGCTCGGCGCTCGCTACTTTCCTGTCGAGAAGCTGCGTCACACTGATAACGCGCATGCCGCTCGTGACTGGGAAGTACCAGGCTCGCAGCGTTAAAGAAAGGAAACGCGGGCAAGACAGATGACGATTATTGTTGTGGGACAAATATACAACCCAAAGGGTGCAACTGTTTTTATAGTGTATGATGATCAAGGACGAGAGGGGAATACATTCTTAGGCAAAGTTACACCCTTTGACTTGCCCCTTCTGCCACACAACAATAATCGTTATCTGCCTTGATGCGTTTCCTTTCTTTAACGCTGCGAGCCCGGAACTTTCCAGTAACGAACGGCACGCGCGTTATCAGAAGGGGCACTCCAAAGGGTGTAAACTCTTCTATGCTGATAACGCGCGTGCCGTTCGTTACTGGAAAGTACTGGGCTCGCAGCGTTAAAGAAAGGAAACGCATCAAGGCAGATAATAATATTTGGGGTTTTACGTGCCAAAACCACTTTCTGATTATGAGGCACGCCGTAGTGGAGGACTCCGGAAATTTTGACCACCTGGGGTTCTTTAACGTGCACCTAAATCTAAGCACACGGGTGTTTTCGCATTTCGCCCCCATCGAAATGCGGCCGCCGTGGCCGGGATTCGATCCCGCGACCTCGCGCTCAGCAGCCCAACACCATAGCCACTGAGCAACCACGGCGGGTTCATCAAGGCAGATAACGATTATTGTTGTGTGGCAGAAGGGGCAAGCCAAAGGGTGTAACTTTGCCTAAGAGTGTATTTAATAACGGGCTATTTCGGTCAAAGGAAGGTTCTATTTTGACTTGATGATTCGGACGTGAAATGGGCATCTAAGTGCTGATAATTGGGAAGTGCTGTGATAGACATCGTGAAAAAGAGACAGAAGTGGTAGCATTATGCGCGATTGCAGAGAAAACTTCAGGGATGTTTTTATTGCAGTTATGCCAGACGTTCGAGGCTTCTTTTTTTTTTTTTTCTATGAGACGGGCATTTTTGTTTTGAAGAGATTCAATTTTATTTATTACGTACGCCTGGTTAAGGTTCCAGATTTGTGATGTATAATCAGGTTCTTGGGCGAACTAGTGTATATTAAGCTACAAGTTTATTTAATATTTGTTGTAAAACGGGCGAAATAGAAGTTGCGCTCAATGAATCCGGGCCTCTTACACGCGCTGCTAGTTACAGTAAACTCTTCAGTTGCAAGAACGTCGGTGTAACGAATATTTCGGAATAACGAACTTTTAGGAAATCCCCGGAAGTTTTTCTATGTATTCAGCGCGAAAGTATTTCGGTTAAACAAATTTCTGAATAGCGAATATTTCAGTTGAGCGAATTTGATCGGTGGACCCGGGCTTATTTATGAAATCAGTTCGACAAAGTTATGCGCTCTGCAACGCCGGGGTAGCCGATGCCCGCCGCCCCCAAATCGCCCCTCCAGCGGTGACTGTGTGCAGTGTGACAGTGAGCTGGTTACCTGTGCTGAACTGTCAGGACTGGAAATTGTTTACAGTGTTCTTCCCGAAGAAGAAGAGTGCGAGGAGGAAGATGCGATGGCAGAGGCAGGTTCGACTTGCGAATCGCTGAGCAAAGCACGAGAACTGCAGGGTATAAACGTCCGGATATAAACCATCAAATACCAAAGCTACTAAACATCGTTGAGCAAAAAATTGATCTTCATGCACCTCGTTTTAAGCAGTGTATAAAAAGCTTTCTCATACATGATCAAATTACTTATACATAGAATGCTATTGTACTACCATTCTTTTTATGTACTATATATGTATACTTTAATCTGTGCTGTAATGTAAATGCACAAACAAAAATTGAAGCATAAAATGTCTTTTCACATAGACGTTGCATAATGTACAAACTATCGTGTTTATTTGTATTTTCTACGTCGTACTTGCCCGTTCTTGTGTTATATTTGCTTTTTTTCGTACATTGAATTATCATGTAAGCCGAACACGCTCAGGAGCAAGAGCCCCTGTCAGGCCATATGGCCTTTCGTTCTTGTTTCCTCTTTCTGTAACAAAGAAAGAAATACAAACCTCAAACTTCCGTCTACTTCTGTCGCCCCCACGGCGCGCAGCATCGATTTATCGCTCCGTCACTTCATGTAGTAAGTAATGCATGTCGCTCCATTGCGCACTTGGCCCTTGCGCCACTAAACTATAGTGTGCTAGAATACTAGTACACTGTAACTAAACGCCACACATCATCATCATCATCATCATCATCGAGTCGCCCCTTTCGGTGCCAGCTGCGATCGACAGTCCGCTGGTAACATATGTGTGGAAAGTGAAAGCTCGGCGCGATGTTTCGACTTCGCTAATCAAAAGCGAGGGAAAGAAAGTGGTCGAAGGCAAGATATTAAAAGAAAGGCGCTGCGTAGTTGACCCGTGCGCTTCGGGTGGTGTTTTTGTTTTCCTTCGTTTCGCGTTTCGTCTCGCCCCCTTCGTCGCTTGACGGGAAGTGTCAAGCCGGGGGGTGGCGGAAGCGCGCGCTTCCGGCGGACGCGGGCGCTTGCGTTTCCGCGTGCGAACTGTCTGCGTAGCGCGCAGTAATTTTTTTTATGTATATATTTTTTTCCCCGCCGCGATCCACTTCGCGACGTTTCTCTTCTCTTCTCCGCATTCTACGGAGCACGGCGTCGCAACTTGGCGACTGCGCGTCAAGCGCACCGCGAACCCCTTCCTATCGGGTGCACACGAGTGCCCGCCGACCGACGGACACGATGAGACGGTGGCCCTCGATGCGATCCGTTTACGGTTCCACGCTGAGCCTGTTCGAGGACTCGTCCAAGTATCGCGTGAGTTTGAGCGACGTCGCGGCTTCGCTTCCGAGATGGCGCGTGCGCATGTCCGTCGCAAGACGTCTTCAGGTTTGTCTCGGGCGTCCCTGCGACCTTCGTCTATGCAATGGCTTCTCGCAAACCCAACGCCTGCTTGGTGTCTTGTGTCGCGCCGTCGCTGCTGCGCTGATGCATGAGTCAACTTTCTGGTGTACGAGTAGGTAGGGAGGGGAGGAGGGACGTAAATCAGTCGCTCCGTTTGGTTTATGTTCCAACGTACAAGGGTTTCTTGCTGGTTTAAGTGATACCACCCTGTTTGAGCTACTTCATTTAAGGGCAGGAACCAGACCAACGGATTTTCTGACAGTGGGATGGGGGATGTTTTGTATGAAGTGGCCCTGAAACTGTATAACACAGGCGTCGAAACCAAAGGCAAGGCAGTTATGTTAACTGTGTTAACCCTGCAAGTTAACTGTGGCCCTTTAACTCCCACCACTCATAATATGCCACAGTATGGTCTTCATGGACCTGTACTTTGTATACGTCCCATGTGAATTGTGTGTTACAAAACCGTTGAACAATGCCTGACTTATGTGAGCCACACATTCAAGCAAAGATATAGGCCTGGTATATCGTACTGATAGTGTTATTCATATATGAATATGATATATGCTTCCTCTTCCCTCGACACCCAAGCAAAAATCAGCATGTATTCTAAATATACGCTGAGGTATTGTAAATAAATAAATATATATATAATATATTCGCGGCCTGCCTGCCTTAAGTGAACGAAAGCTTGTTTCCCTTTTTAGCAGCCCTGTTAATTTACATGAATATAACAGTGCATTGCATATAACATTGCATCGCAGTTCCCGCACATCGCACACATCTAAACGGCAGTAATGTGCTAGGAAGTGAATGCAGGACTGACCAATGGTAGCTGTGATGTTCAGAGGATGTTTTGCCAAGCAATATGCATTCACTGAATGGTGGCAGGTTGGGCCAGTTGGTAGTTCATATACAGTGAAATTTGTTTTGAAGGTGTATAGCATGAACCAGTAAAGCAGGACAACAAAGTGGAAAGGCCAGACAGCTTTGGGGTCGGCAGAGAAATGCTCGAAATGCACACGATAATGTACAGGCACCGACAAAAGTGGTATACTCCATGCAGCGGGAGCCGGAGCAGCGGCACACTGCATCGCGACGCCATCTACATTGACACGAGTCAAGCGACATGCCTGCAGATAATAAAGGGCACCCATTGGCTGTCTCGATACCAGATGCTGCCTGTAGATGGCGTTGCGGTGCAGTTTGCCGTTGCTCCGGCTCTCGCTGCGTGGAGTATACCTCTTTTGTCGGCGCCTGTACATCAACAAGGGCTTGTAAGCTAAGGCATCACACCTCTTTAGAAACGTGCTTGTGTGCATTACTATTTGTGCTTGGTATTTTCCTTTGCAAAAAAATGCAGTGAACAAAAGTAAACAAGGGCTCGCCAAGAATGTTTGTTGTTCTGGTTCTTGTGGTTTCTTTTGAAAGTTTAATTCCTTCCAGTAAGGACCTGTATAAATTCGTCACATAACTTGCAAACAGCTTTCTTTTTCATTATATGTTCCTGTCAATGAATTCGGTTGTTTAAACAAACATTTGTGACCTAAAGGCGACTGTTGCCTGTGTTACTCATTTGTAAAAGTTAAAAGGAAAATGTTGAACTTTGGGCCACCAAATGAAAACCTTGATATCGCCCCAATTTTTCTCTTTAAAGATAACACCGATATTTCCAGAAATTCAAACATATGAAAGACAAAAACGAGAAATTCCACTTTTAATATGTGCACTGGTGATACTGTCGAATGTCAAAGGCATGCAGATTCTGAGGCCTAGAAAACATGAATTTACTTTATGTGCACATTAAAGCAGCAGTTTATCAATTGCGCGCAAGGGCATGGTCAGCATCATTGAATAGCTTTACTAGGCAACACGAATTTTCTTGATGGGAACCACGTCAAAGAAAATCACAACTGCTTATTTGAACTGTACTTTGTTCAATCCCCCTACAGTTGCACTTGGCTTTTATGGCTCACCATTGGCTTTTAATTGCTTACAGATGGGAATGTGACAGTAGTGTAGTTACAGCCATAGGAAGGAAAGGGACACTGTGAAGCCAAACAAATTTAGGGAAAAATAATTATGTTTTTTGAAATAGTGAAATCATAAGGAAAAAACAATTAATGGGGTTAGACCAGTCAGTTCCAAATACTTATGCAATCGGATCTCTTGTATGTACATTTTGGTTCTGTTGTGTCGTGCCTAGATGGGTCATCCTTGCTTTTCCATGTGACATCATAAAGCAATATGTCAACGTGTCTCACTTGCTGTTGCATTTCTTCTTTTTCTCCCCGCAGATGAGCGATGGGCGGCGAAGTCAAGTGGTCCTCCTGGATGAGCGTCGCCTCGACATTCTCATTCAGGTGCCATGCGCATGCCATGCATGCCATTCTCCTTAAAAGCAAAGCTTTATTTGCCTCTTCTCTAGGGCATCGCATTTTTTCCTCCTTATGTGTCACTCGGTATGTGCCACTGGGTATGTGTTCATTCTTGGCCAACCACCCCGAATGTGTACCACTGTGACACTGGGCGCATAGAAACTCTAAATGTATTTACGTACGTGTTGCACTTCTGTCTGTCTTGACACATATTTCCAGGTGTGTTGTGCTTCTTACTCGTGTCATACTTTGTTGATGCCTCTCATTGACATCCTTTCCCTAGACATGCATCATGCATCACCTTCGTCCTCGTTATGCAGACGGCTAACAGCTACAGGCAATGAGGCTGTGCTGGTGTCATCCGCTTCTGCTATTGCTAACTCAGACAAGCTTGGCACCATTTAGATTCTTACGTAACAATGGAACTTGGGAGAGGGGGGGGGGGGGGGGGGTATGTTTATTGTTGCTCAGCTGCGCTGGAATGAATATGGCCGAGCCATCTGCAGTTGGTGCACCAGTTCGTGCTTTCATTTTCTTTATCTGTCATTAGCAAAATAATGTGCCTGTATATTTTTCTGACAAGTGACCGTGACATGTGGTAGCAAATTGTAAAATAGCCACAACTACAACTGAGTGTCAGGTGAATTGCATTTGGGAAAACAGTAAATGTGACGTTAAAAAAACTATTGAAATTAGATGTGTACATTCTTCTTTTTTTCTTGCTTGGTTTCTGAATTGGTTTCTAATAAAGCTGAGCTTATGAGTTTTTTTTATATTGGCCACTAACTGTAGAAAATCTCTACTACAAAAGAAACAATTGATTGTACCATAATTAAAAGTTAATAAAGTTTGAATTATAACTGGGACATGCTGCATCCGGCTGTCATTTGAGTATATACAGCATTCTTATTTGCAATCTTCTTTTTTTTTTCTTTTTGTTGTCTCAGTTCTTTTTGATAGTGCACAGATAATTTTTATTGTAACAAAAGTAATATATTGCAGTAGTAGAGACTAGGTGGAAGCTAAATAATGTTGTTACTCAAAGTGCATTAAGAAACTGACAACAGGTGTTCTTATCTATGTTTATATCACACCATTTTGTTTTGCCTGTTAGCCAACAGAAAGTATGAGCTGGCAGTTGTCTTACGGACCATTTATAAGAGCCTATGTCTTTTATGCCTATAGTACTCTTAAGATGTTTCTCTTTTGACATTGGTGAATGGGGTACAAAGTCCATTTCAGTTTCAAGTTGGTGGTGTTTTCAACCACATTCTACATAGGTTTCTTTTCATGATTATGTAGCCACATTTTTGGCTGTGTTTGTTGATGATGGGGAGAAAGATGTCCAGGGGCCCAGGCACACCTTTACTTTGCCTCAGCTTTCTTAAGAATTAACTGAAGATGCTCCTCCTCTTGACCTTGTCATAGCATCATTTTGTGTTGGTACTTTCATGTTAATTTTTACTTTCTGCCCGCAGCCAAGGCTGTATGCCTGCGACCTCCTTGATATGGTGGCCTCCCACTTCAACCTCAAGGAGAAGGAGTACTTTGGCCTGGCATTTCTCGATGAAACGTTAGTAGTTGCAAGTTGTCTGAATTAGTTTTTTTACCATTGTGTACAGTTGTGGACAAATGAAATGTGAACACAGCAACTCACACAGAAGCATATAACACGGAATATGTTTTTAGAAATTTGTTCATTTGTTGTTGGCTAAGAATGGCATATGACACGTTAAAGTTCCAGTCAAATGCACTTTAGTATCTGGTATCTAAAACACCGTCCTTGGATTCTTCTGTCTTCTGTTATCACATGTTGGTTTTATGTGCCCACAATATACGTATGAGGGGTGCTCCTCTTTAAGTTTTCCTGAATTGGAACAAACTGCCTGTTGCAGTTGACATAATGCTAATCCTTGAGCTGGATTATTCAGAGAGGCAGGCATTACTTGCACGAGAGATTGAAACACATGTTCAACTAATTAACAAGAACCCACGAATTAGCTTCTGAATTAATTAAATGGAGGAGAGCAGCAATTATAGTAATGTCAGGGTCAACAGAAATTTACATTGGGCAATAGTGCTTGTGTAATCTGCATAGACCATAATCCTAGCACTTGCAGGATCTCTCTTTCTACAGCGTGAGCTGTTATGGGATCATTCCAACAGCCATTTCGAGTGGCGATAGTGTCCGCCGCCATTGTCTGGTGTCCGTAGCAGCTATCACCGGGAATGAGAAAGAAAGAGACCCAGTTACAGCCGGGATCGAACCTGGACCTGCTGTGTGGGAGTCTGATACTCTACCACTGAACCACACCAGTGCTTGCTAGCATGCAGCAGAAAAATGACCTATAAACGCGTCCTAGCGCATGAGGAGACTCGCAGTGTGACTTGTGCACTGCGTATTGTCGATACGTGCATGTCTTGCATTGCACTTGTATATTATTACACCAGGTAGAACACCATGTAGCAGATGCACATGTAGCGACACAAGGCAGTCAAAGAAAGTTTGAAGAAGAAAAAGAAGTTTAAAGAGATGTTTACAAGAATGCTAGAAAAAATATGCGTTATGTACCTGACTAAATCCAGCTGGCTAGGTGACTATGCAACCACCGCATTTCAAGGGGGATGCCAATAAATTGTCATCATTGTTAGCATTTTATCGTACCATTTGCCTTGCAATGCGAGTCTCGTGCTGCGTAGTGTCTATATGTGCGCCCTTTGCATTGCAGTTGCATATTATTACACCAGGTGGCCCGCCGTGTAACAGTTGCATAGGTAGCAGTGCAAGGTAGACAGAGAAGTCTTGAGGAAAGAAAAGAAGATTGTGGAGGACAAGCCACAGCTCGCCGTCTGTGCCGGGCGGACAGTTCACATTGTTCTTGTGAAAATGCCATGAAGACCTGTAGTGCATGGTGCTGAAAATGGAGCTCCTAAGTAGCTGCTCTCCAGGTTACACTGTAACTGTGCTACGTGTGCCATGCAGGCCTGTGACTTTTTGTTGTTTATGAGGTGGTCCTTGTGTTTCAGGGGCCATTACCATTGGCTGCAGCTCGACAAGCGGGTTCTTGAGCATGACCTGCCCAAGAAGTCATCTCAGGGTTCCTTGGTGCTCTACTTTCTGGTCAAGTAAGCATGAGCATTGATGTCGGTCATTTCTTCAATGGCCTAAACTTGCCAGTTTAATGTAGTGTCGCCTTGGCATATTATGGTGAATAGCGCAAGCACGAAAGTTGTGACTGCCTTCTAAGGCCATGCTCTAGTGAACTTTCACATCCAATCCATAGTGTAGTAGCCAATTTTGTGAATCTGACAACTGTCGTGCGTCTATTTTGTGACAGACCTGCAGCTGTCAGACATCTGTCAGACGGGCAAATTTTGTGTTCCTTTTAACGGGAGTCATGCGCAAGTGTCACTCGAAAAGGGTAGTGACACCGTAGAACAATATTCTTGCACGAGTAATATTTCAGCTGCTCTTCTTTTAATCAAGAACAACAACTGTCATTGCTCAATTTTAGTGGCCACTGTTAATCGTGTCTTTACCTTTCTTGAAGAATATTAGAAAATTGCTCAGGTTTGCAACAGTGTATATGATATGTTGCCGTGAAGATGTGCTTTTCACAATAAAAGAACAGCATTAATTTCTGTATTCCAAATATCAATGATAATTTCAGGTGCGTTTTGTAATAGCCAATCATTAATGCCATCACTCCTGAATGACACTGTTTCGCAGTTTTTGCTGTCTAGCTGCAGGGCATCAAGTCCAAGGCACTCCAAGAAGCAAAGTGCGCTCACTCCAAAGTGATGCTAAACTATGTCAGTTGGATTGGAGTATTAGTTAGTTATCTATGTTTTGAAAGTTTCATGTGAAACCATGTTTCAAAGAAGTATGGCTTCTCAATTAGGTAGTTGTCATGCATTGAGAGATTCTGTGCTGTGGTTCATAATCTCTGGGTGCTAGTACTTATAAAGAAAAGGCCAGTTTTATTTGTACTCTGTTAGAATACTACTGCGATTTGAACTGTGAAAAAAGAAAAATCTCCATTTTATGTTTTCATGTTCTAGGTACTATGTGGAAAGCATTTCCTTGCTGAAAGATAGCGCCACTGTAGAAGCATTTTATCTTCAGTGCAAATCGCTCATTGCCAAGGCAAGTTCAATAACATAGGCTTTCTTTAATCACTAGTTTTCAGCCTAGTGCAAGCCCTAAGTTGTGTCTTTCTTATCAGGGTGCATTGGAAGCGGATTCCGAAACAGTGTTTCAGCTTGCTGCTCTAGTCCTTCAAGCAACATATGGGAACTATGTTGAGTAAGTACTTATGGTTGCTCCCCCCCCCCTTTTTCTAATTTTAATGCTTACTACAATTTTAATGTCTGTTTTGACAAAGAACTTAGCGCTTTCCTTTCCCTCCTTTGTTTTTGTCTTACATTGAGTTTTCTGGTAGTGTGAAGTGAAACTTGTGACCTGAGCTTGGTTAGATCGGCGCAACCCTAATATTGTTACCCTGTGCATGCCAATGTTGCAGTGATCAAACCACAAAAACGCATCTCAAGAAGCTTCCTGTTCTTCCTACCAGTGCACTTAAAGCACACCCGTCCATCTCCTACTGGTAAGATTCCAAGCAGAACTGTTTTGCACGCATGAAAGTAGATTGGTCTGCAATCTGCACATTATTTATAACTGTTTGGTAGGTAATGTTGCACTGCTGTTTCATGTTTTTTTTTTTCTGTTTCTTGCCTTTCAGTGAAGGCAAAGTCATCGAACATTATCAGGAACTGGCAGGACGCTCAAGGGGTTCAGCCATTATTGCGTGAGTTACTTTTACAGTGATACCCTATGGGGCATTCCATATAGCGAACATGAGCACATATAAGTGCTCAAAAGGGGCTTCTGTTCACCAGTGAAATTTCCCATTAGGTGTGTAGTCCGTGCTGTTAAAGATGAACTGCAAAAAAAATTTCGTCCATGTAGTAAGCCAAGCTTGAAATGCAAGTGGATGCAAGGTGAAAAGCTAGGAAAATGGACATTTTTGATATCAAAACTTATGAAAGTACCACCATTACTACTTGTTGGGGATGAGAGATCCGAGAATTTTGAGAGACAGCATGGCGTCTGGGCATGACCTCCGTGCTCTGGTAGTGCTAGTGGCGCGATGAAAATTTCAGAGGCCATATTATGGCATGTCTATCATCTTCTAATCACCAAGCACCCATGTCTTCTGCTACAGGGCTATTTAAAGGCTGTTAAAAAATGCCAATAACCAGCATTGTAGCTTTGCCAAGGTTGCTTTGTTAGTACTATATGCTACTCATTTATAACCAATTTAGCCAAACTAAAATTTTGTTGTGGTTGTCCTTTAAGGAAGACTGCATTTGATGCTTCCAGGAAGGGAGATACTGAACTCTGCAGGCAAGCATCTATTTAATGGATATTGCTGTGGAGGTGAATTAAATTATTCGTTGTTGCAGAAATTGTTAGCATGGTTTGTTGATGGGGATATCCACCATAATCTTAGTACATGTTAATATTTAAATCATTAAGCTAAACTGTTACATCGTTTACACACATTCTGCGCTGTAGAAATAATTTAAATTGATGTTGCATAATGCGTAGTCCACATGTCATAACATCATAAAATTTCGAAAGCAAGTTTTCTTCGCAGTGCTACATGCTGCTATGCATATTTGGGAAGACAAAAAAAAACAAAGAAACCTGCAGGGAGGGAGTCCTTGTCACGAACAATAAAATTTTCACTAGGCTGCTTCAGGTATTTGGCTACATTCGAAATTTTTGTATACTAGCCTCCTGGACTTGGTGCTTGTGAACTTCTGTAAACTAAAAGAGATTCTTGTAAAAGTTAGGTTGCCTAGAAATCTCCTAACTTTAGTTTATTTCTGAGCGTTAGTGTGGTTACTAATTGTGAGTTGCTTTCCAGATACATGAACCTTGTAGAAAACCTGCCGACATATGGTATTCATTTTTATGAAGTTAAAGTAAGTTTTGCAACTTCTCACTCTTTATGGCTGTTGGCTTTTGGAAGCGGCTACTCATGGCAACCCCTGTTTCCCATTTGTGGCATAGGACAAAGGAGGCATTCCTTGGTGGGTTGGTCTCAGCTATAAAGGGGTCAGTCAATATGACTATAATGACAAGAAGACACCAAGAAGGGTAAGTTGTAGCAGTAGTATTGCAAATTTTGATTTCTAAAATGTTATTTATTTATTTATTTATCTTTTTATTATTTTTTTATTTTTGCAGTGCCTTCGGCATTTCTTTGTGCCTGTGTTTGCTGGTTTCTATACACCTGCACTTTCATTTTCTTTTTCACAGTTCTTTCAGTGGAAACTTCTGGAGAACCTTTATTTTCGGGACAAAAAATTCTCAATAGAAGTTCACAACCCGAGAAGGTATGTGCTGGTCCTGGGTACTTTGCTGTGGAAAAATTTCGTGCCGACAGAATCATTGCAAATTTTTTTTAGTTTCCTTTAATGTCACTGATGTGTGCCGTTGAGAGAGATAGATAAACTTTTTTTAACAAATGGCTCTTTGTCCGAGCTGCTGGCGCTGGCACCGCGGTGTCATGTGCTGCTTTGAAGATTTATGTGCCCTTACAAAATGGATGTGTTACGGGTAGTGGGGATGCACTTATTTTCACCACAACATTCCAAGCTTATTCCTTGAATCAAGCAACCTTGTGTAGCTGTTGCAGTTTCCTTCTGGATGACAAGTCACTGTTGTTTAAAAGACCATGGTTGAAAGGATGGTTTGGCTCATCGCCTATTCCTGTACGCTTGCAGGAGTACGTTGTTGTGCAAGGTCTTTCGAGTGGGCTGGCAAACTGCCCTATTTGGCTGACCATCTGCCCCATATTTTTGACCCCTTCTATTTTCCTTGTAGAGTGGTCCATGCCCTGAGCAGTTTCAATGTGTACGAGGATGTGATAGAGGCACCCCCTGAAGGGTTCGATCCCCTGGCTGATGCCATTAGCGATTCCACAACCCAGTAAGTGCTCTCGTCCCTCTGTTACCTCGCTTTGACTTCCCTAATCTCCCCTTTTGTGGCAGGAGGTGGATGGAAGGGTTCCTCTTCTGTGTCAGGCAGCGCACTATTAACCCTTTGAGTTTCGAGTGCTTGGAAGCTTCAGTGTACTGCACTCCCGTAGTTACCATTTTCGTCTCTTTTGTGGGAGGAGTAAAGTGGGAGGATTTGTTTGGGTGCATGTGCCAGCGGAATTGCCATTTGAGAGCTGGGCCTGTGAGGAGTTTCTGTGTGCCACTTGCCAATCTGTTCTTTCTTTTTTTTTTTTTTCTGTGCTTCGAATGCAAATTTTGCAGTAGTAACAAGTGACCGAGCTTGGTGCACGATTGGCAGGCTTATTTATGATATCATGCTTTACTCCGCCTAACAAATTACTTTCCTGAAAGTTTACTTGAATTCATTCACCTTAAAGCTTTCACCAGTGCCTCAAGTTCTTCTCTCTTCATTGAACATTCTTCTTGCGTGATGGTATGTGAGGAAGTGGAAGGCCTACAGCAAAATCTCATGACTTTTTCACACTTTTTCAGTTTCACGAATTCATTTCCACTATCACCCTTAATGAAGTTCATTAAGAATTACTGAATTTCAGCATTACTCAAGAGCCACATTTGCATCCTGCACTTGTGCATATCAGATGGTCAAGCATTTGAATAGCAGAAGTTGTAGAAAAGAGCCAACAATAAAACGCATCACTTGTCATCTGTGCATGGAAGCACCAAATAGCTGGAACCCCTTGTTATATGGTGAGGCAGCTTGAGGGTTCTTTCTTCTTGAAACTGGCTGACATTGTGAACTAGCAGGGGTCGGTGCAAAGTGAATACTCAAGGACTGCAATAAGGCGTACATAAGGGCTTGTTTCGATCAACAGTATTGTTACCGACACTCACATAGTTAAGGTACTCCTATTTTAATTCTTCTTGCCCTCTTATCCTAGTTTTTCTCCTCTACTACCTCTTTGTATGTTTTTCAATCTCCCTATTAACTCGCCACTTTTTTGCTCAATATAAGTTTAATGATTTAAGCAGTTTGCTGGTTTGTGGAGCATGTAATTTGCTACTTCAGTGACTAATTTATATCTTGGAAGTGGATTCGCGCTGCAGAATTAGTTCAGTTATTCAAGAATAGAGCCAATTTGGCTGCCTGCAGACAAGGCGTTTACCACACAATGCAGACATGTCTAATTAGCCTTAGACATGAATGACCTTATAATAGGACATCGAAAGGTGGCCAGTTATGTTATATTGCTGTACATTGTTTTTTAAATCTGTGGCATTATAAAATGTTCTAGCCTGAGGGGTCAGGTTTCACGCCAAGCACCTGGCAACAAGGGGTAAGAAATAAACACAAAATGTGTAATTTACTGTCAGTGCGTGAGAATTTAGTTTTGCAAACTTCACGTGTGTGCACATCCTCGTCACATTACGGTGCATTATAGTAAGAAAAGAATGGAAAGTAGATTTTTTTCTTTACCACAGAAACCCAGTAATCACATGTGTAACTGAACATTTCCTTGCCTACCCATTTTGTTTACTTATAACATTGTCCTGTTTCATTTTGCTAATGTTATATCTTGCGGTTGTAGTCCACTGTGAAACAAAAAGCACTAGATAGTTTTCTTATTCATATGAAAGTGTATCTAGCCGTTGTCAGGCACATCATCGAGGTCATGACCTGGAAGTTTGCAGAACAAATAGTCTTGCCTGGCAGTGATGTTTTTGTTTCTTTAACAATAAGGAACAGAAGTGTTCTTCTCCTGATACTGTGAATGTAACATCCAGTGACCTCTGCCAGGCTTTGCACATATGAGCTGCCTTATTGGTCAGTTCGTCCTGCTTAAATTCCTGTAAAACAAGACCATTACAATTGTACCTAAGTAAATAAATACTGGACACTTTTTTTCCTACAGCATTGGTGTCTTGTGTTTGTTTTTATTTTCTGTTATTTTCCAGAGTGTCTGTAAGCAGGAGAACTTTTGGGCCTGGAAATGTGACGGTGGTTGTTTGGTTTGCGGCTACGCCTGCCCTGACCAAGAGCATTTGGTCAATGGCCATAGCCCAGCATCAGTTCTACTTGGACAACAACGTTGGCAAGGTAAAGATGCATGACTTTGCTTGTAATTCAAACTTAGTGAATGTGTAACTATGTTGAGTTTTCAAGCATTTTTCCAATTATATCCATCCTGCCAAGCATATTGCACTGCCAAGTTCACAGCTTAAAATTGCTTGAGAAATTTATTCAGCTTCTTTCAGCACTTCTACTTACGCAGTTTTGTCTGTGAAAGAAAAGTCAAGTATTGACCTCTTCAAGGAATAGCTTGCAGTGTTGGGTACTGCTTATTCAACAATTTCTTTACTACTCCTGTCTGTAATGTCTCCTAAACAAATGGGCTATTGAAGTAAGCGCATTAATTCTGATCTTTTTATACCGCTTAAGTTAGTTGTAGCTGACTGCTCATTTTTCATAGCAGGAGAAAGAAAAAAGAGTAATGGCAGTTGCATTAGAAGAAATTATGCCACGCCTAATGGTAACTATCTTGCAAAACGGAACTGCAAGGCAGCGGTCTACTGTGTTATTGTGCTTCTGTACAGTGATGCTAAAACTCCATCATCCTTGCAGCTCTCTATTTAGGTTTTTCAAACATAAAGTGAATATTGGCTGCACTTCACTTCATTTACAGAGGAAGATTGAAGACTTAAGTTGCCTGGAAAAGTTTGCTGCCGAGCTGTCTAAAAGCTCCCAATCTTTATCATCGGCCAGCACAGGATCCAACCTGAGCAGAAGTGCAAGTTGTCATAGTCTTCCTGCCATCAAAATTGAAGGTACTTGTTACTTTTGTTGGACATGTTTTGCCCAGATGCCTTATACAGTGACAGTGTCATATGTGAGTTTAAGGACAAGGGAACAGCTTCTGCCATCAACAGCTGCATCCCAGTTCTGCATAGACGGCGCTCTCTCCTTCCTTTTTTCCAAACTGGCCATAATATTCGTGTTGTTAGCAAGATGTCTTCCGGGAACAGAAATTTAGAGACCATCATATCAGCAAAAATTAGAAATCTCTTTAAAGGGCCCCTCTCCAGGCCACATAGCAAATTATGGTTATATGCTGGAAGTTATGTGCCCTCTAGGTAGTGTTCTGCCGCAAGAATTTTTGAAGTTTGTTCCTTAGTAGCCAAGATAGAAATATTTCAGTGCCACAAACCCATGATTTCAGTATGTGAAGGCCACTGCTAGGAGAGACATTCTCTCCAATTGCCCTGTCTAGCCTCCTGAAGCGGAATTTCTTCGCTGCGTTCTCCAGCACTGGAGCTCAAGGATTGCGTGACGAAGACGTCACGGGGGCCCTGCCTTCATTTTTTCCCCCTCGCTTTTTTGCTGCACGGTACACTTCCGCTGACGGCATCACGTGTGGGCTGTTGCGTTTGTCTTGTTTCACGCAGCACACGATTTTGCACGTTGTGCACGAGAACACCTGACTAGCGGTATAAGTCAGTGCTATGCAAATACTGAGGCAGACAGAAGTGGTTCATAGAGCATGATCGTGCGTTGGATCAAGGTAGAAAATGACATACTTCCGTTGTCTGCGCACGCGACTGCACGACGTAGGAACAAGCAGACAAAACGGAAGTACATCTCTCTTGTTGCAGTGCGAAGTAAAACAAGAACACACGAACATTTGGTTTGTGTATTTTATTATTTCTCTAATTCGTCTATTGGAAGCAACAGATTACACAAATAACAGATGTCTTGAATAATTCTCGAAGTCACGTGTCACTGTGAGTGATGTCACAGCAGTGCGATGTACGTATGTGCACTTGTGCGATATACGTAGACTCTTCGGCTGGAAGCGCGGCACCCTCTAAGAGAAGGGCAAACGGTGTTCGGTTTGAAATTTCAACTCTTTCTGTGGCTTATAGCAATGTAGTACTTAGCAGACATGATCGTTAGCGTGCATTCTATGCAAGGCGCCACACACTGGCCAAACCTGGTGGGGGGCACAGCCATCTAATGTGAAGTTGTGACAGTGCATTGCATTGGCTGAGCATGTGCATGTGGGCTGTACCACTTGTATTCGGTCAGCTGCTTGCCTAGGCTGCAAGAAATTTCTATTGCGGCACCTGTGGTTCCCAGGCTATTAATGCGACTGTACAAGCATGCTCACTTTTATTAAAATTGCTCTTAGGACCCATTTCTTTGGATTTCGCCTTTGGCACTCTTCTAGGGTAATCTTTGCTACAAGAATACTGCTTAGAGAATTGAACATAGAATCCCGCTTTGCCAGTAAAAATGATGCTAGGTGAAAATGGATGCTAGGTGAGTGCTGTATGTCCATTTTGGGTGCTGAAGTAACATTTTCAGCAACCTCCACATAAGATAAGTGCTTGGATCAGCTGCAGAGGTAGCGGGAAGATAGGCAGCTTTGTGGTGTGGCCTGTAGACAAGCATACAGACATGTTAAGAACTAAAAGAACCCGTAACATCAACCACTGTCAAAATTGAGTCACTCAGTCAACTTTTCATTATTTTCTGTCCTCTCTGCTGCCACAGACCAGACAGACCACCAGAAAGTGAATGAAGAGGCCGAGCGGGCAAAGCAGGAGATGCTGACAGCACTCAAGGCTCGCAAGGAGGCCTTGGAGGAGGCGCTGCGAAAGAAGATTGAGGAGCTGAAGTCTGTGTGCGTCAAGGAGGGCGAAGTGACGGGCGAGCTGCCTCCAGAGATGCCCCTAGCGCCTGGGGAGCCTCCTCCGCAGGTGCGTCGGCGTGTCGGCACAGCCTTCATCCTTGATGACCAGCTGCTGTCCAATGCGAAGAGCAAGGTGGGTGCAGCACCATGGGCTCGTATCTTATTATGACAACACAAATGTGGTTGGTGAGGGTACAAGTGTGTGCAGCAAAAAAGGATGCCCATCTGCACAAGAGTTGTAGCAAGCATAGCGGTCTGTCTGTGCAAACCTCTCTCAACCAGTGCACCTCTTAGCAGCCTGATTCCTGGCCGAGGAGCTGCTTGTACTTGTCTTGCATACTGGTGGGTGTCCTGCTGCGGGGATCGAACCGTGCACTTCCCGCATCTGAACAAGACAACCTACTTACTGAGCCACAGGCTGCCATGGTTTTCATGTGCAATGGCTTGAGTCTGGAAGGAGACGGTGGTGTGTCATCAGCATCTCTCTGACTCTGAGTGTGACACCAGCACACAACGAAACAATGACTCACATTCTTTACAACATAGATATGGCCTGAGGATAGGTATCTTTCTGTTGCAGCACACGTATGAACTGCAAACAGCATGAACCTTTCTGTTGACTACATGCTCCTGTGTTGCTGTGAACAGGTCTGCACTCTGTACAGTAATGGTTTCAGAAATCTTCTTTTTTTTTCTAGGAAATTTGATGGATAGTCAAACCCTGTATGAAAGTAACATCCAAAGTAAAATGCCTTTGTTATGCCTAGTAGTCAGTACAAATGTAGGTGCAAAAGTTAGCATTGACTGAAACGAGCAATATATGCATTGATGGGGATCATTGTTGCGTGACAGATTTATGCGCCAATGGATCCAATATTTTCAAGACTGAAAGTGCGCACCATAACAATAATAAGCAATGAGAAATGGGTGCCATGGAGAGGAATGAGTTACTATTGCTTGGACAGGATGTAGGTCAAGCACTGCTATAACTATTATATTATAATGAATAAATTACTGGAAGAAGTTCGTTGGCCTGTGTTCTACAGCTGCCACTTTTTTGGAACTTTTTGACTCGACGAGGTGAAGGACTGCCCCGCAATCTTCTGTCTCGCCTTTAATTCCAGGAGGAGACACTAAGCTCACTGGAGCTGGAGTATGAGCTGCAGAACAAGATAACAAGTGCTGCTCTGAGGTTGGCTAGTGACATGAGTGCAGACAGGAGCCTGAGGAGGCAGCGAAAGTTGTGCTATCAGCAGGCGCACGAAAAGGCATGTCGAGGCAATTGCTGTTTCGCATGTTGTACTTCAGATAAATAGTCTGGCTGTCTCATCCGTCACTGATGACTTGCTCATCACCACTTTTTATCTCCCGTTTATTTATAGCTCAAGCAAGTTGAAGAAAAACTGGGAACACTAAAAAAACAGAAGAATTGTGGTAAACTCAAACCTGTGCAGCAGTCTGATGATGGTCAGTATGCTTCTTTTTCTTCTTAATCTGCTAAAACATAATTATTTGTGACATGTGCTCTTGTTTGATGCATCAGTGTCTGTTCCTTGACTTCTGGATCGCCTTTATTTACGCAAGCGGACTCATTCTCTTCAGATTTAATACTGCTTTAATTCTCTGTTACGGCATCCTCCTGCAGCAATTAGCCATGAGTGCAGATGCTGTTGGCAGATAAATCCTTACTGGATATGCATTTGTCAACCAGCCTTGAATGCTGGTGGCTATGTTAGCTCAGAGTGTTTGCTGACTATCATCGATAGTTAGGTACTTGCTTGTTACTAATTAGGTACTCGGTGGTTGCATTATGATTCTTTACTCGACAAAATTGTACCTTGAAAGTATTGCAACCTCCATTATATGACACTCAAGTAGCATTTTCTCTCTTGCAGAACCAAGTGAGGACAACATCAGCCAGAGCACTGCGGGCAGTGGTAAGCAATAGTTGCATGCAAATGGTCTAGAAATTTCGAGGTACACCTAGAATCTGTGCTCTTATTTGTAGACATTTATCAAAATCAATCCGAATCCTTTCCCTTACTGGTATTTTTTCTGAGCTGTGCAAAGCCAAGAACTTCTTTACAAACTAAGACTGTCTTTTCTTCCTTCTCAGACACTCCATTTAGAGGAAGCAGCAATACATCAGATGTCAGCCCCACAGCATCGCCGAAGCTGGGCAGCTATGGCGGCCTCTTAACAGAGGTAAAGTAATTGCTGCCATCGTATGGACATACATTGAATTCTATGCAGTATTGGTCTTTTTTCTTCTATTTTATTGAATCACCTATGGTGGCTCTGCGGCTGTGACAAACTGCTGCTGCACAGGGTTGCTGTTTCAAATCTGAACTGTCGTGGCTGCATTCTGATGGAGGCCAAACTCGGAAAGGCTCACGTAATATCAAGTTGCTTATGTACTGTGTGACTTTTAATGTCAAACCCCAACAATTTCTGTTTTCATTAGTGATTGTGGGTATTGGGGACAGTATTGTCACTTTTGGCCTACTACCTGATCTGATGAAACCGTGAGACTCTTGTACCTTGCAAATGAGATTGACAGACAGTAGCAGAGCTGGTCACTGACTGTTTATTTAGGTGTAAGTAACCATTCATAAAAATACGGAAAGCAATGACAGTTAGCTACAGTGACCGGCAATGTCTTCAAGGGCTGGTCGAGGTCTTAGATGAGACATGATACCTGCTATGACAACACTCAAATGAATGCACGCATGGACATGCTGCAATATTCACATTGAAAGACTTCTTGAAGTCAATAGTTTGATGGCATCACGTCTGGTCTGGTAGTAAATTCATACTGTTAAAAAAAGGACTCCAACCAAAAAGCGTTTTTAGTACGTATTAGAAGTTTTGACTTCTGCAGGGAGGCTGGAGCTTCTAATACTTATTAGAACACCTTTTGGTAGGTGTCCTTTCTCTATTTTGTGACATAAAGGGCCTCTTATAGGTTACCAGTTGCATAGGTGAGGATTTTGACGGGTTTGCTTGCAGAGCTCAGTGAGGCCGCACTTGAAGACCTGTTAACACCTAAACAATGTAAATGGCCATATAAAGACCTGTGAAATCGGGCCAAAAGGAAATTAATCTTCCCTTCCTTATTTTTTATTTCGTATTTGTAGCTTGTATATATGAAACTTATTCACAACTTGTGCAAGACCTAGGAATCTTCATGGCATTAATCTTGTATATCATTAGCCCGTAAGTTAAAGGGGCCCCAAACCACTTATTATCAAAGTGTAGAAAGGTATTTGAAGTGAAAATAGGCTATTTCAGAAATACTTTACCGCAAGAAGTACTTCAATGGATTCAGCAGAAGTGGAGTTATTGGCAGTCAAGTACAGCCTCTGCTGTGCTCCTGTTCCTTCTTCAATGCCTTGCACTGCGAAGGCTACGGCACAGTGGGGCATGCCCACAATGCTCCGCCTTCTAAATGTCACTGTGAAATCCAGTTCAAATTTCATTTTGGATGTTAACGTAGACGCCACACCTTCTGCCTTTCGTGCCTACTATTCACTAAACATAAGCCAAATGCGGTTGTCCTCAGCCAGCTGCAGTGCGCTTAGCCAGTGGACTCGTGGCGGCACCCTGCGTCGGCCACAGTATCTACGCCATGTAGGTGACCACAGCTTCATGTCAGCTATTGGCCAGTTGCAGCCGTCTAAGGGAACGATGAAATAAAGCATCCGATGATGAAATAAAGTGTTCAGGAGAGAGTGAGGACAGGGTCTTCTGTTGAAAGGAGTGTTTGAGAGAAAGGTGACTTCGCAATCCACTTGTGAGCTCCGTGCACCGCGTACGACAGTAAAATTTGGCTGAGACGTTCACAGCAGCATATGCTGCCCGTGAATTATGTTATTTCACCAAGCCCGAGGGGTGGTTCGGGGCCCCTTTGAGCCTGCCGCAGTGGTTAAGCAGCTGTGATATTCTGCTGGTGAGAATGAGATGGGGACTTGATCTTGAGGTGGCACAGCCATGTTTAATCTGCAGCAGAATAGCACCTGTTTACTGTAGTTTCCATGTATACTCGAAATAACCCTGTGTCACCTTATTACTTGAATACACCATGACATTAGAACAAAAATGCGCAGAAAGATAGGAATGGTGCTGTAGTTTCATGCTGTATTGAAGTCAAAATTAGTCTGCCAATTGATCGAAATATCTTTCATTAACCTGTGCTGTGTGCTATATGAATATTATGTCACATGCTATGCACCGTAGCCCTTCTTCCACTCCCCATGATAAAGAAGCGCATGGTATTACTAGACTGCTTTGTAACTCTTTGCAGAAACGTGGCCGCCTTCCTACGGTCAGCTCGGTGCCCGCTGACATGCGGCTTTCGCCATCCCTGGCCTCTGTGTCTGCGCCAGCCAGCCCCTGCAAACATCGGGTGGCTCCTGTCAGGACTGCGTCCCCCGGTGCGGTCTGGACCGGCTATGGCTCCGGCTATGCCCCCAGCAATATTTACCAGACGAGAACTGCATACCGCCGCCAGCAGTACCCAACGCTCACCAGCTCGGGTTCAGCAGGCTCCAGCCCAGTACCGCTCAAGTCTCCATACAGAGACAGGTACTGTTTCTTAATGTGTCCCGAAATGTGCCACATTTGCAAAGCGAGTCAGAAGCCAGTTTTATTTTTGTGTGATTTGCAGCCTAAATACTCTATTTACCCTTGTAAGGCGTTCCTTTTTGCAGATTTTTTAAAGGGTGTGGGCCTTACACGAGGCATGTTTTTGATGGCTATACTCAAGCCTTTCACTGAAGCCCCGACTGCTATGCTGAATATAATGAAACCACTGGCAGCCAACTATGAACACCTTGTAATTAATCATTCTCATGGCTTCCGCTACCCTCACTGTTTGACTTTCTCGCCTCATCAGCACCCTTCCAAAGCTGGTCGTCCTCAATACCATCCCTGCTGTTTGAGATTCCCATCACCTTGAAGTTTTTGACGACAGTCTTCAATGAAACCGCATGGCATGTATTCAATATGCACAACTGCACTTTTTGCAGTGATGCCCTCTATGCACCCAAAAGCACATTGCAGCTGCATAATGAGCCGCAGTACAGTTGATACTGTTGAAGTGCGCTGTATGTATGCTGTGGGATCGCATAAATATATAATGAGATTTCTCTTCTCTTTTTCTCTTGTGCAGGTTTGAGTCAGGGGTGAGCTTGGAAGGGAGCAATCTTTACAGTGTGCCAACACAAAGGACCAGCCAGGCATTTGACAGCCAAGACGATCTTGTGACAAGCAGTCCTACAGAGCCCCAGGACCTGGGGTTGGTGTCCAGGCATAACAGCCTGGAAGGTAACCGACGACATCACCGTCGTGTTGCTGGCACCTCATTGCAGCCAGCGTCCCCCACCAAACGTGACTCAGCAACGCCTCCCAAGTCGACTGCTCCAGTCTGGACTGGCCCTCCCTTCGCCCCTCCTGCCTGTCCACCGGGACAGTGTGCGCCAGTGCAGTGTGCGCCATTACAGTGTGCGCCATTACAGTGTGTGCCAGTACAGTGTTCACCAGGGCAGTGTGCGCCAGGGCAGTGTGCGCCAGGGCAGTGTGCGCCAGGGCAGTGTGCGCCAGGGCAGTGTGCGCCAGGGCAGTGTGCGCCAGGGCAGTGTGCGCCAGGACAGTGTGCGCCAGGACAGTGTGCGCCAGGACAGTGCGCGCCAGGGCAGTGCGCGCCAGGGCAGTGTGCGCCAGGGCAGTGTGTTCTAGGGCAGTGTGCAACAGTGCAGTTTACTCCTGGCCAATGTACACCAATGCAGTGTACTCCTGGGCATTCTGCACCAGCTCAGTGCTCTCCAGCTCACTACATGCAAAGTCACTGCACACCGATGCAGTGTCCACAGATAGATAGAGTTGAAAGCCACCCCCGCCTCCCACCACACATCCAGCAGCAGTATCGCACAGCATCGCCACTGCAGCAGCGGCGGACAATTTCTGGTTCACTGTCCTACCCTGAAAGCTTTCCACCACCACCGAGCCCCATAGTCGGTGGAAACCACCACCCTGGCAAGTCTCACTCATACCATGAAAACATGGTGCGGCACATTGACGATTGTGGAGTGCCTGTGTTTGTTCCTGTGGACAGCGATGGAAGACTGCGCTACCAAGAAGCAGTGCACCGTCCCACCGATCCTGGTCCAGTGTACCACAAGCCACCAATGTCGCCAGCCCTCATTCAACACCACCTTGCCCACCGAAAGAAGCTGCAGGAGGTGTGTGGTGACAACTTTCCGAGCAGGCCATTGTCTAGCATGTCTGCCGCCAACTACCCAGCGTTTCAGCGGGTTCATCCAGACCCTTACCACAGCCAGCCCACCAGCCCGACTGGCTATAATGCAGCTCACAGTGCAAAGCTAGAGACACTACAAGAGGGACAGAGTGGCTCTTACAGCAACCACACTGCGCCAGTGACCGTGTCTTCCTCGAGGGCGTTTGCTTCAGTCACTCAGTCGTATAGTACTGAAACCCTGAAGCATCGTGCCAAGGACTGGGTGGAGACGTCTCTTGACTCCCCTCTTCCGGCAAGGAAGCCGTCGAAACAACAGGAGCCACCCCCTTCATCACCTTCTCACATCTCGGTATTGTCGTCAGGCAGTGAAAGCTTGCCTGAGGCAGTCCAGGGCCCTGTAGTCATGTTGTCCCGTCACAACAGCTGTCGAGAAGGCAGAGTGGCAGTCGAAAGCCCGCAGCTTGAAAGGGACAAGATTTGTTCTCCAGTGCCTCAGCCAAGCCCAAAAACGATGCCAGGTGTCGAGCTGAACATTGTCACAGTGGGGCACTTTCAACCTTACTGGGAAGAGACTAAGCCTTATGAGATCTCGGACTTCTACAAGTACAGCACAAAGCATCGTAAACCATCGGGAAGCCAGGACTCGACAAGAAGCCCGAGCCAGTCTGGCAACTCGAGTGGCCTCGTATCTCCAGTGCTCATGTCTCCTCTTGCTGCTGATAATGTGTCTAGGGAGAGGGATGAACAGCTACCCGCTCATTCCTCACTAGCTGAACACATGAAAATGGTGGAAAGAAGTCCTCCAGATGGAATGGCGTAAGTACACAGCCAGCTAGCCTCGTAACAGTTGTAATCTCATTATCATTGTAGAGGCAGTACACTTGTTGAGACACACTAAATCACACAACATGAGCACTGAATCCGCGATTGTGTGATCTAGTGTATGGCCTTGTTTAAGCAAGTTTGTTGCCTTTAGATAGACAATGGCCAACTATCTAGGCCACCAATACTGTATGTATGTAAGGGATGTACTTTCTTTTTTTTTTTCACAATCTTTTACTAGGTGCAGCCCTTATAGAGAGGGCCAGTCATGTTGGTCGAATGTTTACGGCCATGCATAATTATCATGATGCCTGTGTGCCAACAGAGTGAACAATGTTGTTTTCATAATGCATTACTTGTTCATGCATGCACATCATGTGCTGGTTGCCCATCTAGTACTTGCCACTGTTATCCCTGCTCAGGCTTGGGTTAGTAGCACACCTATGAATACAGTCGTCCCACGTACCATCCATGGCTTCAGTTATGTCAGTGACTTCAAAGCTATTTACAACAATTTCCGTCGACACCATAGTCCACACACTCAGAATCGGAGGAGACAAGCTGGAACAATGGTTTTTTTGTTTGCCTTCCCCCCTCTCCCCCTTCTTTTTTTATTACTTTTATGCTGCCAAGTTGAGGGTCTGACTTCTTGCACAAGTGCGGCCGTTACACGAGTGTATATGATACCTCCCGAGTAATTCCATGGCCGCTTTGGAATCTATGCAGGATCTGCACGACACATATTGTTAAGATACGTAAAATCTTATGGTAATTGTAGCTAAGACAATCTGACACATCTCTTGATTAATTTTTTCTTTGCGTAACATGTTCACCAGTCAAATAATTGTGCATGGTAAAAAGTGTGCAATAATTTGCTGTGGAGTGGGGCCTTGAGTGGTTCATATGCAACATACATCACACAACACACTGCTCTACAATGCAATGTTTGCTAATAATGTAGTTTGGTTATAAATTAGTGTTGTTTGTTTTGCATCTGAAGTGATTTTATTTTTTGATGGTTGAACTGTATTGCTTGAGCCATTACAGTGAAGTATCTTCCACCGCTGGACATCATACAAATCCATATATGTAGACCATATGTTTGAAATGCTCTAGTTCATATTGGTACAGATTGTGGTGTTTGTGCTTGTTCTGCAGTGCTGTTGAGGAACCGCATACCAGCCGTAGTGCAGACAGCAGTTTGAACCTGGACAGATCATCAGTTGCAGATGCCTTTCATGAGGAAATGATTGCGTGGTATGAGGACCAAGACTCTGGCAATAAAGCAACGCTTGTGTGAATGGAATTGCACATAGATAATTCAGGTGCGTTGAATGCATGACCCCTAAATGTGATTTGAGTTGCAGAAACTCCAGAACTGAGTTATCATTAGCTATTCTTGTTCTATTGATTGATTGATTGTTTCTTGAGTGTTGACATTAGTTTGCGACATATTGTCACTAGTTTGCATTTTAATGGCATGTACAAGGAAAATCTTTTTTACGCAAGAAAAGTTAAGTAAGAGTGCACCTTACTTTTTCTTTCGTGGTAGCTGCGGAGAGTGTCTATCGAACTCAAATCTCTTTCATTGCGAATTTTTTGAAATACATACTACATGGCCTAATTAAGTTGGTCATGGCATGTAAGTCTGCAAAGTGTGATGAATTTATTTGCTCAGTCTTGGTACACGCTTGAAAGCATCGAAAGAAATCCTCTTAACTACACTTGACTAGCTTACTTGTTGCCTTTCAAAACTGTGCATGTTGTCATAGAAAGATCACAAGTAGTCTAGCCCTGTTACAATGTGTCTTTCAGGTTATGCCTTGCCAATGTTATTCTTTTGCCTTTTTTTTTTTTTTTGCTTGCTTGCAGGTGCTATAGAACAAGGAAATATTCATCATTATATAACTGGACCTTGGAAGCAAGAGTTTTATAGAAGACAATGTACATAATTGTTTTTAATTGTGTTCTGCAAAGTATTTATTGCCAGCATCATCATTTTATACAAATAAATTTTATATTCTTTTTAAATGCTTTCCATTGAGTGTGTGCTCTTATGTGTAAAGAATGTTCTAATGAGCATTAGCTCATTTGGATAAAGGACTGAGACTTGGAAGAGTCACTAAAGAGAAATAAGTTGAGCTGTATTAGTAAATTATCCTTCTACTATACTGAAAAAGCCACTCTTATTGTGACAAGAGGCTTGGTAAGCTAGAAAAGATGCAAAAACAAACTATGGATGGCGATTCTACGTTGAATTTCTCGCATTAGTATTTTGACCCATAAACCAGTGCAAGTGAGCACATCTCAGTTTGCTTACCATATTTGCACGTTTGTAAGTCGACCCCCCCATATAGTGTGTGACAGGGGGAAAAAAAATAGACCATACCCGAGGGTGCATGCCATAACGAAAATTTATTAGTAGCTGGCATGGTCACTGGACTACTCGTCTTCACTTGTGCCATCGTCCTCACTAGTGCTGCCATCGTCATCACTGCTACGGTCCCACAGCAAGTCATTGACCAGCAAACTTCCACATTTGGCAAACAACCGCACCACGATATCTTGTCCATCTTCCATCAACTATCAACACCTCCCCCCTCCCCCCCCCCATGAGTGTTGTGCGCGCTGTAAAACGCTAAAAAAATGTTGAAAAATCCTTCCAAAGAGCGAACAAACACGCGGGAGAGCAAAGACTACGGGTAGGGCCATAGAGCAAACATAAAATTGTAACTACGTTGTAGCTCCCCTGATATCTCGTTGGTCCCGCTTTTTTTGGCGTTGCCATGTTTTGGTTGCGATTGTAAGTCGACCCCCCCCCCTGCTTCATATTTTCATATTTAAAAATATAGGTGGACTTACATTCGTATAAATACGGTAATTAAACGATAAATTGCGACGTAATACCTGTATATTATTGTCAGCATGCAGGTATCTTTAAAACGCGCAGACCTGCTAATAGAAAAGTTCATGATGTGCCACGAGTCGATTACAAGTTCATTATAGAGGTGTAACACCTAACCTGTGGCAACTTGTCAGCTGTCAGCTTTTTTCTTTTTTTCTTTTTCCACTTGAGGTAAGCAGGTTTTCTGGATCATACAGCAAGGTCAGGAGGGTAGACTAGGTGCACTATTGACAAGCTAAGGATGTCCTGGATTTATCTAAAGCCCCTCCACTCACGTGCCACCATTGCATTTGCTGAGTAGCGCCAACTTTTGATCTACGTCGCCGTTCCCTGATTTGTTGCCCACACCAGTTCCGCTTCCCAAATTCCATTTCGTGGGTTTCCGTATTGGGTAGTTCCGCTTCCGGGATTTTCACTTCCTGAACCTCCCCTATCACTGCTGTTGCATGTGTATACCTCTTTGCAGCAGTAGCATGTGGCCGATGAGGTCGCATAGTATTTACAAATCTATTCGTGGGCTTGCTTAGCCCTAAAAAGCTTGAACATCACATCGAAGAACAGTAAAAGAATTTGTTCACCTTTATTTTTGACCATGGAGACTGTATTCATACAAAATAAAAAGGAGATGAAATGTAATTTGAGTAACTACTATTAGAATTGTAATTGTTTGCTCCACTACCCACAACTGAAATCTCGCACAAGCCTATCAAAAATGCAACTACAAGACTTCACGTAAAAATTTACTGCGCTTAAATTTGAATTTTGAGGTATTAAATTTTGCGTATAAAAAATTATACATTCGGCTTTGGGTGGTTAATGAAGAGCAATGAGAAAGACTGTTTTGGTGTATAGTGCTGCATTGGTCTTTTTGAAGTCAAGAAGATACCCGCCGTGGTTGCTCAGTGGCTATGGTGTTGGGCTGCTGAGCACGAGGTCGCGGGATCGAATCCCGGCCATGGCGGCCGCATTTTGATGGGGGCGAAATGCGAAAACACCCGTGTACTTAGATTTAGGTGCACGTTAAAGAACCCCAAGTGGTCAAAATTTCCGGAGTCCTCCACTACGGCGTGCCTCATAATCAGAAAGTGGTTTTGGCACGTAAAACCCCATAATTTAAGTTGAAGTCAAGAAGATAATTGTCATGGATAGAAAAAATGAAGGCCAACCTTCTTTTTTAGCACATTGCTTTCAAATGACTGGTGATGATGATGTAGAGACAAATTTTATGGCATTATTGTGCATCTTTGTCATTCGTGCATAGAAAGACTTTGGAAATGTTGCTAGGTTTAGCTGTCAACTTATAATATGGCTTAATCAATTTCTTTTTTTTTTTTCAAAAGAATAACTAACATTGGCGAAATGTTGGTGGAACCAATGACATCATAAGGAACCGTTTTTACACAAATTTAAGGTGGACTTATGACCTATTTTTAGGTTGTCCTTTCTGGCATGTCAACTGGCTGTTGAAAGCAAAGTGGTTTACTTGTGTTTACAGGGGTGTGACCTACTGATCTAGCCTATTATATCTCTTTAAGGGCATTCTCAAAACATCTTTTTAATGTGTCTTGTAATCCAGCAATGTCTTTGAACTCTTGGATCAGTAGTGGATGCCTGTTTGGCAAAACAGGCTGCTAATCCTCTTCTCTCATACATGCTCCTGCATTGATGTCTGCAACCTGATCATGGAAGTTAATGTATATCATAACTCTCTTTGGCACTTTAGCAACCAGTACGAAAGTGCTTCTTTCATTGAGAATTTGACAACAGCAATGGTCTTCGCAGTGCCAACACAGCCTTGCCAGTGCTAAGCTGCTGTTCTGCATGGCGCTAGCCAGGGATATGGGAACGGGACAAAGCACTACACCCTCAATCCAGCAAGGCCATCCCCTTACTTGTGGGACAAGCCACGTGTAGATCAGGATGTTTAGTTACATGCCCAAGCTGGTGTTACAGCTGATGCAAGTTCACATATCGCATTGCTTCATCTTGCTTTGCTGTTGTAATAACTATGCTGTTTGATTTGTTTGACTTGTGCTGTTCGTGAATCATCATAAAGAGCTGGGTTGCTACCCAGCCAGTCATTCTGTATGGATATTTGTGCTCCAACATCATCTGTCCATTAGTCATTCTTATTGTTTGCGTTGCAAGCCTGAAGCAGCAAAAAACGGTGGAGACTTGAAAAGATATGGGTAAGGGCATACAAAATCTGATGCAGTGTTCTGAAACATTGAAAGAAAAAAGGCTTCAGGATGCTGACAGATAGCCTAATTACACATGACAACGTGGTTGTGTATCTTGCCAAGATTTTGGTGTTTTTCAATTCTCTTTCTATCTGTCTTCCAAGACCAGCCTTGTAAGCTCAGCCAGGCAAGGATTAGGAAATAAAAATGGGTTAGGTATGACAGGCAAACATTTGGTCACCTTGTTTAGCATGACATAATTTCGTTGTCTCCCTGTTGTCGGCTTAATGTAGGTTAAGCTGTTCTTTATTTTGTGTGATGATGTTCTCAACTTGCTTTTGGTCAGGTTTCCCTCACCTCCTTGCACATTGTCCACAGTGCCTATACAGTTGAACCTCAATATAATGAACCCTGATATAACAAAGTAAATTTGAAATGTCTCTCACCTGTATTCATGGGCAATGAAAATATGCTTATAATGAATATCTGGTATATCAAGGGCATTTTTGTCTCGCATGCTGCTACAGTGTACTGAGATTCAACTGTTCAATTCTTGCCTCTTGTCACTTGCGTATTGTTTCTCGAGAGCTCTTGTTTTGTTGCATAAGGAAAGAAATGCACAATGTGTCTTCGTATGGTTTTCTTTATTCATCATTCACATAGTATATATTTCACTCCCAACATAAATACGGAAGAGATCATAACATAAATGCTAAATTTTTCTGGTGTGTAAGTCATAGAACATCACAACACAATGATACTGCATTTGGAAATGGAAACTGGGCATTCCTTTGTTTTCACACAAGTGAATTACATTGTTATAAGCATACACAAGAAAATTATTTAGTGACTATGTGGTAAGCTCTGAATCGCTTTAATGCAGATTCTTGGCCAAAAATTATGCAAGAACAATTAACTTTTTTTTTTTCGATTACTTCTAACAAGGCCAACCGCAAATCAACATTTGACAAGGGTTCTGTCATAAAGTAGACTGATTTCATCTGCCATAAGCCAAGATATAACCAGTCACATGCAACAAGATATGCTGACTGCTTGGCATTCAGGAACTAAAGCCTAACCAAGAGTGTGCTCACTCATGCTTACAGAAGTGCTCTTAATGCATGACTTTATTGTCATCTACAGATCTCTGAGCTTTCATAGCTGCTCTGTAAGCTGTGCCTGCTACGATTTGCTGAAGATTCAAATTGCTCACTTTATGGCTGCAGTTTTTTACAACTACACTTCAGGATGATGGTCCAGCCTTGCTCAACCGTATCCTGCACATGTACAAAATTTGGTCGCTAAGCTCTACATCTTGAGGTAAAATGTCGCATGTGCAAAGGGCATTTTTTTTTTGTACTACAGTTCAGTTGTCGGGATGTACAGTACAGTCCACCTTTTACAGCTTTTATGGCTACCAATTACAGATGAAATACCACACAAGTCCTTTTATTGACATTTTGCAGTTATCAACGTTGATCTACTTCGTGGTCGTCTTGGCTAGGAACTATTTCGTGCATTTTGGACTCTGTGCAGCAAGAGCACATATGGAAACAAATATTTTTTTCAGAAAATTATTTTTATTGTAGAGACTTTTGCAGTGTGGCCTCCAGCCAGCATCACCACACGGACTATTCTCTCTGGGTTCTTTACCATCACATATTTTTCTTGAGTGCTCTCATCCAAGGATGTTTGCTGGTCATCTAGAAGCAGAATATATTCCTTTTCGATGCGAAAATGACCTTCAGATTCACTAAACTTATGCGAGTTCTTTCCGTAAAACATATGTGAAGAAAACGTCGCCTTCCTCCGCGTGCTCTGCCCTACAGAATGCGTGAATTCGTTCAAGTGTGTTGCCCTTGTACACAGACACTGCGAAGTACTAATATCAGTAGTTGAAAAGAGGTTCACGAAATGTGCTGCAACAAATACGGAAGAAACCAGTACATGCACGTGTCGGGTGCTTCCAGACATCTGACTGGAACCAATGTTTTCGCATGTTGGGAGAGGCCCCGACACATGACCGCAAAAGGTTAATTGCATAATGTCAGCTTAATGTGCGCTATCAGCCATTTAGAGTATAAGCGAGTTATATTGGCTTCACTACTAGCTAGTGTTCCCTTTAAAAGTTGTACTGTACCGTACGAACAAATAGCCCGAGCTCCTTTGGTGCAAACTACAGTATGCTTTTACACGTAGTACAAATTGCCCTACACATCACTTCAGTTGGCACTGATGTTGTCGGTATTGGTAATGTATAAGAGGTTTATCTAGATATGCTCTTTGATATATGGTCAACTCGCATTAATTCAAACTTGCCAATTTTGATACGAATTCTCAGAAGTTTCAAGGTATCCAAAAGTGGCAAAAATACCCGAGACAAAATTTTGGTTAAGTACACTAAAATATATGTGCATACAGCAGCATTGTCGTACCCAAGAGCAACAAATAAAATTGTTTGCATGCAAATCTGGCAAAAACTTAGCAAATGAAAGGTTTGTCATTCAGCAGTCACTGCATGCTCTAAAATAGTTCAGTGTTATAGAATATTTTATGTACATAATTTTTTGTCAAATGGTCCCACCTATCTTAGCCAAGTTTGGCAGCAGACACACCGCTGCTTTTGTATGTGTAGTTAAATTCAAGGGAGCTGAAGATTTTGCATAACCAGAGAGTCAACTTGAACTGGAGCAGTTACAAGGGGCAAGGAAATTTGCAGACCAGTCAAAAGTTCAGATTTTCAAGAAATTCTGCTTCCGTTTGAATTTGGGGCTTCTCTCTTCAACAAACTTCTTCCAATTTGCCTCATCATTTACCAATTTCTTTCTCCATTTCAGGACTTAAGGGTCCCCTTCAGTAGTGTGTGTTACCTTTTTTCTTGAGCAACCTTGTTCCTTAATGCCACAAGAACCTGTTTGCATTTCTTCATCAGGACTGTTCCAGTTCCATACAACATGCCACTGGCCATAACAGCAGCCTGAAACACTGCTTTTCAACATAGCGTTGATGATAGGCCAACTGTTCCAAGAACATTCTTGTTACATTCAACAAAAGTACTTGAAGATGCTTCTGAAGAGCACTTTTTAGGAATCTCATACTAGAGCATAAAGTAGAGAAGGGCTTGGTGTGAAGCCTTGAGGGGACACATTGAAGTTATTAGTTTTGTCCAGGCAGCTAGGAATACTAATGCTTGCTTCATTACACTTTTTCCTGGTTAGCCATACATCCATTGGACGTTAATTTCACAATGGCTCCTTCAAAATTATGTGGTAATACAAATTATGTTATTGATGCGAAAGCATCATATGGTCCATTGAGCAGAAGAGCAGGCACGTGTATTAGCGAAATGGCACCTAAATTCCTATTGGCTGCGACGCCATGTCACAAGCGTGCCTCGACAGACTAGAATAGACGAAACGGAACAACTGCTGGTGCGATAGCGCAACAGGTGTTGCGTGAGGGGAAAGGACATCGCCGCGACATGCCTCTCTCCCTCCCCCACTGGGCTTAGCTGTCGTGTGCGCCTGCCGGCGTTGGTCGCAACTGCTGCTTCCTCGTCCTCTTGTTGCACAGGACGTCGGTGGCATGCGGTGTTGGCATCGCAGGCTGCTGCTGCTTGCAGACTCGGGCAGCACACAGTCTGAAACATCTACTTCGTCGGCGGCTGCAACCTTGGCAGTAGCGAAACATGGTCGTCCATGCTGTTACACAGCGGACGAAGTGAGGGAGCGGAAGAATGCAGCAAAATGAGCAAAGAGGCAGAAACACGTCACGGCGATGCCCTCTCGCCTCACACAACACCTGGTGCGCTACCGCGGCAGAAAGTATTCCGTTTCACTCGCTCTGCTCCATCGAGGTTTGCATGTGCGAGCCGAGTTCATCAGGTGCCGCATTAATGTGTGCAAGCACACTGCTTCCGTGTTGGAATTTGATGTGCCTAATGTACTCAACTATGTAGTACGGTGCAAATGTAGAAACTAAAAAAGAATAACTCACACTAATTTAATTGCAAAATTTGATAACATAATTTGCGGTGCAAAACTTGAAGGACCACTCAGTGGCGTTCAAGATCACCTTAATGCTTTCGCATTCACAACTCGTAAGAAGTGCTTAGATGTCCTCGGATTCTTTTTTTGCTCGAATTATTGCGAGTTAACCATACCGACAAAAGTCAACTCTCTGCGTTTAAATATCTTTGGCATATTTCTTTTAAATGCATGTTCTGTAAATGCCCTGTAACATTTTCCACTGACTTCAAAAAAGATGACAGTCAATGACATGTGGTCACATGTTGTGGTGTCTTATCATTGTTTGTAGGCATACACAAGTTCACCTATTTCATCACGTTGTCATGCCCTTGGTTACAAATATTTTGTTTAATACGAGTTGCACATGCCATAATGAGCCCCTTTCTCTGTGTTTTGTCTTCTCATACCAAAATAATTGTCACCATATCAATTTGCCCCAGTGTCTGTGATGCTAAGCACACAGCAAACCCAAAATGCAACGATAGGACACATTCAACAAGTCAAAGTACATGGTAAACCCAAAATGCAACCATAGGACACATTCAAGAGGCGAACACTTCATGGTTGAAATCTTGCACAAGCACACATATTGTAAAAATGTTAAGTTTCATTGTACGCACAAGTCCTATTGGTGTAAAATTATTTTTAAAATTACGTAATCAAGTTGATGCCTCATAAAATTGCACCCACTCGAATGTAGTTGTGAAAGGAAACATTCTGTAATAAACTTAAGCCATCATTGCAGCACCACAGGTTTGGCCTCTACTGTATTTTCGCAAAATGCAACAGTGGTCTTTGTATTTGAAATGCGTATAAGCCTTAAATGATTTATAGCACATTGAATTAAAAAAACAATATGTAGCACCGGTATTTCTTTAGGCTATCGTCAAAGGCCTTTTTCTTTTCCTCAAATATATATGTATGTATATTCCAAATTTCAAGTACTCTGGTTCTAATCAAAGTATTTGATTTGAGAATTTGATGTTCAATTTCTTCAAATGTTCAATTATGGCTCAATGTACGGCATCACCAAATATAGATATGCAGCCTGGATATCATAATAAAAGGCTTCACCTTCCAATCATAAGCCAACCAACAAATGTGATGCTTCGCCTTTTGTATTCCTATCTTCATTTCCCTTTCGTCTTTCAGAAGCAGAAAAATATTTTGCATCAGATTCAATATTCGAAGCCTGTGCTTTTCAGATATTTATGTTAAGTAATAAAATTTTATATTACAAGAAAACTAGTTTAGAAGAGTACTGGCATTATATTGTTTACTTGTAATTCTTTTTCCTCAAGTGGGTGTCCAAACCCTCTAGACCCTAGAAAAACTAAAGGCAAGTGTCACAAGTTTAATATAATAGTTTTTTTCTGTAAACTAGTTTTTCTTTTGGCTCCCAGGATGCGGATGCCTCATGACGTAATGAAATGCTGGCTTACTCAGTTTCTCTCATTTCTCTGATAAGCAAAGAAAGAAACATGCATAGCATTTTCATTAATTTTTTTTATGAGCATCATTGTCGTACCTAACCTTATTGCTACACATCTGCAAATTTAGCTCTCTGTCACGACGTTAATGTCGATGATGCCGGATACGGAATTTTGAGACAAACTTTACATCAAATTAAACATCTTGGAGTGCTTCCCAACCTTCACAATTCTAATGTGCAATCGTCTTACATGTGAAAAGCATCTTTTAAGAGTTTCTACAGCTTCACACATATGTATCGGTAAAGAAAAAGCCTTCCTCCTTGCCTCAGTTCTGGTAGCTCTCATCACTGCTAACATCCTGCATGACAGCACAGACATATAAGTTCTAACAGCAAACTGTAATTTGAAGTGAGCTGCCACTGTTTGGCATAAATACCTGTGGAAATTTTTCTTTATTTTTGCAGACTGACTGTTGTAAGCAGAGCAGATAGAGCTGAATTCACGCCATGTAATTTCACACTTTCTGATGAAACACTCTGTAATGTGCAGAAATGTGGTGACTAATCCTATGGCCACTCTTTCTGCGATTCAAGTATAATCACTCTATGTTTCAATTGTTAACCTTACAGGAAATACTAGGCATCCCACTTGCTCTGTGGTTTTGTGACCGAAGATTGGAAAGCACATGAGAAATGTTAGCAAAGTTCAGCTTCAGTGTTTGTAATGAAGATATGGACAAATTCATTTTTTATTTACTTATGCACATTTTTATACATGTATAGTTTATGCAGTATGGCATGATCTGAACTAGCACACAGCTGGTGTGGTCTGAAAGGTATTTTGAAAGGAAGTAGGTTTTTGTATGGCATTAACATTTAGTTTATTTTTATACCTAAATAATCAAAGAATGTTGCATTTTAGTTTTTCACAAACTGCTGCTGCAAAATAGTGTCAAGATACACAATGACAATGTGTCTTGAGTTATATTATTGTAGTTGTATTATATCAACACATTTGATAAGGTTTTCAATAACACCCAATAATGTGGATATCAACATAATTCAATAAGAAATCGGCACTTGGTTTTTATAAGATAATAGCATATATAAAATAGCATTGTAATATTACGAGATTCATAAGAAAGTGCAGGAAAATAAACAGCACCGGGTGTACAGATCTAAGTCGGCATGTAAATAGCACTCTGTAGAACATGCCACAACAATAAAGAATGATGAGAAATCTAGCACAATAAAATTTTAAAGGTGCGATGAAGCTTTCTACAGGAAATTGCCTGATACATGATGATGTGACCACAGTCTTCATGATGATCATACTGCACATAGCATGTTACACATTGCATAACAGAATAATATGTGTCATTGTCCAACAGTTCAATACCACTGCCTAGACATATTGGTGTACTTTTCTTACACAAGTTCAAATGCAAACAAGGAAAAGGGAAGTAGAACACATATTATGTGTGATTATGCAGAAGTAAAATGTGGCACACACCAGAGCGTAGCTGGTCGTCAAACACTCCGTGTTCCCAAAACTCACAATATGCAGCAATAAATCATGCCGTAGTGTCACACACAGAAATGAACATAGAAATGCAGAGGCATGTTCCAGCGTTTTATGATCTGTGTGCATTTCAATTCATGCTAACAGTCATGCCAACAGTCAATACATTGACGTACAGGAGTTGTTAGGCAATAAAAAGTCTTCACTTCAGCATAGCTCAATATGCTGGTTAACACAGCAAAGAACACAGCTTACTTAGTGAAATGTTTCTTTTGTGCTTTTGGAATTTGGTTCCCTGCTTTGAAACATTGCCTACAAGTTCTTCTGCATAGGCACAGATGCTGGTGCTCATGATTAACAAACTTATCATGGTTACAGGGGCACTGCAACATTTTTTAACACAGAAAGTGTCCACGCTCTGGTGACAATGCCATCATGAACATGCGAGTCAAATATTATTCAACTGCATGTTGCAGGGAGTCCACAATCTTGCGTAAGAGACTGCTCACTCTCTTCTGCGGCTTTCAAGCCCGCCCCCGATTTGCCGCAGTCATTGAGCGATTGTCCATGACAATGAGTTGCTCATGAGCGAAAGCCTTGCATTTCGCACACACCCTCCAATATTCTAGTAGGTGAAGTGTCCTGTCACCACTCCTTTCTCAAATGTCAATTTTGAATGGTTATCGTAACCATTTTGACATAACACACATGACATATTGGTAACATAAGTGCACCAGGAAAAGAAGAAAAGTAAGAAACAGAATAGGCAAGGCACTGCCCCAGCAGAATGGAAACGTTAATAATTGTGCTGATGGTAAATGGTAAAAGTAAGCACTGCACTCTTAACATCTCTCTTACTATTAGTTTCTTTTCAAAAATTTATTAGTAAATAGTATATTAATTGATCAGCATTGCACTCACTCTACAGAGTTAGAAGTGTCGCAGAGCCCCCTTAAGACAGTGATATATCCTTTGCCTGTTGGCAGTATTTTTCAGGTACCCAAACCAGTGAGTTCGGGCTCTGCTGTGGTGATCTGATGATGACAGCATATTCAGCATGACATCAGTTGGTTATCTCCTGCTGAATATGCCAGTGTTTGTCAAATCGATGAAGCCAAGCAGCATTGGTCACAGTCGGTTCTTGGGAGACCACGTGGAAATGCCACGTACCCTTCCGACACTCAGTAATTGGGGGGGTTCCACCTTGAGAAAGAATTATGCTGTCCATAGGAGGAGATTCGTCCTCCCCTCCTCTGCAACTACCAACCCTCCCAGTTCACAGTTCATCATTAGCAAGTGGGTGTACAGCCCAAATAATCTGTGGAACTCTTTGTATAATATGAAAAACATGCCAACACAGCGATTCGCAACATTGTTCTTCGTGGGACCCTACATTCAACAGACAACGTCATAACATTCAGGATCTTTGCATCATGGTATAAAATGGAACAGTTTTGCTTTGCCTGCTGACGAGCTAAAATTATAATGAGTTGTGGCATTGTAAGCAAAAAGGTGATAAAAAGACATTATTGCAACATGGGCAGGCACCAACAACTTGCATTACCTCAGATAAAAGCATCGCATTAAGATGAGTAAGAAAAGTGACCTGTGCTGAGCAAGCGTGTGCCATGCAAAATGCTTTTAGACGATGTCGCGCTTCTTCACTTAACCATGAGGCACATTAAGCAAAGGGGAGTTAAAAGCAGACATACTTGCCAGATGTTATAGTTGGTGAGAGCGCTTCTGAAACTGTCTGCACTGCTGCGAGAATTCTGGCTGCGTTGAGTGTCCAGGCCTATTCAGGTCGGGTCAGCAAAGTAATGCTGGACAGATCAGTGATACAAAAAAAAAAAAAGATATTTCGTGTGTGTCTGCTTTTAACAAGCATTGCCCAGCAGCACATTGTGCCCCTTTATATACAAAACTTTTTTTTTTCTGGAACAGCAAAGTGCGTGACACAAAGAGAAAGGATCTTTGTGTTGTGTCTGCTTTTAACAACCATTGCCCAGCAGCACAAAATGCCCCTATATATACAACGATTTTTTTTTTTTGCTGGCACAGCAAAGTACAATAATTTCTTGCAGCATGCGAGAGCAGCGTAAGCAGAGTTGCTGAAGAGTCAACAGCCTGCTTTCACCTCCAGGTCACACCATCTCGTCTCCTGCACTGGCAGATGCACTTTGCAGAAGCTTCTGATTCATCTCCACCACCATTTTTGGAATTCTGTAGTTGTTCATCTCCACAAAATCGGACATGATGACATTGCACGTGTGATTGCCATTTCCGGGCACTTGACTGGAAAGCCAACTTTCCAGAACTGCATTTACCTTAGGGACTATGTAGACCCTGAGGCTGTTGCAGATGTGCATGGTGACCGTTGAAGGTTGAGGAGTGCCCACAGCCTGAAGCACAAAAAACGTTTTGGGATCACGTCCCTGCTGCAAAGTTTGGTTCCAAAAAGTAACCAGGCGTGTTGCTTCGTCATCATCTGGCCAAGGGTTAGGTATATAGCTTGTAGGCCAAAGATATGGATGGTACTTGGCCAACTTCTCATGACCATAGAAGGTGATCATCTGATATCCACGTCGCCACAGGGACGCAAGAGTGATGTTGTCCAGGTCTGTGGTGAACTGGCACATAAGTGGCCCAAATGCACTTGTCAACTTGTTCAGGAGACGGTTGTGGTCAGTGTCCGTCATGTTGTAGAAATGTTGGAAATGAACCAGTATGACTTCCTTTTTGTGGCTTTCCAAGAACTCCTTGACTTCAACGAGGAAGTTGTCGACGACGGCGCCGAAAAGCCCGTGTATAAGGTACAAATTTTCATCTTTGGGATCTTTCCTGACAGCTATCCTTATGTCGAAGTAGCGGATACCAGCTTGCAACTGCTCCTTAGTAGTGATGTTCTGAGTGACTGACCAGCTGTACATAATTTGCTTTCCAATGGGCCCGAGCAGTTTCAAGAGTTTGTTACCGTAATATTCATTGTCTGGTGCTATTTCCGCTTGTGGTGATATGGTATAGCTGCAACTGTCATGTGATCCTGGAAATATAGAAGCAGTGATCTTGATGATAAGAAAGAAAAGAAAATATAGTCAATGCAGCAATTCTGTTCCAATGCTATTGCTTTTCACATTTTGCCAGTGGTCAGAACAGCACTCCGCTCACATTATCACTCGAGTTGCTGTATATATGCTACCTTTGGCATATTAGTTTAAAAGTGAATTAACAGATTACATATAACACATATGAGAAGGAAGGGTCTTAATTAACCGAGGGGCCCGATTTTTATTACTCATATTATAAGAAGCCAAGAAACATTGACACCAAGGGGAAATTACTTGTGCCTAATAAATGAAAAGAGAAACAATAAATAATGGAAATTAAAGTGTATGAAAAAACAACTTGCCGCAGGTGGGAACTGAACCCACAACTTTCGCATTTCGAGTGCGATGCTCTACCAATTGAGCTACCTTTTAATTGAGCTCGTTTCTTTATTTTATTTATTAAGCACAAGTAATTTCCGCTATGTTGTCCTTGGTGTCAGTGTTTGTTGGCTTCTTATGATATGAGTAATATAAAATATACAGTAACTCTAGTTATCACCTAGAACGCCTCGATAGTCCCGCATCTCGGCGGCGCTGCTAGGCACCCTAGTTATCAGGGGACGTATTCTGCGACGATCACTTCGGCCATACTATCGCTTTCGCGTGACGTAGTGCTCAACCAGCCAATCAGTTCATCTGATTTTGCTCAACCAGCCAATCAGCGCGCGCCTTACGGCGATACTCTCCGAAAGTGATCGTCGCAGAATACGTCCCCAGGATCTGCCGACCGTGAACGGAAGATATGAAAGGAATAGAATCGAACGAAAGGAATTACCATTACATTATACCGGTCATGATTCCGCCATAACATCACGTAATTAATTTGCTGCATTTATTTTCTGTGATAACTCGTTACAAGCTTCTAAACGTTTCTGGGTTGCGCGAAATGAGCACATATACGAAAGACCTTACGAGTCTTATGAGGTAGTTTAGTGCTGCACCGCATTGCACGTAGTCATGCAGAGAAAACCGCCTACAAAATCCATACGGCGTTTAGCCCGCTATTATGTCTGTATTAAAACAAAGCAACTTCCGCTGACCTATTTCCTTTTTCTAGATTACAATAGCACGCTTGATATCAACTCAGTTATTCCTTATTTATGTAGAAATAACACGCGCGATCGAGGAAACTTGCGCACACAAAATTTGGAAGATCGATCGATATAAACTGTGCTGTATTAGGCGATCCCTGCGGACAGAAAATTTAAGTGACTAAACTGGTTCATTTTTTAAAAGGAAAGATGAGTTTCACGTGCTTGAAGGAAAAGCTCATGCCTAAAAGGGAGGGGCAGCGGCCGAGCTGCCTTTCTACGCAGAAGCTTCAGATATCGTCAAAGAAATCAGTAAGGACATCTAGAATTAAGGCTGATATGAACAGTCAGGTCATTGTTTCACTTTCTTGTTTCACATTGGCACGCTGTATACAAATGTAAGGCGCTTCTCCACTGATTCTCGGCCGATAAAACAGCCTCTTCCAGACGGGCGCGCATGATCGAAGTCGTCTAGGGCATTCGTGCATATTTACCTGGTATGGCTAGATGGTTTAGCGGTACATTTTGCAGTTCCTCCGGCAGGTTCCCCATCCAATTTTCCAACTGGGACGACGCGTCCCCGTCTGTTACCGCTGCCATGTCCACAGTGCCGTCAGTTGCACGCTCGTACGCTGGATCAGCAAGCACGCAAGCACCGTCCAGCTGATGGGCATGCTCGGTACCAGTTGCGTAGAACCACCACACCCACATGACCTAGGGCACCAAAGGACAGCGACCAGCATGCAAGAAGCCGTTTCAACCCTGGCATAAAAGCAAATTTAGATTTTCTTTCTAGTACGAATAATGGCGAATATTGTAATTTCAGAACTCGATAAATTATAAAGAGGGCGCCGGCAGCAATCCACCATGGCGGCATCCATGAACAGAACATAGTCCATTGAGTACTTGAGGACGATCATTTGTTTGGGCTGCCTTTTTTTCCACAACGAACAAGACATGTCTTCCACCGCAGAGACTCACGATCAGTCGACAGACTCAAACAAACACACTGAACCTGAACAAAGCTACGGCTTCGAGAACTATCCGGAAAGACGAGGCGGAACGAAGTCCGAAAGCTGGCTGCGAATCGCGCTGTTGGGTGAAGGTCGAGAGAGCTTCGACAACATCCGCTGCGAAAAGAATGTCATGAAGTGCATCAATGAGAGTAAGGAACACTTGTCATTGTTCGTCGGCGTCTACATACCGTGTAAAGGAACATACTTCGCTGCGCAGATCGGTTGTACGTAACGCCGGTGCCTGTACGACATGCTTGCGTTGAACTTTGCTGTAAATGTAATCCGATATTTCTGTGATCTAATACTCGACATCGACGGAGCGTTCTTTCTCTTTTCTCCCTCTTTCTGCTTCTATTCTTTAGCACTTTTGTGTGACGTTAGCTAGGTGTAGGTATGAGTAAGAGCCCCGCGACTACATCACTGCGGATTCATTCAAGCTCCTTCAGTGCAACAAATGATTGCCGCATAACAAATTTGACCCTGCGGCTCTGGTAAGCAGGCGCTCTGCGTTATGTAGAATGTAACAGGGGTTATGATATTGCTGATTTGCGTACTGTTGCGATCTTACGTCATTACGTAATCTTGCAGGTCCCCTGGTAAAGCTGATGATTAGTGCTCTAAAAAGTGCCGGCTGGTAAGTATTCCCTCGGATCGTTGTCTGTGAGTGTGACGTTTTAGTTTAAATGGTTTTGTAGATAGCGACAGAACATCACGCTGTGACAGTCATATCCGCGATGCTGTAATGTTCTTGGGTTTCCTGCAGGCTGCAACACGTCAACCAATGTACATGGTCACATATTCCCTCCTTGTGATTGCCTGTTTATGATAGAACATACCATTGCTTTCTAATTGCTCTTGCAGTTAACATCATACAATTACTTCAAGGGTGCGTAGAAACACTGCGTTGCGCTTCATATTAATATTTTTAGATTAACATAGCTCTCGAATGTCTGAGCCTGCTTTCTACAAATATAAGAAATAGGAACATTATTTGGCATCTGTGTTCTTCTCATCATTTTCATTTCCCCTTTTTCCTTTAAGGCAGAAGGTGTTATGCTCATTTCTGCAGCAATTAATAGCCAGTTCTTAAAAACAATAATAATAATGATGAGATGAAGTACAAGGTATTAATGCTGGAGAACAGCCATCAATGCCAAGCTTTTGCTCACCAGGTGTTTCCTGCTTTTACCCTATGGCTGCTCAAGACGTCCCATTGACACCCTTGTCTACCACAAAATGCATGCCAACATGCTAGCAGTTTAAGCAAACCTATGAGATATTCTACAGGGGAACAGCACGAAATTTGCTATGAGATATCTCATTCTCTGTGCTTTGAATGCTGTTCATCTATAAGATGTTATTTTCCCATCGTCTTAAGCAGCTTTTAATGCTTAAGCCTTGATTAATATGTTTGGTATTCTCTTTTCAGTGACATAGACATCAGGCGAAACATCTGCTGTGAGCCGTGCGAGGGTCTTGTGACAGGTGGCTTTGACACAGAGTATAACCAGGTTGTTGTTTGTCAGAATAAGGCCAGGTCGAAGGGCATGGTTCAGGGTGTGCTTGCCCATGAGCTCATGCACATGTTTGACTATTGCCGTGCCCACATGGACTTCAAGAATATGGATCATCTTGCCTGTACAGAGGTGGGCTGTAATTAATTATAGTATAACCAAATTGTAATTAATACACTCACTCCTCCACTGAAAATAATCCCATAGCTCTGCTTTAGAAATTTGGCATTACAATGGCTAAGACTAAAATTGATCATTCTAATAGCCTGCTTTTGCAAAAATTCATGTGCAGATGGGTTGTGTACATAATGCCTGAACATATAATACAATAATTAATGTAAATGTATGAATGAATAGTACAAGAATGCTAGTGTTTCATGGTTAAATACGTATTTTAACAGTTTCCTTATTTGGTACGTTATACCAGTGTCTAACGGCAACTTTTGATCACAATCGAGCCCGCTCCAGATCAATTCTTGACTGTGATTTAAAGTGCGCCATGTGACACCCGTATTACTTTTTTACTATGAAATATATGTTTGGAATCACGTTTGACATCCAAATAATTGCAGGATGCACTAGTGGAGATAAGATGATTGCCAAAGGGGAGTGAAGAAATGGAAGCTTATTATCGCTAGTTGAACATGAACAAAACAAATTTAGTTTCTGATTGATTGTGTGACACCAGGAGACAGGGGAGGGGTTTTTCTGAAAGTTTCCACCTAGTGGACTATCAATTTCGGCCGCTGCTGAAGGCAGACAGGGGCTCCTGCCTTCTTCTCGCTTGTACCGCAGCCCAGCCCGCCGGCACTTCAGCAGCAGCTGAAATAGACAGTCCACTAGGTAGACATCTAAAGCATACCCTCAGCCCCAGTTCAGCATATTTATATCATTATTAAGTTTTGCAACTAGGTTAGTTACACACATATCAGAGTTGACCATGGTTGTGTCGTCTGCATAAAGAATGCAGTTTCAGGAAGGCAGGCAATTACGTAAGTCAATAATATACAGCGCACTCCCATTAAAACAAACTCAAAAGGACCACGAAAGCGCGTTTTTCTTACTAAAGTTTGTCTTCACGAAAGTGATCCACGAAACACAAATCTGCTGTTCCTGATGCACTCAAATATCTACAACAGAAAATAATAAATAGCATTAAAATCAAATGGGCAAATAGGAAAAATGGGAAAAGCATTAAAACCAAATGGGCGACATAAAAGCAAACATTTATTAGATTTGCAGTGACACAAATTGCTATCTGTATGCACTCTTATTTAAACTATTGAATGGGTGTTGCTTGCCGGCATTGTGGAAATCTTTGTATTGTCACAAAAGTTGCAGTTTACCAATGCTTGCTCAACATTTTTTTTTATGGCCTCATATTATTGATTGGAAAAAAAATGCATCAAAGGATTCAGGAAGTTGATTGAACAATGTCACTTTCTCATTCAGCTCAGGTTTGCTCACATTTATTTATGTTGAGACTAAGGCCAGTCCAACCTTCTGCATATGTAATCAGATGGTATATAGATTGCTGTGCTGCCATGACAGCTTTACGGATGATTTGAGTATTTAGTGATATAGTTCAGTAAAGTAATATAGCTTCTTAAAAGTTCATTTAACCAAGTTTCCGAGATTTCAATAATTTAGGATGGGAACGTAAATGTTGAGATCAAATTTTAAAGGTTGTCAAAATGTCAGTGTAGACTGTGCGTGTTAAAGTGTAGAATAGATCTATAAACAGAAAAATATTTACCTGGTCAAATAGAGGAAATTGCGAGCTTGCCTTGATCATACCCTCTATAGAAGGTTAAAGTAGTTAAGTGATTACAGAAACCTATGCCTTGGTGATGATGCGATAGTGGTGGCTATCAACTGTTTTCTGAGCCTTGGTTTGGCAGTTATCTGTCCATAAGGATCTCCACTTTGATTTCTTCAACATCAAGGCCCTAGAAAATAGAAATATTTTCGCATCTCAGGTTGTTTTAACTTACAAATAGCGGCCTCTCCTTAGTTCTTAATCTTAGTTCTTAATATGCTGATACCATGCAGGCATCGCACGCTTCCCATTCTTTTGCTATTTATTCAGACTTTTTTTGTTTGTGAGGAAAAACGAGCAGTATATTTTTTTCTTTTTAGTTTTGGTGGGCATGCAACAAACAACATTGAGGTCTGCAAGCATTATTAGGCAACCAATTTTGTGGCCAATGGCTTGCATAACCACCAGTATTCTTTCTTTCTGTGTGCATAGTAGAACGTCTTTGATGTCAACATTATTCAGTGTCAAGTACTGTTGGAGCTCCGCAGCCATTTTTTGAGCATGCTGTTGTGAGCTTGCAGAGCATTGTTTTCAGCCACTAGCACAGCTTTTTCATCATACATTTTCTCATCAATATTGTTTAGGAATTCTACATCAGACACTAAATAATCCATTTGTCTTTTTTCCCCAATGTTGGTTTCTAAGTCACTTCTTTTTTCAGCTGGAAGTTGCCAAATATTATGCCAAGGAGTCTGTCAGTCAAATTTTCAAGCTTGGATTTTAGTTGCTGTAATCTTTTCGCAAGCTGAGCATTTGTGAGCGTTATGCTCAAAGCAGTTAATAAGAGTTGGGCGGTACGATAAAGGCTATTGGATGTAGACTAATGAATGAATTTTTGTGCAAATGATACACTCAGCAGAATTTCGGCAACTGCTGCTGCAGCAGTACTATTATTCCTACTAAGATAGCGTCAAGCAAAACATATGACCAACCTGCAGATGCAAAATATGAGCTGATTAAGTGCATGCACATGTTGCCACAGTAGTTGCCACTATGAGACCACGACATCGCAGCGGCTTCTTATATCCTCTTCTGAGCATGCATCCATAGTGCAAGCACAGCTCTAATGGCTCCAAGGTATCTTTATGTGTGTTCCTGGCAAAGCACATTACCGACCTGATAGCTGAACACTGATCACTGATGACAATAGCGTTTATATGAAGTGGACTTAGCCGCTGGAGTGCACTGATCTTAATCAGCAGCCATTTGAGGTTTGCACTCACCGAATCCACCTTTACAGTTGTAAGGCAAATGCCATAATGCAACAAATAGCATGTCCCAAAAACAGTGCTACTGGTGAACTTCGATGCAGATATGCTCAACTGTGAATCGTTGCTGTCAGTTTACTAACCTTTGTCGTGGTCATATGCAGATTCGTGCTGCAAACTTGTTTCACTGCTCCTTCATGAGTGCGATGTCACAAGGTTCAGCAAGCTTCTTCAATATAGCAAAGTCCCATGCAGTAAGTCTATCATGATGCTTTTCTCTGTGTGTATCATCGATGTAGTTCACTGTATTAGCTTTTGAAATACAGTTATATAAATTTTAATGATAAACAGTGAAATCTTTGTCCCTTTCTAATGCCTTTTTAAAGGGACACCGAATATGAAAAAATTTGGTTGAATACACTCCTCAAATACCAGAAACTTTAACCTTACCATGAGCAGAGTCTTCGTAAGCGAGGAAAGATGCAAAAACAAAATACAAGTTCAATGTTCTTGTGCTAACCCCATGTGACAACATGAGATTTGGACAGTGTCGGCTCAGGACTCTCTTAAAGCTAATCAATAAACTACAACTAGTGCATCGACTTCTAAAGGAACCAAAGAGTCAACCTGATCAGCATTATGAGAAATTATACTGGTTGTTTGAGAGCAGTGTCAGGGTGCTCTGATGGTTGTGTAATACGACATTGAAGCTGTATACACAGACAGAGCACTTTAGTAATGTTTATCCGGCTTCGCTAACACTATAGAAGTGTGTATGATAAAGTTTAGTCACATTGTTAAACAGCATTTAAAACTTCACAGGCATGCTATTTCAACAGGCTAAACTAATTGCTACGATTTACTGTCCCTTTAAAGTTTTTGAATTGAATTTCGATATTGAGAAAAACAACCTTTAAATATCATATACTTTCAAATTTTTAGACAAAGTGGCGTATAAAGTTTTTGTAGCCCAATTGGTCAAAGATGGGCTTATTTACATTATTTGATACACGTGTATAATATTCTTCAGAACTGAACATCTGGTCAACTGAGGAGCTTGTAAATGATAAGCAGTTGCTTTCAGTTTATTATCTGGTGAACTATGACTCTGATAGTAGTGAAATAATGGAAAAGTATGTCAACAGGTGCACGCACAGTGCGGTATTTATTGAAGGAGATTAGCGTGATAATACATCGCAACACATGTGATACAAACATGGTGGGACAACCCAAATCATAACTTGCTTTGCCTAAATCAAGGCAACAGATTTGTAAGCTGCCTAAAAGCAAGGCATTCTTATTCAATGACTGGGAATCATTAAGCCGAAGCTATCTGCACCATGTATTCAATCAGGAACTGATCAGTTGCCTTTGGGCAACTATTTCATTCTCCTGTAGCAGAATTCTTCGATAGAAGTCACCAGTTACATTAGGTTTTCTCTTTGTACGCTGATGAAAGGGGAAAAAAAATTCTTATCCACCCGACTGTAGTACAAAGCTACAAAGGAAACGCATACGGGCTGTTCAGAAAGCAAAACTTTTGAAGTTGAAGAAAAATTGGTCCTGATTCGAGGACAGAACCCAGCACCAATGCCTTTCCGGGCTGGTCACTCTACTATCTGAGCTAACCGAAAGGCTAGGCGATCACAGTGCGAGGGCAAATTAATTCACGACTCAAAGCATAGGGACACTGAATATGGCAAACCATTTCTGCCGCAGCTGCAAGGTGGAGGAAGGTTCATGACAGGGAGAAAGACTGTAGACACGAAAAAGTATTGTTATTCCTCATACTTGTGCAAAAACGAATATTTGACAGTTTCAACTATTGAATTCTGAAATTAAATATGAATAGAATGGCAAAGATGACTCAACTGAAATCCTAACTTTTGAATATTTGTGCACCACCTACTGTAAACTGTAAAGTGCCACCTAGGAAGTGTTCTACCCCAAAAGGCTTTGAAATGGTCTTAGTAATTAGCTGATAGAAGCAAATGGAATGTTGCAAAACAAACATGTGAACAGGGGAGATTCCCTCCATGCAGCAGAGGCTCCCTTTCATTTCGTTGACGAGCATCTGCAAACGACATTCCTCCCCTGCCTTCACCATTATCAGAGCTTAGGACCTGTATGACCTTTACGTCATAAACCACGGTGTACTTTTTTTTTCCCTCTCTTTCTTTCTTGCTATGCGGCGCACTTGCAGTTGTAGTGCCGCGCATTCTGCATTGCATGGGAATCCAAGAGTCATTTGTATTGCTGTCGTGGCTGTTTGTGCTCTGCAGGCACTGTGGTTAATGAGAAGGCATGAACCGTAATGTTGTCTCTGCTCGTGGGGAGACTGAGGAGTAGGGTGCACCTGCTTTTGTTGGAATTTTTCACTGTTTTCACAGTGCACATCGCTTTAATACATTTATTTATTTTATTTTAGTTTTATTTAACCATACTGCAGGCCAATTCTCTGGCCCTAGCAGGAGGGGCATTTTCGGAAAGACAAACAATAAATAACAGCAATAAACGCAAAAACAGCAAATACTTTGCAGGTGTTATTGTCGCTGTATGATCTATACACCATGCTTGTTTGTTTGTAATGCCCAAATCTGTCGGCCTTTAACTGGGGTTGTGTGGTGGTAAATTCACATTAGTAATATGAAAAGGTGTTGTAGAGTGCAAAGGAAGTTCTTTTGTGAGATTCTGTTCAGGTTAGCCATGTTGTTTACATTCAAATACGGTGCAAATCTCGATAATTTGAATCCTCTGAATTTGAATTCACGGATAATTTGAACTGCTCTGTTGGACCTGGCAAAGTCCTACGTATTTGAATAGAGAAAAGCTCTCCTAGGAGAACTAACTAGAATTAAGGCTCTCCTTAGTTTGAACTCCATTTCACTAAAGTAAATTTCTGGTCCCCTTGAAGTTTGAACTAACAAGTTTCTACTGTATTTTATACCACAGCTGCATAGTGTTATATTGTGTCACTAAAAAAAAAATTACAGTAGCATTTTGATAGCAAAGTTTAACTCTTCGTGTGCTGTTGCAGTTTGCTTCAGTCTCATGTTTACCTCTTGCTTCCAGGAATGTGTCAAGCAGAAGGCTGTCAATTCCATCGTTGTGGCGAGGGGTGTTTCAAAAGAAGAGGCAAGAAGTGCTGTTGATCGCAATTTTGACAAGTGCTACAATGACCTCGAACCTGTGGGAAGGCGAATACGTAGGAATTCACCACACATGCAGTGGGCATATCGTGAACGTTATCATTATGGATATGATGAATAACTAGTTTGTTTTGTAGCCACAGTGTAATTAGAGTTCTCTATGAGGACTCTACCGGTGCCACAAGGGGCCATATTCATACTGCCTGCAGATATTTTGCAGGTAGGCTAGGGCATGTTTTACAAGTTTAATAAAGAGAGTATGCTTGTTTCAAAGTTGTGTAGTCTCCCTCTGTTTTTTTTATTCATGAAATCATAGGCGCTGACTATGGGGGGGGGGCTTCGAAGCCCCCCCCCCCCCCCCCGGCAATGCTGAAACCAACCCTTCCCCCCCCTGCCTTCCCCTAAAGTGTTATTACCAGAGTTCTGTCACCCACATAATTTGAGGTTTCTTTTGAGTGGCCTCTACCTTTTCACTTAAAATTTTATTGTGGCTATGAGCTTACTACATCATTGTTGGAACGGATGTTCATGGCTTTTAATTAATCCTTTTGCTTTATTTCTGCAAATCCTGACAATAGGAGGACAAGCGCATTAGAAGCTCCAGTAGCGGCTACCTCATCCGCATTTTCTCACTTCAACATTTTTTAAAATTTAGACTGTAAACACCATGTACGGACACACTATATTTAAATATACACACAGAAAAAAGTTTATACTATCTTTTAAAGAGAAGGAAGCAGCCAACTAACAATGATTATTTATGGTATGGATAGCCTATGCTTAGAGTATGAGTTGTCGTTTTTTCCTTGTCCTTGCCTTATGTGCTCTTTCCCCTTCCAACTAGAGAATTAATATGCTGATATATATATGTATATATATATATATATATATATATATATATATATATATATATATATATATATATATATATATATATATATATATATATATATATATATATATATATATATATATATATATATATAAACGAGAAGAAAGGGGATTAATCGAGGGGCCCGATCTTTATTAGTCATATCATAAGATATCACCTTGTTGTCAACCATCTTGCTGTCACCATCACTATATCTTGCCGGCACTATCACCATATCATATCACCTTGTTGTCAGTGTTTGTTGGCTTCTTATGATATGACTATATATATAGGGAGAGAGAGAGGGAAACTTTATTTGACAGGAAAAGATTTTACAGCCTTTAAGGAAAAGGTCTTAGTGATCAGTTGAATCACGTATTGCTTACCTTACTAAATGCTGAACAGGGAAGAGAAAAGGCAGGTCAACACGATAATTTGAAACGCTTTTAAGGCGGCTCTGGCCCTTCATAAATGTACCTCCACGGAGTGCATGCTAGCTTTCAGAGCACACAATACTTTCAACGAACTGTAGCGGGCCACTCTAATGCAACAGAGGGAATGCCTCAACTCCACAAAAACTGGTAGGGCAATATTGGCTTGTCTCGATATCCCAACATACCCTATTTGTGTTGCTGTTTGTTCAACTCCATTCAAATTCCTTTGCACCCTGAAAAACACATTCAGACTTCAGCAACCCCTTCAGAATAGTCTTTTATCAATGGAGTGTGAAATGCACGTGAATGATACGTGTCCCTGTATTGCTTTTCTTTCCAGTAAGCAATGCTAATGATTCATGAAAATAAAGCTCTTCTAATAATTTACAACATTTAATATAGATGAAACACTGACACTTCCATGCAGAGGTTATAAATATATATAATTCACTCAGTACCCAAAATGAGGCCAAGCTCGATTCACTCGAAATCAGAATCAACAGCAGTCGTGCACAGCATCGCCTATACTGACACTCACAGTAAAAAAAGAAAAATTTGACCACCCTTCTACTACAGTGATGAGGTGTGCAAGCGAAGCTCGGGATCTGCGGCTCTGCGTTGTCGTAATGCCTCGAGTTCGCGCTCCCTTACGGCGAGGTCGGCACGTCGATGACGAGCCCTTTCTCGAGCGAGTTCCCAACGGCGTTCATCAAACGCCGCCTGTTCTTCGGCCGAAAGCACGACGCGCGGCTCGCTCCCGTTGCTCTTCCTTCAACACAGCCTGCTCTTCGGCAGAACGAACCAAATGCGGCCTCCCCATCTGACTGCCGGGCCTCAACTGGCGGGAAAAGCCGACATTCTTGTCAGAGGAGCGAAAATTGTTTCCAAGAATCTTTTGAGCATACCAAATGGATTCCTAAATGGATATAGTCATGCTATCCGGGACAACTTAACTATTAGTGCAACCATGCAACGGTGCCTGTACTTGACAGGTGAGGATCCTTCAACCTAGCTGCACTTATGTTGAGATATGAAGGGTGCAAAGAAAGAAAAGAGAAAGGGCGGCAGCTTATCTTTGCCAAATGTTGGTGCAAATTATAAACTTCGTTAAGCATAATTGATTGTACAGACCCTTCCATCATGTTACAGGGTCTGCAAAGCAACGAGCACAATTAAGCAATTTTAGTGAAAAGGTCTATGTTGGCATTACCAGAAGCATACAATATACGATACTTAATTAGATCTTTGCGTTGGGAGGGAGTGCTTCTAATTGCTACAAGTGCTTTGCAAATCGTTTTAGTAAAACAAGATAGACTAGAAATTAGGAACCGTGGTCCAACAAGAGATTTTTTTTTGCCCCAGAGCTCGATCTTGTTCGACCACGCGGTTGATCGTTTCAAGTATTCATCCTCCTTTGCTCCTGTAAACATCTGCATTGCTTGGAAGGTAGTCTAGAGCCACATTCATCACCACGTATGCTTTGTATATCGGAATGTACTTTTGCGAGGAGGTGCAACTAGTGGTACAGCACTGCGACTGCATGTGCGAATACAGCGACGACATATGTCAATATGTCAATATACAAATTGCCGAAGTTTTATGTCTGCATCTCTGCACTACAGACGCGCGACGGATAATTTTTTTAATTGCACTCGCAGAACGAAAATTGATCGCTGTATTTAAAAGTAAGTAGTCATTTGTAAACTATATACTGGTGTACTCGTAGTACGCGCGTACAGACGACAAATGCGACGCGGCGCTCGTAACGCCATCATAACTTTACGGCCATCATTAAACAAATATAGCAAAAATAGTTGTGTTGTTGATTACTTGTTATTAGTCACACAATAGATCGAATGTAATGAGCACTTTTAAGCTTAACACAAATGTAAGCACAGTTCTGGACGTTTGGACTATGAGAAGTTTGGGAGCGAGGGTTGACAAAACAAAATGGCAGCGCACATGTGCGAGTATTTGCGCGTGGTTTGCTTGATCGTGTGAACGTCTACCGGCGCCGAAAGGACATCTGTTACGGTTTTTCGACGTGGCATCTAAACTCGAGTGTTGCAAATGACTGCACAGAACGTGAGGATGCCTAAAAAAAGAAAACGCAGCGAGACCAAGGACAGCGAAGAGAAGCCCACCAAAGCGAAAACCACCGAAACGGAGAACGATCTTGACGCCGGAGAATCTGACGACGATGCAGTGCCGGAAAAACAGGCGAAGACAGAGGCGGAGGAGCCTTTCTGCATCAAAAATTTTCTTGCTGTGCTTGAGAAAGGGGGCGACCTGATGACAGGTTTCTTGTTTCATTGCCTAATATCAAAAATCTGCCCCTAATCTTTTTTAGTGCACGACGAACTTGTTCAACTCGCAACGGCTCTTTGCTGTTGCCATTACATTGCATCCCCCAGAAAATATTTTATGTGTACCCATCTCCTAACGCACACTGTCAACCGCTTGGCATGTGGATTTCACCTTAGTAACGCTTTATTCTGCGCGTCAGTTAGTTAAAAGAGTAAGGGAAACGGTGCGGTGACAACTAGGACAGAACGATGGGCATCTGCTGCCTCAAACATGTTTGCTAGCTCTCACGTTGTCAGAACTGTGCTCACCTGTACACAGTGAACTAGTATGGCGTTTTATGTTGATACGCTCTCATTTTGATGACGCCTTACGAAAAACGCGCACGAAAGTGCCAAGAAAAGCAAAAATGGCATGCATCGCTTGTAGTGCATCTCCAAGCCCCTCACCCCATACTTTTGGGTTTTCTGGATGTCATCACCAGAATGAGCCTTGAGAGTGCATTAAAAAACAAAGCGAATAATACGGTGTAGCTTCGCCTGCAATTGATCACTATGTTGCATATTTTTACCCAGCTATAAAGCTGCGCAAAATATAGTGAAACTCTACAAATGGACAACTGTGTGTGTTTGCGCCATGTCTCTTCTATTTATGGTCTTCGTGTTAATACGATGCCATTTTGTGTTAGTGTGTTAAGTTTTACCAGTGTCACGCAACTGATATGCCTGTTTATCTCTTGCATATTCAGAATTCCAGAAGTTCGTCAAAGCAGCTGACTCATTTGCAAGTGGAGAGAGCACAGAAGATACTGTCAAGCAGTATCTTGACAGCACTGATGGCAACTTTCAAAACATTTCATCACTTCTCTATGGTGTCAAAACGGGTTCACGTATGGTAAGTGAGCTCATTCTGCTTAGCTAGCCTAATTTTCTTCAGTGCATGATGCATCATACTTTATGAGGAGTATGACTGCTGCCGTCAACACCCTGAAGCAGACATGGTATTGCTTTGTAAGGTCTCTGGGTACTTCGAAGATAGCATAATGCTTTGATTTGCCGCCATCATTATCACTTCTGCCCTTTCTTTCTCCTTTGTCTGGTAGTTATCTTATGAGTGGGCTGAAAGACAGATGCCCTTGTTCAGACTTTTTTGATGGTGGCCAGTGGCAGTAACATTGTATGCTGAAGTGGCTACAGTATGGCGACATTGCTCTACAGTGAGCCAGATAGGAACGTTACCGATATACTCATCTCATTACACAAACTTTTTTTTAAAGCACTCTTGATGACCTTCAGCTGAAATACAGTTGCAAGAAGTTGCAGCCATTTGCTTCCTTTCAGTATGTGTCTCCACTACTCACCACTACATCCTTACAATAATGGTGCCAAGTGGATGGTGCTGTTCACTGAACATATTTTTACCTTAAGAAAGAAGCTGAGAAAGACTTGCTACAATTTGTAAACCTCTCACAACTACACATTTGTGGAGTTTTTCTCACAAACATTTTAAGCATGACCTGAAGAGAAGCAGTTTTGAAGGTTGAGAAGTAAAGAATGTAAGTACTTGCAGCCATTTGCTACATTTAAAAGAATTATTTGTGGAGTTCCTGAAAGTAAATTTTGCTATTTAGTGTCAGCTGGTTGACACACCAACGTACTCTTTCAGAGAGATGATAGCTCACCGTCTTCTAGGGGAGGAGATGATCCCCTCCACCATTGTCGTCCAGGCCCCCTCCACAAAAAAACACATGGCCGGCTGACACCATGGCGCTACCTCACATTCCTCCACCAACGTTGAATAGCACACCTTTTTTTTCAATTCTGCACCCTCGCCACACACACCCTTGGTTATTGCCTTGTCCACCCGTTTTACCTCTCTCCCCTTTATAATAACCCTACCTACATATACTGTGCTGAGGAAAGCATATGTTGCCTTGAAAAGACAAGTCCACTTGTCGAAACATTGGCTCCTGCCTTTACCATGTTCTCGTTTTGCTCATCGTCTTGAATTTACATTTCCTGCCTTCCCTGTGTTTTCTCAAGGTACTAGTGAGAAACATTAAACATGTTCCGAGCTGTTAACTTCGACATTTCTATTTCTTTGCTTGCATTGCTCACAGAAGATTCATACTAATGTCTTATATTGTTTAATGTGTCATGCAAATAGTGAAAGCTGTTTGAATGCACTGAAGTGGAAAGCATCGATGTTGAAATAAGTTCCAATGTGCAGTTTTACATGCCTCTTGTGTGGGCTTAGGTACAGTTCATGTTGAGTGATGAGGCTTATAGCGCATGAAAAGATGAGGACACAGAAAGACATGTTACACACAGGCGCTGACTTACAACAGTGTATATTTCGAGTAAGAGAACTATATATATAGGCAATATCAAGAATTGTCACAAGTGCGCAGTTTGCAAGGCTCACCTATCCTTGCGCAGATAGGATAGCTCTTTAAGCGAAAGGGTGATTGATGGTTTTGAAATGCTTGAGAGTTTAATTTATCGACTTAGCAGCACAGGTTCACAAAATAAATGGGTGCTCACAAAAACTCACTCATCAATATTTTCACAGGCCAGGTGCTCACTCACATTCCTGTACATTCTCATGTTGGGCCCGTTCATACTCACCAACATTCTTTCGTGTTCATAGTTACTTCTTTTGACACTTACTGGCGTCTGCTCACACTCTTACTCATGTCCGAGTTGCTGTCGCTGATTTCACTGTCGCTGACGTTTATTTCTACTCACATTAACTGGCCCACGCTCCTGTTCATACTCACATTCACTCACACCCTTTGTCATACACCTGTGCAATGGGTGTGGAGCAAGCACGAGTCTGTGTACTCGTGAGTGAGTATGCTGACCTGTGCTTAGCACTGACATCATGTACTGGGTTTTTGAAACATTGCTGATTTTTTTTTCCCTTCTTTTCTTTATGTTTGGTATCTTTAGCACACGCTAGTGTACCAGGTCCTGGATCGCTTGATTTCCCGGCTGCCCGAGGATTTCAAACAGTATGTTAACACTGCATTGATGTCAGCGCAGCATATGCTGCAAAAGTACAGTCGGCTCATGCACATGTCTCTATGCCGCACCGCAAAGCCCAACCATGCCAAGGCTGCCCTGCGCCTGCTTACTTCGATTGTCACCCTGGGCCCTGAAGGAGCACGCTATGTCACTAGTGTGGTCAACTTTGAGACTACGGACTTCACCACATGGTTCAACACACGGAACCAAAGGGTACGGTTCTCTGTTGCTGTACCGGCTTGAGCATATTGTGAGGATGTGCTTTCAATGACTCATAAAGATTGATAAATAGTATTATGATAAAGGTTGTCCCTGGTCGATACATATTAGGGCAATAATACATATTGTTGATACCTATTAGGGCGATAAAGGGGCAGTACACATAGAAGACAGCACAGGCACTAGACTAAAGGAGTGTGCTTGCATCATAAATATATTTTGATGGTAGTAGGCATCACTGGCATGCTTCTGTCCTACCATGTGCAGTATTTTTCAAGGAGATTCTTGAATCACATTTGGCAATAGCTCAGTTCTAATGTGGAGGATAGATATGTAATATATGTCAGGGAATTTTGATTGGACTATCACTTTCTTGCAACGTGAAGGGCTGAACAATGTTTTCAGTGTCCTTCTGGGGTCACTAATTTTCATGCACTTCTTCTCCTTAGTTTAAAGCGTAGGCTTCAATGCATTAACAACAACAACAACAACAACAACAAAGAAGGCCTTAGTACAGTGATTTACTTTTTAATTAAGAACTTTCTGCACATAATGCTTCAGCTCCAGTGAATCTACAGATGAGCTTTCTCTTCTGCTCAGTATATTTGCAAGGGCAGCTGTGCCAATTTAAACTTGCCATAATTTATGCATGTGTAGGGTTCACGTGTGGGGTTTGTCTTATTTAAAGTTGAGGTGCGTGTGGTTTACTCAACAACCCTGACTAAATTTACTGTGCAAATTTGTCTATGAATACACTTTTATTCTTCTGTATAAGAATATCACCGTTGTGGGACAAACATGCCAGTTTTGTTTTTCTGCGCATATATGTGTGACTGCACTTTCCTCATTTCCTTCTGAATAGGATCCTGAAGATGTGCGAACGTGTGCAGTTTTTTTCCTCATGTCGGTCCTTGTCGTTGGAAGCAACTCAGTGGCACGCCAGGTCCTTCAGGCCAAAGGTGAGAAGCACAACTTCTGGCTTCAAAGCTATTTTATTTATTTATTTTATTTATTTTTAAGATCATCAGCATCATCATCATTTTAATGCACTTCATATACAAACACATATATATGAGATTAAAGAGCTAAGGAAGTGTGACGCAAAGGCCGAACGAAGGTTGAATGTATAGCGACTAATATGTTTATAAGATATATCTTGTAACTGATATGTTTTACAAAATATATGAGGTGCATAAAAAGTACTGTGCAGGTTTCGGCTAGCAGGTAAGACATGATTGCAACTAATAGCGCGTTGACTTCACCTGAGCAGCGAAAGAACTCTTCTTTTTGCTTTCCATGTCCAAGTCTAGTCTGCACACCTACCCACAATCACACCGGTGCTTTATTGAGACACGATATGTGTAGGTAGGCGCATTACAGGCCTTACAGTAGCTTTAGGATGTAAACAATCCAAAAAGTACAATGCATTGTGCCATTTCCACTTTCACCGGCATTTGTAATTGTGGCCTTATTCAGGCTCCAAAATGTACCCTTGGAACTGCTCCATACTTAGAAACTGGCTACAGAGAGATTACATCATGCACTTCCATGTAATCACATGTAGCAGGTGTCCCGATTGATTGCTTCCTTGTCATGTTTCAAGTTATGCTGATGATGCGCTGCAATCACTTGATATTCAACATACGCTAATATACTGTGACAGCAATGTTTTCTCTCTTCTACATGTAGTTAATGCGTATGAACTTGGCCTAGATAGAAAAATATTATCTCTGATGGAATTTTTTGTATTTATGTAGTTTAAAGTGGATTGTGTTGCAGTGATGACTGCTAATAACGCTGATTAAAAGGAAAAAAACCTAAGGTAAAGGTTCATTGACAGAAAAATAAGAAAGGAGTAATTCTGTGCATTGCTTAAGTACATTACAAAATGCAGACATACAATCCTATCGAAACTTAGCAGTAGCATTACAATATGTGCTGTAACTACTATTGTTAGCTTGCAATCAATTGCAAGCTCGTAAATATTTTACAGAGCAGTGTTTATGTTTAATGAATTGAACAGTGTTAATATTTCCATGGGGAAGTAAGTATGGAGAAATACATAGTTACATATAAGACTAATGTGGGCTATGGCAGTCAGTGTTGCTCCATTAATGGTATTGTCAGTATAAATGACATTAATGTTGTCATTGTGCAAGAAGTGTGGGAAAATATATAGACTATGTGTGGGCTGAACGTAGAGTAAAGGTAGTCAATGTGTTGAAAAAGTTATGGTACATGCTGCGATGAAATGTAAGACTAATCTAGTATGCAGTGTCTCATAATCACTATTTCTGCAAGCTCAACACCTTGTTTGTTGGACCCAAACAATTGTCCTGTCACTATACTAACATTTGTTAAATTTTGTTGATATGTCTTGCATTGCTGTGTTTGTAGCTTTATATGTCTGTGTAGCTGTACAGTGTTCGGCAATTCAGGATGATGGTGATATGTTGTCAGGTATACCGTAGCAACTGCTTTTAAATAAAGGTATAAGCACAACATTCTAGTTCTGTTGGCTTCTGTGGCAGAGAGTCTGTCTCTCTTGCCCATGTGGGCATAGAAGTGACGCTCATGAGTGCAATTTGGGACCCACAAACACAATGGCACATCACTGAAAATGTAGAGCAGATGCATAACACAGTGGCCGATGCATTCAGCAAAAGTGCATTAGCCTATTGTGTTCTATTGCTGTCTATCTCCTTCATTGCAAATTTTGAATTGCAGGACTGATAAACAGCATATTTCCTGGTCTTGAGTATGACCGTGCATCATTCATATGCAGCTTTCTGTCGACGTTTCAGACTAAGGTAAGTGAGCTGAATTCTTTTAACTCGTGCCTCCATGGCAGAGATTCATGCTGTGCATAGTGTGCTGTTCCTTTCGTGCTATGCAGAAATGTGAAGAAAGAGAAATTATTTTAGGACGTACAGGAGTGAAATAATGGTGAATCATATGTATGAGTTCTTGTGTCCGAGGGAGATATGTGTATTGTTCGGTGTATCCCTGATTAGACTTGGCATTTCTATGGGTAGCACCACTACTGGCTTCGATAATGTGTGTATTTTCTGAATGTCCATGCAGTGCTCACTTTGTTACACAAATGGGGATGCTGTCGTCCATATGTATGTTTTATATGCACAGCAGTATGAAGAAATGTTTTTGTTAGGCTGATAATAGTTGATATAGGGTAGCATCAGTTGAGTTTACTTTGTGTGTGTCTCTGCATCATTAGACGAAACTTGAATGGTCTGCACCAACCCATAAGATTCACATTGTGTATCTGTATGGTAATGGAAAACACCTTTTTTGCATTTGTGGCTACCTATCATGCCACCGTAGTTGTGAGCAGTGCCTGCTCAATTGGGGATCTTCAATCACTGAGCAACCCTTGTCATAGATTTAACATATTCTCAGTTATTCAAGGTGAGTCGCACTTGTCATAATTAACTTGAGGTTAAGGACATTGTGAATGTTCACATATTGCATAGATGGTCAAGACTAGTATAGTTCGCAAAGTTGTATGTGTGTAAATGCTTATTGTATTGTTATGATCTTGTACACCTGGGTTGCAAGCCACTTGGGCACCTGTCGTTTGCCACTAACGGCAGAGCTGAAAATCGTTACACCGGTCTCCAGTAAACCACCAACAGACTTTCAGTTTTCTGAACAGAAGCCAGTCCATTGTGCAGACTTTAACTTCCTGTTTGAACAGAATTTCTCATTTGCAGTCCATTTCCAAGAAAATGCACCTAACAGTCTTACGCTTCACATTTCTTTGAAAGGTTGTAGAGAACACGTCCTTCACCAAGACTATCAAGTTGAAGATGCTGAACGACAAGTCTATGAAGTACGTCACTCATCTGCTGAGCTGGGAAGGGCCGAAGCCATGGACGCTCCACGGCAAGTGGAACAAGTACAAGGCTATCCGGGAAACAGAAAAAGAAGATCCCGAAGCAGTAGTAGTAAGTGGTGTTCTGACTCTGTGTTTGGGTAAATATGTATTCTTGGCTGCACTTACTGCTTTTTCAAGCATTATGATTATTATTTTTTTTTACTTTGGCATGAAACTCGGCTAGATTGGAGGCTTTCGTTGTGATATTGTTACGTTGCAGAAGTCACATATAAAGCTGTATTTACAATATGTACAAGAGAGACAACAATGCATGAACAAGATGGCTATTGAGACCTATTCCACCTTTACGTGTCAAATCGTCTTCTTCTGACTGGCGCCACTTTTTGTTGCATCATAACAGTATTTTGGAGCCAGTATAGCAGTAGGAAGCACATTTGTGTTTCTTTATAATTTTATATGTTAAAGCATGACTATGTGATCCTCTGTAAAGTACACGTGTCACTCTCAACCAAAGTTGTGATGCCTTTTGTAACAAACAAACAAAAACTCAGTGCTTTGAACTGGGAAACTTTGCAAACAAAATAATGTAAATTTAAGATATCTTCTAGTTAAATATTCAAGCTTGAATAGTGAGCCGGCGTTCAAAAAGGGCTTAATTTCTTGCACTGCATCAGAAAATTGCATGATCAATACCCAGATACTGACAATGCATTGTCTCAAATAACTGCCTCTAATTGTGAGACAGGCTAGAAATGGCTTTAATATTCATGCTTTTTACTAGAATTCTTTCTGTTGGCATCTGTACTATCTTTTCACCAAGTTATACAAATTTAAACAATTTATGCTAGCAGTCAGAACGCTTGTCAGAAGAGGCTAAAATTAATAGCATTGGAACTTGGCCAACTTGTATTTTAGCTTTGGAACAAGTAAAAACTACCAGCTGTGGTATGTCAGGATGGTTTTGTATTCTGCCTCTGTTTAAAAATTGTAGTGTATTTCATGTGACTCCACTGAGCATATTGTGCATTTCATTTAAATCTTTCTGTTTAGGAAGCATCTAAGGAAGATGTGGAGCTGGTCCGGAGCACCGCCTACAACTTCCTGACTGCCGTCTGTTGCTCGCACAAATATGGCGTACTGTTCCGAGATCCTAAACTGGGACTGTCAAGGCAGTAAGTAAAAAAGTTGTGACGTGCTCTCCTCTTTTGATTGTTAATGTTTAATTTGAGACTTTTTAAAACAATTGTATTTCAGTTAGCTCTGTTGTTGTTAGGTAGTACTAGAAATCTTTTCTCTCTAAAATGTATTTAATAAGATTTTTTTGGTGTTAAGTATGCTGCTAACAACATATAACAGAAGAATACGCCAACTGTGGAAATTCTTCTTTTAAGAGGAAGCTTTAGCTCGGGCCCAACTCCGATGCGGCCTATTCAAATACATGTAAAATGCAAGGATGTTTTCATAAGATAACCCCTGGACTGATTTTAATGAATTTTGTTGCATTTGAGAGAGAAAGTTTAAATTCTAGTGACTATTGGAAGCGGAATTTTGATTTAGGGCTTGAATTTCGTTAAAAGAATTTTCAAAAATTCAAAAGTTTGAAAAAAATAGAAGCAGAAAGTTTACAAATTAATAGCTCTGCATCAAGAACAGATATCGCGGTTCTGTAAATGGCATACATTAGATCATTCAAAGCGGACAAATTCTATACGTCAATTTATAGCTTACGTGAATTCATTACCTTGTGTACAAGGGGTCTGCAAAAGCTGTATTTTCATATTACCAAATGTTGTGAGATTCATGTGTAACATATCCATTTTGTCTGCTTTAGATGTACTATTAGAAGCAGTTCCCAGAATTGTGGTATCGTTTTTCATTGCTGAGTTACAGAGTTGTAAACTTGTTAGTTTTGTTTACTACTGAAAATTTGTGATTTTTGCCAATATTTAATAAAAGATTGTCTACCTAAATCAAGAATTCGAAATGAACAGTCACTAGATTTTAAGTTTTTCTTTTAGATGCAACAAACCTCGTCAAATTTGGTGCAGTAGTTGCCGAGAAAAACGAATTCTCCTTTTACATGTTTTAGATAGGAGCAGCCGAGCTAAAGCTTCCTCTTGTGTCTTTGTATAGTTGCTTTAACTTGTGTATTGTATATGTGACAGTGCCCATTCATATTCTTCTTCATCTTCAGGCACAGCAAAGTATCAAGCTTCTTTGCTGTGCCTGAAATGGAAGCAGAACATATCGCTGTGATGCTTTCTCAGTCGTTTACTGAGGGTTCAATAGAATGGGACTCATCAGTTTTAGAGGATTAGTAGTAGGTCTCCCTATTGGAGAACATGTGCTGATCATTATTGAGAACTGATTCAACAGATTCAAGGCAAAGTTCCTTGAAAATTATTTGTTTTGATACTTAAAGCAGGCTAACACCTTGGTTCATGTGTTTTTGTAGCATTTAGCTGTGACTGTATTAGATGATTTCGGTACCTCACTATTTTCACACTACCTAGATGCTGAAAATAGCTTGCCTTGAAACAAAGAATGCATATGTCATGTCGGACTGCTGTTAGTTGAACGAAGAAATTTCTTTTGTGTGTTGTCACATACATGTAATATCAAAACAATATATTTGTAACAATAAAAGAACAGCACGTTTAAATACCTAAATAGTTGGCAGTTTTACCAAAATTCATAAGGAAAATATTGCAAGCACTTTGTGTTCTTTTAATTCAGACTTTGGGCAACTTGAACTGACATACGTTTTGTCTAGGTCTGATTCACAGTGAGGGACACATTGTTGCTCTGTTGATGTCACCCTAACCCGTAATGTCTTTATTTTTGGTGCAGGAACCTGAACTTTGTGATCACTTCCACTCTGCTGACCATGGAGCATCCGTACGATCACGATCGGTGCTGCTCCTTTGTTGTGGAAGTGTTGAAGGTGGCACCTGACCAGATTGGTCACTACCTGCACGGCTGGCAGCCCGTCCTGATGTACGCCACTGCCGCTACTGCCCAGAAGCTCATCAGCCTTTACACTAGGGTAAGGCGAAGGCTGACCCGACCTCATGCAGTAACTATGGTACCTTCACAAACAGCTATCGAGGGGCTTGACGTAAAAGCAGATGAATGCCTGACAAATTTTCAAGACATGTAGAATGACACAACACTCAGGGGATGCCAGCAAAAAAAAGAGATAAATCATTTACAAAATGGTTGCAATGCATTCTTGCTGAACACCTAAAATCATGCTCCTGCTGTCGACATATGAGAACTAGCCCTACATTAGGATATCATTAATAGACACTATTGGGAAAACACTATTATTTTAAGCTAGTTTGTTGGATTGCACTTCTGGCAAAGAGGTTAAAGTGTGTTCACACAATGGAGTGTTACACATCCTGGCTATAAGGGAGGGGGGCCACCACTTGATGTTGATACATCATCTGATATGGCCCCATAAAGCTTCCTCAGTGTTGATCTGTTTTTTTTTTGTTTACGGTGACAAGGGGTGCTCACATGGCTTCACGAGGATTAGCTATTAAAGCCTTTGATTGTGTACCTTCTAGATAGCAGCATGTGACTTTGCTGCTCAGAGAGAGGGATTGACGGGATGTTCAACAAAAGCAATATTATGGTTATCTTTCCTGTCATCCTTCGGTTAAACTGCCCTCATAAATACATACCCTAGCTAACACTAGCTGTTTGATGTAGAAAATGTCAGATTAAAGAACTTGTGCCATGATCACCTGAAATTTCGATGCATTTTTCTATGATGTCATAAATTTTGGCAAACAGCTGGCAGAGTGAAGTTTATGGTTGACTATTAGAACACAGAATGCATTTCATTTGAAGTGTGGTGAAACTGTCAACATTTTAAGGGTGTGAAAATATTTGAAACTTTTGAGTAACAACATATTCAATGCGGTTCTGATACCAAATAGTCACTATTCACTCATGTGGATATCTTTTGAATAGATTTTGAATACCTCACATTGCCAGCTCAGCACGAATGATTGTCAGACTGAAGCAAAAATCAAGCAGATTTCACCCAACTAATCCTGTTTGTTTGTCACCATCACCACCACTGCCACCGCCTATTCGATCCTTAAGGACCCTTTGCAGGGTATTACATCATAAAGGGGGGAGTCATCATTTGAAGTAACATCTATAAAGCTCCATTCAAGCCTTTGATAAACCTTATAATGGTACTTGCTATTGTAGTAAAGACTGGGGTGTAACATTGTTTTACTAAACAGTGGACTTCTGTCAGTCAATTTGGCTCCGGTTAACCCTTGAAGTGTTTTATTATTTTGATCAAAAGTGACCTTATTTTGCGTTTTACTTCTATGACTTATTTTCAATATTTACTCCATTGAAAACCCTTCTAAAGATTTTTTAAACCTGTTTGCTTCATGTCTTAAGAGCAAAAAAGCTGCACCACTGTTGAGCCAAGACAATGTTGTCTGCTTTTCGAATCATAATTTTTGGTAGAAGAAGCAATGAGAAGACTATCATCATCCTCTTCGCTCGAGGAACAAAACTCTAGTGCATCACTTTCACTCTTACTTTCGCTGTCAGGGTCGAGCAGTGGCTTTCCTTTGCACGCACGACTCATGTGTGACACATGCGAGCTATCAGTGGCAGATTCCATCACCACAAATCTGCCACAAGGTGCTATAAGTGCGCGATTCCAATAATGTGGTCTTTTTAAGCTGAAAAAGTGCTTACATCTATGTACAGTATGCTTCTGTTAATTTGATTCAGACATAAGGTTCAGGATGACGCTCATGCATTTCTATGGGCCTAAACTTTCATTATTTCAATACTAAAATTGGCCTTCACCGGATGATTTGAACAGTAACTACACGCCTGAACCCTATGGTGACTTCAGTAGTGACCCCTTTAGTGGCAGCGCCTGTCTTGGTGGAGCTTAGGGACAGTGAATGCATTGAATAAATGTCACCTCCTGTCGAACACTCCTATTCTTGACCTGCCCTAGCAAGGTTTTCAAGTAATAACTATATCTCACAATGTCTGATTATGGTATTTGCCTGACACTAGCGTGCTTTCTTTTCCAAGACACTTTGACCGAAAATTACCTGCACTGTGCAATTGGATACGGAACGAAAATTGTTTTCGCAGCGTTTGTATGCTTTACTGCATAACATGGATGTACGGCGGCGAATCCGACTTCTACAGACCGTGCGGTGAAGCTGATTTTAGGAAACTTGCTGCCTTAGGGCAACATACATATTAAACCCGTACCCATTTTTCTTGTTAAAATATTGGGTGCTTGTTAGATGTATATTTGGTTTAGGAGTGTTAATGTCATTTATATATTAGTTTCCTGCTTTTGACACAGCAAGTGAGCACCCATTTGACTCAGAGGTGTGTCAGAATGGAGTAAATACTGGCAAATAATCAGTGGTGTGATTTGGTGTTTTCTTTATCTTGTCTAATTCGACCTGCCAGATAATTTGATGAATTTCGTTGGTTCCACCAGGGTAGAATTAACAGAAGTTGACTATTAATGGTAAAAAACGCTGTTCATAATTTGAAAGCTATCTGAAAAATATTTGGCATTCAGTTTGATTTTATTTGCTTTTGCCACTATTCAATTTGTATTCAACTTGATATGAAAAGTTACTGTCGCATGCCCCTACAACCTTAGTAAGTTCCTATTGCAGAAAAAGGACTTAGATGTGCTACAAGACATATAATAATTGACATATCTCACTGATGCTTTCTTGTTCACAAATTAGGGTTGAGGGACAAGTAGTCCATTTTTTTTTTCAAGAATTATGAAATTTTGTAATACTTTTGGTCAAGCATAAATTTGTATTGGCCATAGCGTCTGTTTTAAAAGGTCTTAAAATGCTCATTACAGAATTTGTTAAAAGTCTTCAGTGCGAAGTGGTGCCTCCGCTCAAATTTTTGGCTATAGTTTTTCAAATTCATTTTATATTGGAGAATCTGTGAACAAAAAAGTGGCGCTTCATTGCCGCTGAGGCTTTCCCCTCCTTTTCCCATTCATGTCACTATGGAAGCTGTGAATTCAATGCCAGAAGTAACTCCCATGGCTAAAATTGTGTGCACATTTCATTTTGCTATATGCAGATTGTGGAAGTTCAGGACCTGGATTCTACAGTGTGGGCAGTGGCTGAAAACGTCCCAGAGAAAGTCTGCAGGCTTGTTTTGTATTTTTCTCTTCTGAGTCTTGCCAGAGGTGTCACCGAAGCTCAAAGTGTGCAGGTAATCCCTGACAAGTATAACAAAGAAAAAAACAAACCATCTTGCATGAATATAACGTGACTTTAAAAGAATTGTCAGTCCAAATGTATGGCCATAGGGCCAACATATTGGTGGCTTTGGCTATTCTGATAGCCACAGAGAGCACCTCTTTACAGATTTGAAACAATGTACAAAATTTGACCCAAGCGATCTAAAATGTAAAAATGCTTGTCTATTAGAATAGTGGAAACCACCAGAGAACTAATGCAAATGCAAATAGCTGTGACAATACCTAGATGTAAAAGTTTACAAAATACAAGTTAACCTAATGCAAAGCAACTGCCAACGGTATCCAATGCTGCATCCATATTTGCACATCACCGACTGCACTTTGCTTTTCTGCAAGTGACAATGATTACTATAAAATTTAGGTTGTGGCGTCATCTCTCGCACAAGTAAATATTCATAATGTATGGCTTCTCAGATCTGGCAGCGAGCATGGCTTGCTGCACACTCCATAAATTTTGAGAGAACATGTCCAGCCAATACAGCCACTCTTGTTAAAGTTGCCCTGAAACATTTTTTTAACATAGTAAGAAAATGTTGACGATCTGTCGTAGAGGCTGCTGTGAACATGTGGACCAAATACTACTATGCTGTATGCTGCAGGGAATTTGCAATCTTGTGTTAAAATAAAAAAATTGCTTGCTTTCACTTCCACAATGTCATCATGCTGCATCTTCGTAAGCAGCTGGGCCCACCAATGCCATTGGCTGATTTCGTGATCACGAGAGCGTTCTCAGTAATACATAATTGCTAATTTTGAGTTAGAGAAATGAAAAACATACAGTTAAACCTCGATATGACGAACTTCAATATAACGAAGTTCTCGACAGAACTAAGTATTCAACTTTTCATAACCTCTTGTCCCTAAACACCATGTAACTAGAACCTCAATATGACGAAGTGTGTTTGTATGTGAAGAGTGTTTGTACATAATGAAATTTTGCTTCCGCAGTAAAGAAATGCCGATATAATGAATGAAAACTTCAGCGGAGAGAGATGGTCAAATGATTGAAGTACAAGCGGGTTCTTGCAAATGCACCTCTCAAATTGTGCACAGCATGACAAGAGCGACCACTAAAGTGGAGCCGCATAATGTTCCATATAAAGTTCAAGTGCAACAAGATCCTATCACGCCCCCGCGCACTTTGTGCTTTAGGTTCAAGTGAAAGTGTGTGAGATTGAGACAAGAAAAATGGTGGCTTCACAAGTGATGCCTTCCTGCGTGAGCAAAGGGAAAGAGGGGGAAGGGAGCCAGCTCACAGTAACGCGATCAAGCGTGCGTGAGGAGTATGTTGGCGTGCGTCCCGGCCGTGGCTGCACCTCACTGTAAGCGCGGCTAAGCGCGCACCCTGCTTTAGCACATAGCCGCGCACCCTGCTTTAGAGGTAATCTGCTGTGCGTGCAAAGACTGGGCATGCCTAGATGGCATGGCATCACGTAAGCTGTCTTCCAGTGCATTTAGTATTGGAGATTGTGTAATCTCGAGTTTCGGTGACTCATTGGAGCGACAGGCAGACGAAGCACTCGCTCCCCACTGCTGGCACTTTTCATGATAGCATTGTCCCAGTACGGGCGACGTCATCAGTCACGAGGGTGGAGTGCGTGCAAAAGCGGGGCTGGCATCGCTTAATTCGTACCGCCGATGTGAAGATATCGTTGACGTGGCATGAAACCATATCATTTGTTGCTGACTCGCAAATTCATCAAAATCGATTGTTTTATCATTCAAATTTGCTTTTTTCTATTGCCTGACAGTTCCTAAAATTCTGCAGCCCCTTTTCGTGTAAGCAAAATCGATCAGCGTCTGGACTTATTTGCATAAAAGGTCGAATTTTAATACAATGAAATTTCAGTATAACGAAGCAAATATTTTACCTACTTCATTATATCGAGGTTTAACTGTATATGTCTGCGATCTCCAAAAGACAGAAAAATAATTTCATCTTTGCACTGCTGGTCTACATGTGCCTCCGAGATGCCAGCAGCCTGTCGCGTAATGTACTCTATGCAGAGTTCTTAACTATGCAAGTAGAATTCTTAACAATAGTACGGTACTTCATTTGGGAAACTCCCTTGTGTAATCTTTTCAGTTTACTTATTGATGTTTGTTGCAATAAACCATTCATTTGAGAGTGCATTGCCCATGTTGTCTGCTTCTTATTCAATTCACTTATTCAATTTGTGCTGATTACTTCGTGATGTATAAATCTCTTACTGCACAAGTTTGAGACAGCTTACAATGATTTGTTTGTTCGTAGAAAGAGGAGAATGACATCCAGCTGCAGCTGGCACACATGCGCTTTCTGGCTGCATCACTTCGAAAAGTCCAAGGGGCTCTTGACCATGTTGCGGATGCCAAGTCACCTGTGAGCACAGTAATGAGGGCTAAACTACCCAGGCTTCTGTGCCAGGACGTCTGGAAGGTGAGTGTCAGGTGCCTTCCATTCGATCACTGTGGATTGTGCTAGCAAAAGTGGCCAACCATTGCGATGCATTTTGAATTTTGAATACATCAGCTTAAATGACGTGTGTTGCAGACAGCCGGTTGCTTTTTCTTCTCTTTCAAATCTGTGAGGTGGCTTTGTGCCGGGACTGGGGGAAAGGATGGGTTAAGCAGTAAGTGCACTTGCTTTAACACATGTGTGAGAGTCAAAGATTGTAGTCTTTTCAAAAAACTACAGCACGGCCACTCAATCGTGGGACTGTACTGTTAGCAAAGTTTGGCATGCGTACATTACGTTAGGCAAAAAATTCAGATTTTTCGTGACTAATTTGAAGGTGCGTTGATTACGCGAATGTGTTTGTTATGCACGTAACTGCAGTAATTAATTTAGCGCAGTGGGGTCACTAGGCTTACCATGAAGTAAATGACTGCAGAAATGCTCGACAAAGGAACATTGTGATGTATATATGCGTGCCTGGCCTGTCAATTTCCCTTCTCTTTCTCAGAACGTGCCTCCCACAGCAGGCCTCGTCAAGGAATACTGCAAAGTGGTGAAAAGAGCGACATCAAAAGAACCAGAGACTGCGGGCCCATGTGAGATTTTGTTGCAATGTTTTATGTATATTCACAGCTTTACAATTTAGTCTTGTTGGTGGTTTGACTTGAACAGTGCCCATAAGAATGAAGGAGACAGGCATTGAAAACCACAGAGCACTGGCTTCAAACAATGTTTAGTTTCAAAAGCAGCGTGCCCATATATATATATACAGACGCATTCTTACAAAATTAATGAACAAGCAAAATGCCACCCAGTTATTGTGCTGTAGCACTCGTGCCATTCACTGGTACCTACTTTTCAAGGGTTATAGCATCAGGACACAGACAGCTAGGCTGCAGTGGTGTGATGGTTCTTTTTTTTTTCTCTCTCTCTCTCTTCTGAAAGTATGTGTGGCTGCATGAAGAGTTTGTTATTTCACTTAGCTGTAAAAAAAATTTGCAGACAATTTATGTCTTATTCTCAGTCCTGGTACGCTATTCACTTCCTGCTTTCATATCAAGAAGTCTTGTTCACATCGTGTATTGGTTGCGAAATGAAAATGCTTATGTTTGAGGCTACGTTTTTCCTTGATACCTTAACAAGGGAACCATTTAAAGACAGTACGAACCGCGTAGTTTCTTAGAAAAATTTCGCCGAAGCTGTAAAAGGCTATGGTGGCCATTAGAAAGATGTGTGCTTTTGGTTTCTTGCAGCCCTGTCTGACTATACTGCATACTGCACAAGCATTCTGGATCTGCTGGACTTGTATAGACTGTTCTCCCGAGACTTTCATGCCGACTACGACTGGAAAGTGCTCTCTAAGCTTGCTGGTGTTGAGACGGATGCACTTGATTCCCAAACTGAAGACCAGTGCCTGCAACTCAGGGCCATCGGCCTTGTCCTTGAAGCTTGCCCAGCATCTGAAGCCCTCATGACCACTGTAAGCAGCTTTCTGCACTTAGATGCGTTCTGCACGTTTCTTCTTTTATTTATTTTTGTGTTTATTTTTCTGACGTGACCTCATATAAAAGTGCATGCCATCATTCTTCAAATGTGGAAGGGTGCATGTAACACCGCAAGAGTGCAAGAGCATCCATGTTCATGTGGGCCTGCATGCCTGGAGAGTGCGTGTTACATTCAAATGACACAATGGCATGAAGCCAAACCTGTTTGGTCTTCTCATGTACTATATGCTTTGCTCTTTATCATAGCTTTGATGTTTTTTTTTTTCGGCCTGGCTATGACTCTGAGAGCATCACTATTGACATTGCCATGTGAATAATCTGCATTTTGCAGGATGGGGAACAAAAGTCGCCATTCTGCCACCTCCTCGAGCTATTTGCACGTCGTAAAGAGGGTGTCATTGGAAAATCTGCAGCATCACTCATTTCAAAGGTAAGGCAATGATACATTAGGCATTTGTTGTATTGCAGACTGAAATGATTTACAAGCTTCTGTGGTAGCATGTGCTCCATCTTGTATGTTTTTATTTATTTATTCATGTTACCCCTAAAGGCCCTCACGGGTAGGGTATTACAAAGGGAGGCGGGGCATACAATAAGTAATAACGCTGTACATATTAAAAAAAGCAACAATACATAGAGCAATAATGAAAAACAGCAATTAAAACATAAAGCATAATACAAAAGGAAAGGGTGAAGAAAAGAATGAACAAAATATTATTACACATTTCTATAACAGCGAAGTAAATCATGGAAATTTTTTTGTGTCAATTTCTGTGCCGATGTGCGATGGTAAATTGTTCCACTGAATGATCGTGCGAGGATCGAATGAGCTGGCATGACAGGATGAATGGCGCTTTACGTGTTTAATTTTGAAAGAATGAACATGTCATTGAAAGGTGGCATGGGGTGACTGAAAGAAATCGTCGTGAAGGGAGGGATGGTGATAAATCTTATGGAAAAGTGTTAAAACAAGCAAGTTGACGGCAACACGATAGGTCTTCCAGTTCGGCAGGTTTTCTTTAGTTCTGAGACGCTTGTATAGGATGAGTAGTCTGAAAAAATAAAATGAACAGCACGGCTCTGAAAGTATTTGATGTTAGAGATAATGTAGGCTTGATCGGGGTCCCAAATCCCGATGTTTCTCAGAGCATTTTTGCCCAGAAGCATTTCTTTCTGACAGTAAGGAAACTAAAAGGCTTTTTACTATTGAGAGTGAATGAGATGTAATGGCAATAGCCAAGGGTCACCCGTGTTCGCGAAATCAGTTTCTTTTCCAAGCAGTGATATAGAGTCTGTGCTTTCACTTCATCATTCTGATAAAGTGGCTTGTGCCTCAGTAAGCTCCCGTGTGTAATCTATGCAGAGCGATTACTTTACATTTGGTGAACAATCTTGCATCCACAATCATTACATTCCTTTTTGGCTGATTTAGTTCTGCCCATATGACCAAGGAAAGCTGTAGACAACCTACCTACAGGCCACAAAAAGATTTCAATGTTTATATACAGCACTTTTCTGGCTTTGGCCAGTTGGGTCATTATGACTCTGCCATTCAGCACATACACTCAGTGATGCAATTCCAACTTATACAAGGGGCTGTGATTTTTAGATACTGACCTAAAGGTCCACTAAAGGAAAATATTAAATGAGACTAGATTGAAAGATTAGGCTTCTGTAATAACAAATTCTTTATTAATAGTGAGAGTATAACTTCTGTTATCAAGAAAAGAATGAAAATGGGAAATAGGAGTGGGGCTGCCTGTTGTGGACTATGGTACCTTTCATGTGAGTTCAGCACTGGCATATTCACAGAGAGCGACATAGAGGGAGGTCATGCGGGTATTACGTCAACTCATCCATTTTGGTGTGGGCAGTTCAAAATTAAGCAGCAGCAGCAGGATCGTCTACGGCAATTTTCTGTGCAACAAAGAGATATTTATTGATCTAGCTTGACCTAATCATATTTAATATTTTCCTCTAGTGTCCCTTTAAACTGTTTATGCTACTCAGCTTAATTCTACCAGCTGCTCCAGCGGCCCTTAAAGGGAAGCTGAAGAGTTTTTAGAACTGGAAGAGTTACCATGGTTTCGGAGGCTGCCACAGTATAATTCAACTCCTGAAGTTATTTCCTCGATTGTACACGTAGCAGCGCTGCAATCGCCGTTTAAATTTTCAGTGAAGCTCCTCCCCCCCTCGCGCGCTAAGTGCAGCGGTAACAAAGGGGGCGCGAGGATGACGTCAATACAGGTGTCACGTGAGCGCTCTATTCGAATCACGCACCCCGTTGATACCTAAGATAACGTCACAATCGTCTTCGCCATCAGAGCCCGTCAAGAGACGCACGGCGTCTCCCACAGACGCTGTGGCTTGTTTTTGCTAAATAAAGCGAGCAGCGGTAATTTCTGGCCTGTTAAACAATGATTTTCGTATTCAGGGGGTAAAAAATTGTAATAATTCGCTGAAAGTTCACTTCTTTTTAAAAAGTGTTCAGCTGCCCTTTAAGGAGGCTTTAGCTTGGGGCCAACTCCAATTCCTTTATTCAAATATTTGTGAAATGCAGAATATTTCTCATTACACAACTGCTGAATCAATTTAAACGAAATTTGTTGCATTTAAGAGTGAAAGCTATAATCTACCGAATGTCGGGAGCAGGATTTTTATTTATGGCCCCCTCGTAGATCTTACAGAACTTTCTCAAAATGGGTAATTCTGAAGAAAATTGAAGCACAGAGTTTACATTTTCGTAACTCTGTGCCAAAAACGAAAGTCACATTTGTGCAAACCACGCTTGTTAGCTCATCTGAAGCTGGCAAATGCTTACATGAAATTGTTACAATGTTTACGAAGGTGTTGCAAAAGCCCTACTTGTACATTAGTGGTATACTTGAGGGTGGGGCATAATACATTGATTTTTTTCTGCATTAAAATGTCTCAACAAATGCAGTTTAGTGAATTAGAATATACTACTTGTTTTTGATTTCTTAGTTAGAGTTGGTAAGCTCTGTGTGTCAAATTTTTTTGTTTTATCGTTTTTCAAAAATTTTTAAAGATAAAATTGATGACTTTCTAGCGCCCTCCCTTGGGCGGCACCTAGAACCCGGATGGTGCGTGCCCGCACGAGGAAAAAACAAAAAACAAAAAGACGGCGCCAGTCATGGCACACAAGCCACGGTTCGTGGTTCTTTGCCGGCGTTGATTCGGGTCTGCTGTCTTTCTCCTTCACTCCTGAGGCATAAGCCTACAGCTTAAATATGAAACTTGCTCCCAACATTTGGTAGCTTTTAACTATTTTCTTTAAATACCACGAACTTTATCAAAATCAGTTTGGTAGAGGCCAACGAAAATTATTTGTCTGTTCCCTTGCATTTAGACTGGACCTCCTGAGGTGAAGTGTCTCTCAAAATTGTGATTGTTTACTTGTGTGAGCAGTCATAAAAGATTTAGGTAGGCTTAGATATCTCTGTGTCTTCTGCCAGCTGCTTTGCAACCTGAATGTCCTGGAGGGATACAGCATGGAAGTGGACATCTGGATGGAGAAATTCAGGCGGGTACAACACTTGAACTTGGTCCACCTGCTGCTGGCCGCTGTCAAGCTGGTTGTCACTGATTCTAACCGCCTCAACTCCAAAGTCATGCGCTGTGTCATGGATGGGGCGTCCACAGGTGGTGGACAGTCTGCCATAGACCTTTGGAGTGAGTATGCTGCATTTGTTGTCGTAGTTTGCTTTCTAGCACTGCTTACAGCTTTAAGAGCCACTCACGGGAGTTCGAGCACTAAATTTCAACATTGAGATATCCGTGTTGTATCAGTTCTGCCTATGTATGGCTGCTTTTTGACATTTATTGGTAGCAGACACATCTTTAACTGTATTCCCAATATCTTTGCGGCTGTAGGCATCGCTTTTTTTTCTTCTTTATCTAGATTGATACATGGCATAGTAGAGTGGTCAAATACATAATTCAAACTGTTTCGGTGAATCCTTGCATCAAAACCTTGCCTACAGATAGAGTGTGACTTTAGTCAAGAAGTTTTGGGAGAGCTTGCATCTGCTAACATTTGGAGTTCTTGTTTTGTGTTTGTTTCTTTAGCAACATTTCACAGTGTACAAATGCAAACAGTAGTAGATGAAGGCGCACCATGTTAATCACTGAACGAGCTCTTGAAAAACATGAGGAACAGTGACAATCACTGAAGAATGATAGATCACCCGCCGTAGTTTCTCACTTGCTATAGTGTTGGGCTGCTCAGCACGAGGTCGCGGGATCGAATCCCGGCCACAGCAGCTGCATTTCGATGGGGGCAAAATGCGAAAACGCCCATGTACTTAGATTTAGGTGCTTAAAGAACCCCAGGTGGTCGAAATTTCTGGAGTCCTCCACTACGGCGTGCCTCATAATCAGAAAGTGGTTTTGGCACGTAAAACCCCATAATTTAATTTTTTTAAATGATAGAGCAGACTGAATTTTTTCAGTGATGTTCTTAGTGCTTGAGCTGCTACTTTTGGAGTAGTTTTATAGCAGATAAAGTTTGAACTTATTTGCAGATTTTTTCATGTAGGGACATGATGAACCTTTATTATGTATGTATGTCATGTCCTGCTTGGTACATTGTGTGTTCTAAAGAGATGCACATGTTGCACAACTTATTGTGTTTGGTGCTTTTTTTAAAAGAGTTTACCACTTTATTCAGAGGATTTTTTGACATATATGAAACTTCATTAATCAAATTATCTGGGAAACATCAAACTTTCTATAGCTGCTTGCACAACTTCTTTTTCATAGGTTTACTCAAGCAAAACGAAGCTGCTACTAAGAATACCAAAGAAATGGAGTCTTTTGAAGCTGGGTGAGCAGTTCTCTCAGTAAACTATATTAAATGTGCTGTGATTGCTTTGGTGAGCAGATTGCCAGTATTTTTCTCAACTGGCAATGTTTGATTCAGCATTTGTTAATCTCAGAATATTCATGTGAAATTGTCTTTAACCCCTTTGTGCCTTGCTCTTATGCCGAATTCTGACCAAAAATGGCCAATTTTTTTATTGCAGAATATTTTGTGAAAAACATTGCAGACATGGTTTTAGAGGGGCCCTCAACCACTTTTTATCAAAGTGCAGAAAAGTATTTGAAGTGAAAAATAGGCTATTTCGGAAATACCTTGCCGCGAAAAGTACTTTAATGCGTTCCACAGAACCAGAGTTATTGGCAATGAAACACGGCCTCCACTGGGCTCCCATTTCTTCTTCAATGCCTTGCACTGTCAAAGCTAAGGTGCCATAGAGAAAGGATTCAACAAGAGGGGACACTCCCATAGAGCCCACCGGCTGAATTGACTGCAGCGCACCAAGTTGCCGACATTAATACCTGAATTACACTTCCGGTTTCGGTGTTGGGTGTGTGTGTTTCGAATGCTGGGTGGAACGCGTTACGCCGGCTGTGCTGATTGGCACAGCATTCTTTTTTCGCTTCTACTGCCCAAACACACGTGGTCTTGGCATGGAATCATTTTATTATTAACTAAAGATGACTCCGAACAATCTTTACAAGCCTCCATCAAATATGTGCCACGTGCAATTTCACAAAAAATAACCCAAGATGCCTTGTGAAATGGCGAAATGTTTATTTTACTCTATATGAATGCCTGTTTCGAGCTTTTTGTGCGTTCATCCAACGTTATAGCACCAGGTAAGCAGCAGTAGTTCTTGTACGAAGTTCTACCAGACGTTAGCTGAAAAAGCAAATTACAAGCATGTGTCATTTTGTATTATAACATCTTATAGGAATAATGCACGTAGAGGTGAAACGTGTGAAAGTCGTGAATGGGCAGCATTACAAACAAAACCAATTTACTTTTACTTACATGTTGTACAAAATACCCTGCTTATCCCAAACAGTACCATACATATCATGAAAACGTCCGATTTTCAACCATTCCCCCATTCCCAGGCCTTACTTCCTGCACTTTAATAGCACAAATATGCAGGCGACTGCACGTTTCCAAAAGAATTCGGCTTCAACCGACGCGATAGTGCGCTATGCGTGCACAGAGGTGGCCACAGCACAGGCTCTCAACCAGACCATGCTAGACGCTCGCAGAATTCCTTGTACTCGCACTCAAGACAAATGCAGGGGTGGAAAGCTTGTTTTCAGTTGTTCAGTAGACAGAATTTTCGAGTTACAAGTTCCTGGTGTTTGAGCTCCTTGGTGTTATTTCTTGTGCATTCTGCCGGTGCAAGCAACACTCCCCTGTTATCGCTCTTGGCAATTCCTTGTCACATTTTCGACAAGCTTGAGTACTGAAAGAAGGTGCATATTGATGCGGGGGCATAAAAAGCGTCACAAACTTGTCCCACTAAGATTCAGTACATGCCAAACTAACTTTGTCACCACGGCCGAGCTGCTTTTTGCTGCGTCATGACAGGCATGGCGAGTGTGCCTCAGTATTATCCCAAACTCTGATGAAATTAATTACAGTAATGCTCAGGGTCAGAGAAAGCGTCATCAACTTGTCCCAGTAAGATTCCGTACACGCGAAACTGTGTCATGCGGCCAAACTGCTTTTAAAGTGAAGCTTTCTTTGCCTCTTCCTTCGACTATCCTACTGCTGCTGCTGCTGCTGCTGCTGTGGCTGCTGCTGTCCGGCACACCGCATCGGGGGCTGGTTCAGAGCATGTATATACATGGAAGGAGCGTGGCAGAGAAGAAAAGAGACACGAAGAACTTGTTTGAACCGCACCGCGTTGAATGTGCACAATGCCCTCTGGAGCTCCCTGGGTGTTGCGATTTAGCCTCTTGACAGCTGTAATTATCCGTGACTCCCCTCAGAAGCATTGCAGAAACTGCAGCAATTCCCTTTCTACTAATGTGCGAGTACAGAGGGGACATAGATAGAACTGTAGAGAGGAGAGAGGAGAAGAGGCAGTTCCCATACAAAGGAAGGGGCGGAAGCTGATGTGAGAAGGCAAGGATGCCCTGCCACTATACGACAGTGGTTGCGGGGAAACTGGATACGCTTAAGTTCAGGGTATAGTAGAGTATGTTGCTGCTATTTCTGAAAAATAAACATCATGCAAATATGTCAAGTGGACAAACTACGCAGGGCATGCAGAAGCAAAGCCGCATTAATTAAAGTGCACCGCAGGGTCCAGGCGACACTACGGAAGTGGTCAACTGTCAAATGAACACTTCTGTGACCGCCGCAGTAGCCTTGCAGCTGTAGCATTTCTCAAGGCCACAGATTTAATCCCAACCACGGCAGCCGTATTTCGATGGGGCTGAAATAGAAAATGCACGTGCACTTAGATTTTGGGACACGTTAAAGAACATCACAGTGTCAAAATTAATCCGGAGCCCGCCGCTATGGCTTGTCTCAAAATCTGAGTGTGGTTTTGGCATGTACAGCCCTATAATCTAATTCAAGTTTCCTACTTCTGCCACGGTGGGATGTGCCATGTGAGGCAATGACAATGCTCAACCCTATCAGAGGTTATAAAATATGGCACACAACATTGCCTCAAGCAATGTGTGTGTTCTGTGTACTACGCAGACAAACAGCAGTGGTGTACACAAGGTAACGTTTAACATCAACTCACTACTCTCCTGTTAGACTAAACATTGAAGAAATTAAGCTTTAGCCATCAACGTCACCAATAATTATCGTCAACCAAAGCATCCAGCACGGGAAGCTTCGCTTACATCGATTCCCACAGTGTGTGGGATCTGCATAATTTTTTGCTAACTGTGTAACACCAGGCCTGGCGAATGCGCCCGAAAACTACCGGAATTAGTTGCAATAATGTGGGACTCGCAGAAAGTGTCGCAGGCATCTCCCAATAAGAGTCAGTAACTCAAATTAACTGTGACAGGACGGCTGAGCTGTTTGTCGTTAACTGCATTGCAAATCTAGGTTCCGTGTCATAAATACGTCGCAGATGGTCAAACAAAATTTCTCACCTTGCCCTTGTCCAATAGTGCAGTGGTGCCATGTCGAAGTGCTGAAAGAAAGCAAGAATACGTTGGGAGCTCAACGAACCAGGCTAAATACAAAAAGTGAAAAACAAGCAGACGGGTCGCCGAACAGGCCAACTCTCACATGTGCAGCTGGCCTCGCTTGCTTCGGAGGCATGTCTGCCGCATGGCGCGTGCACCTGGAGCGTCATTGGCCTGTAGCTAGGTAATGCAAAAAGATAAGTTGCAAAGTATAACCTAATTTATATGCAGATATTCTTAGTTTTGCAGGGAAAGAATAAAAAAAAGCAATGTCTGTTAACTTCATTTCACATTCTTTTCTTTTTCCGATGCTCGCGGCACCAAACGGTCGACATTAATACTGTTTTCGCACGAGTGTACTCTTTTCTTGAATTTCTTTCTCTATGACAACGGAGTGGGGCATGCCTACAATGCTCCATTGAAAAGAGAGTCTTTGAGAGAAAGGTGACATTGCGATTTGATTGCGAGCTCCATGCACCGTGTATGACAGCAAAACTTGTCTGAGATGTTCACAGCAGCTTATGCTACCCGCGGACTATGTTGTTTCACCAAGTCCGAGGGGTGGTTCAGGGCCCCTTTAAGCGTTCATTTATTCGAATTCTTAATCATTATTGCAACATTGAAGCTTAACAGCACTATACCATATACTGTGTGATAGGCACCAAAGAAGGCATGAAACTTTATGTTTGCCTGCAGAGTATGCGAAATACAGTCGAACCTACTTATAACAATACCACTTTTAAACCCACATTGAATATAACAACTAGCAGCTGATGCACCACCAACTTTTGTATGTGTTCTATGGTAAAATAAACCGCTTACTACAATGCTCACATGCCGCGTAATTGGCTATAACAATTAACTCTGGCTATAGGATGCGTTCTCCGAAAGGAAAAGGAATGTGATATCCTAGATTAAAAGAAAGTTACAAGCCTCTTTGCCCCATCTGCTTTTGTGCTGTGTGCACTCCCCCCCTTGCATGCCTTCATAGCATTGCCTAGAGGAAAACATTGCCAGCCCTTTTGTCACACTTGCTTTTGTGGCACAGCACACCTTCGTGGCATTGCCTAAAGAAAGAAAGGAAAGAGAGAGAGAGAGAGAGCAGAAGCTGCTTTGTTACACCCTCAATTTTTAAAAACAATTAAAATTTTTTTTTGCTTATTTGAAGTGCATACACTCCAAGTAGGAGGCCGAGAAGCACAATGTCTGATGAAGGTCTTCCTCCCTATGTTAGGCATGTTACACTCAGGGGGTTATACAACAAACAAACATGAACAGCGTAGCATAGGCATCAACACTTGTCGACAAAGTAACAAAACAAAAACAAAAAATAATCTGTGGTCATAAAGAAAAGCTGCAAGCCACTTCCATGTCAGGAATCTGAGGGAGTAGAAAAACACACAACATAAAAGAGGAAAGAAAAACAAAACAAAACGGGAGAACTGCATAACAGAGGTTAAGAGGCACTAGCTAAAACTTTGGTTTGAAAAAGGGCATAACAATACAAACTGGGTGTAAACAAAGATAAGCAATTTTCTTGACACAGAACATGTATCCACCAAGGGACAAGCTCAGACATGCCATTAATACTCCTGTCATTTTTCTGTTGTAGATTTTCAGATTTTTACAGTCATACATAAGGTGTTGAAATATATTACAGTCAAACCTCTATATATTGAACACGGATATATCGAATTATTGCATGTATCGAACACTTTCTATATCACCTGAAAAATCGCAACATATTTTTAATGTTTTATTTCGAATGGGGTCGGACGTAAAATGGATATATCGAATTCCGCCACCCCAGACAATGTGTGCTCTGTTGACAGGCGATGAGCTTTCCCGCAACACCCTTGAAGGTAGCGGTGGCACGATGGGTGTTCCAGACTGCTGTGCACTATAGCTGCACACATCGATCGCGCCGAGGGCACCATTTGAACATAGCGGCATACGCACGCAGCGGCTTGGCTAGTTCGACAACGTCGATGATGGATTGCTTATATAATACATGAGTTAATAACATAAAGTTTCTATGGTTTCTATGGTACTCTATGGTACTGCATTTGCTGCACTGACTTCTCAGTGCCACGCTCTGCACCTGCTGCGCTTTGGGAGGACTGGCGGTTTGCAGCCGCAATGACGCATGATAGCGCATGCTCAGTGGGCTCACTCATAGGCGCCTTGGCAGATGCCACTTAATACTTTATGATTGACAGTGTTTCAAAATGCTTCGATTGATGCATAGAGTTTCTCACTACATTACCTAGAGGAAAATCTGGCGCTGCTGCGCTGTGGTATGCATGGGAATGCCAGTATATTGTGACTTCGGATTGGCATCATTCTCAGAGAGACAGGGCACCTTGAAGACGCGCTTGGCAAGCACTGTTTCGTCTGTCCCAATGATTCATTTTCTACTAAAACAGCATGTGAAAAGCTGTTTTGGTTTTATTATTACGCAAAAACATGTTTTGTTTAACTATGAGAACGTGTTATAGCGTGTACGATTATATGTTATGTAAAAAGTATCAGCGGGCCGCTAAAGTTGGAAGACAGACGACAAGGTTCGCGCTCGATTTGAAACAGTTTGTTGTCTGTTCTTGCTTTCCTTCGCTTGGACCGTAGGTGAGTAAAGATGTAATATGCGTGAATGGAAACATTTTATGGAGATTTTACTTTGAGAACGCGTTATTTGTGTAGCCATATCCACGTTTTAGACGAAGCCTCTTACAACACCAGCCAACACAAGCCTTGCAGACACATATGTAGTCATTCCCACGACGGCACGGTGCCCCCTTAAGAAACTCCCATAGACGGTGGCGCCAGATTTCCCTCTAGGTGTTATAGTGAGAAACTCTATGGATTGACGAACGTGGAGATCGCAGCAGCAGTAGCGGCCAAGCGAAGACTGCCGAGGTTGATCTCGCAAGTGCTGATGTTGCCCTGCTCTCGACTTCAACTGAGGCTGTAGCTGTTTTAGCAATAGAGGGTACAGGCCTATCAGTTGTGGATTGTTAAGACTATGTTGAGGACTGCATGTTTAAGCACGCGACTGCCAATGAGAAGCAGGCTACACTGCTAAAGTACTTCCAGCCAAATAAAAATTTTGCAGGTCCGCCCGAAACGCGAAGCACCAATTGCTATAGCAAATTAGTAGATAGCTGTACGAAGTAAGGATACAGTAGTTTTATCGGCCATATAAACTTGTAAACATTCGTTTACTAATTAAATTAACAATGATAGAATATGTAAGCGTGACTCAACGGGGACGTAGAAAGAAACAGACACACAGAGACAGCCTTTGTGTCTGCTAGTCTTTGTGTGTCTGCTTCTTTCTACGTCCTTGTTCAGTCACGCTTACACATTCTATCATGGATTCAAACCAAGTAGCCCGTCAACGTGTTTTAACTAAATTAACCAGCAGGGTGTCACACGTGCACAGGTTAAAATGAACACATCTTGCTCAATGAGCATGGAAACTCGCTGTGAAAATTCTGGAGTGAGGAATTGTGGCAGCAGCAAGTGAATTGACGCTTCAGCGCGAACGAAACATCAAAAGCACAGCGCATACGAAGCTACCGGCACTATGCGCACTCTGCAAACATACCAGATCTCTTTGAAGATGAGGTGTGTGCAGACGCGCACTTTAGCCACGTCGTAGATTACTTTCAAGACACATGAGTGCCGGCAACACATCCCTACGGTGTCCGCCAGAGTGTCTACTATGGTGTTCGCGTGGCTAACGCCGTAGTGGAAGCCGCAGTTGTCTCCACTCTGTATGGAGCAGCGGGCGAGGAGGACATCGAGACACCATAGTAGCCGCCGGAGAAGAACACTCCTCCTTTCTCGCCTCACCCCCCTGCCTCGTGCGCCACAGGAGAGGGCACGCATCATGGCCACGTTCCTTGCTCGCGCATGCGAGATTGAACAGCGTTTGCCGGCAAAGCCTCACATGCTTTCGCTCATACGGAACCTCACGGTGACGGCAGAGGTGTGCCTGGAGTGTCCATATAATTGGTATCGCAATAATAAATACTTTGTGTAAAGCTTCAAGTGAGTATTTACTGCGCCACGATTAGGGTGCGATCAGGGATCATTGTTCAGAGTGCGTGATTGGCCTAGGACGCGCCGACTTTACGGTGGAAGAAAATGAGGTTCATTATGAATTGCATTATATGTGTTGAGCGCTAGCCACAAATTCTTTAAGTAAGATGTAGATAATATCCTCAAATCATTCCAGTACTGGCCTGTACTTTCTAAGTAGCCGAGGTTAGCAATTGCTGTAATGGCTTTCTTCTGCAGGAGAAACGAATTTAAGTTTTTGAGTGTTATATCACTCCATATCAGCAAACACTAATGAAGATGAGATTGCATTATAGTGATGTGCAGTTGTTTTTTAAGCCATGCTGGTAATAAAAGTCTAAATTTATTTAATAGACTCACTGATCGTGAAACTTTTGATCCATAAGGTTTTTGATCCATAACAAGTTCACATTAAATATAACTCCAAGGAAGCACATTGAAACTCATTGAATGGTGCTTGTGCTATAAGATATTATTGGCTCATATTCTGTTGCTTTATTTCGTAGCTCTAAATATTACATACTTCATCTTCTTAACGTTTAATTCTAACCGGTTGACGTGCAGCCACAATGCTGATTTATCTAACCAATAATTTGCTTTATTTTCTATTGCTTGTAAACTTGCTCCATTAAAGAAAACAATGTGCTTTACCTCCATCAAAATGGCACAAATATGAGAAAGTACTCTTGAAACCTATGAAATTAGTATCCAAGGCTAGATGACTCGGAGTAAATTTTAAAATTTCTCTAAATTTGGACAAATTTTCTTTTTTTTCCGAATGGTGACCAAAACTCTAGATTTAGAAAAATTTTCCAAAGGCTTACTGTGACCTTAAACACTGCTTTGGTTCCTTCGTTTATTTTTAATTGCACGACAAATAGTGTATGCTAACTTTATGTCTGATATTTTTAAAACTCTTGAATTTGCTCTCTTTCTTTTTTGCAGTACATACTTCAGCCCTCTTGTTCCGGCTGCTCTAGAGTGTATAGAAGGTTCTTCTGACACAGGTAAGCGACTTAGAGTCCTTTTGCATGTATTGGTGTTTTAATAATAGAGAAATATAATGCTATGTACAACATGCATATGTGATAGCTATAACTACTATTTCAATAAGAAAATGTTGTTGAAAGTACTATTTTAAGTGCTAGTAGGGAAGTCTGTTAGAGGACTGTCATGTCTGACGGAAGGACAGCGCAACAGCGGAGCGGAAACAGTACGGCTTTATTTAGCCATCAACTTAACAGCGGCGGGCGAGCTGCCCGATTCCATGTTACAGGAATGAAAGCGAGCGCCAGCTTGAATGCCAGCGCTTTTAAGCAGAACCACAGAGTGATAACGTTTTCGCTGCTACCACGGCACATGTCTAGCTGTGATGCCTTGTCGCCTAGGTGCGCGACATATCAAGGGCTGTATAATGAAAACTCATTTGGAAATCGTGGTTTTGGCTCATAAAAACCCAGCATTCACTTCAATTCATGTTTTGAGTGGCGTTGCCACAGAATACACCAACTTTGGATTTTTTTGGGAATGAAACTAGTAAGTAATGCCTGAAAACACGGTATTATTATACTAAACTTCAGGCAAAATGGTACCTCCATGCAAAATTTGAGCTGAGATCAGCCAGCGGATTTCCAGGAAGAGTTATGTACACCTGTTGCTCTGAGCCAGTGAAGGTGGAGCTTAGCCCCAATCACTTGGTGAACGAGTTGAGGAGAAAATGCATGACTGTGGAGGAGGGTAACTTGTAATCGTCCATAGCTCTCTTAATGTGAGACGTTTCACACAAATTGCAGTGCGAATGATTAACTTTAGCTGTACCCTATGCGTCTACACAATTTGTCCGAACTGTTTCAGGGGCCCTTTAACATTTTTTTATTGTCCCTCTAACAAAGCAAAAACTTTGTGGACATCGTAAAGCTGCAGGAGGTTTGCATAATGGACTCCAACCTTTGCGGGTTGCTGTCTTTTTCACTTGGCTTCTGTCTGCAGTGCACAAGAACTACGTCTACTCAGTGGTCAAGACCATCCTGCACCACCAGCAGCACCCTCTGGTCTTCTGCAGATTTATTCATGAACATTCGAATGTTGTTTCAAAGTTGCTTCTCAGCTATGCTTCCATTTGGTCATCTGCTGTTTTACCGGTGACGGTGAGTGATAGCTTAATTGGTGCATGAATTAACACAGACAAATTGTGGCGGCATAAGCATTGGCATTTCTTCTCTTTTTTTCAGTCAGAGAAAAATGAAGCTCACAGAATTTACCTTTGCAGAGTACAAATTTCTTTCCACTTAATGCCCATTGTCATCATGTTAGACAGGTCTTTGTCACTATCTATGAACAACAATGTGTTGTCATCCATGCGGTCCACTGTGTTTGGTACTCTGCATTTCTTTAATGACTCCGCAACCATCGCAAACAAGATGGGGGTCCACACGTAGAATAACCACTTGGCCAGTTTGTCCAGCAGACGCACTCAAAATTACGACATGGCGGAAAAACTGTGACGCACTTTCGTTGTTGCTCACTTAACGCTTAAGATAACTTCCCCTTTGAATGAGCTTTCATAATGTAACAGTGTGTTGTCATGACTAATTTACACAAAGCTTGTTCAGTGGCCATCTTGTGATTACGCTGGCTCAGAGTGTAGGCTGTTGCCAATGCTATGAAAGTGGTTTTGAGTTCATATGCTGTTGCAATGTGCAGGTAATTTTTAGACCTATTTTCTTGGACAAAAGGTCTGCTTCAGAATCAGGTAAATATGGCAAGCAAGCAGTGAGGCCGCAGTAACAGCATAGAGTAGATAAATAAGCCAATAAATGTAGACCAAGCACGATATTGACATCAATTAAGATATTGGTCATTAGTTGCCTTGAAATTTGAAGAATAAATATAAGGTTGGTCCTGGTAGGGAATTCCACTACGATATAGTGTGACAATACTTGAGAAAATCCTTTGCTAGATGAGCTGGTATTACATCCTTGAGGAAAGTGGAAAAACAATAATTTAATATGACAGAATGGAAGACAATGCTGTATCTGGCTTCCTTTCTATTGTATTAAGCTTTTTCATGCTGCTTGGCTCAAGAAGCACTTAAAACGCATTGACTTCTAGCAAAAGTAGGCAACGTTGTATAAGTCTGTCTGTTGTGATTGTTGTGATGTGCATTTAAGTTAAAGTCTGGCTTTAACAAAATTTTAATTCAATAAATTTTTTACAAACATGCAATGTGTATCATCGAAGCAATGATGGCAAAGCTGTGATGTTGGTAATCAGGGCACTAAAGAGGTATATTATGGCTGTGTTCCAATACTCGCCATAGATGGCTTATTAGACAGCTAAGTGAACAGTGTCCATGTTTAGTCTCGTTCCAATCCTGGCGAAGCTGGCAAAAAAGGCAGCTTTGCGAAGACAGCATTGAAGTCAAGAACGATGCAGGCTACTTTGCTGTATAAACAAGATGGTGGCAGGGCAAAATGCTTAAGAACTTGACTGGGTGGTTGTCTGGAGAAAAAAAAAAAAAATGTAATCACACTTACTAAGCCATGTTGTGTTTTTCCTGGGTTTGCACCCGAAAATAGTGATATGTGTTCTTATTACCTATCCTCATTGACACAAGGTATCGTTGGAGTCGCAGATACATCTTCCAGATGCATTCCATTGCTTGGGCTTAAAGCTGCCTTCTTAGCTGTTAACATACACTGTTTCCATTGCTGGCCACAATTGGAACACACCTTAAGTGAAGCTGGACTGTTAAATCATACTTCTGATATACCAAAAGTGTCAGTCTTACAAGGAGCAGAAGTTTGGTAAGCCAAAAAAGATGCGAAGTCAGAAGAATGGCTGGTAACACCACCTTGCAAGCAGCACATTTACATGACATCGTGGATTCTGATGGCATCTGCTGGATTCTGATCGCATCTGCCGGCAATCACCATTGTACAGCGTTGCTATGCCACCTGAGCTGGGATTAGCACTCAAGATGAAAATAGTCAGCAGAAATGGCTAAATGGGCTATCATATCGCACACTTCTCTCCTAAATATAGGAAGTCAGTTTAATCTCTTACATGAGACGTGCAATAGTTTGCCCCATACTTTCATAGGCCCAGAGGCAACCCCTGTAAATAAAGATGTTTTCTCCACCATATTATTGACACTTTGGCACAAGATTCAAGAAAAATATTTTTAGCTTTAGCCTCCGTCACTCAATCAAGTTTTCCCCCAAAAGTAAAGGAAGATAAAGTTATAAAATACTTTATGTGCCTAACTAACTTGGTATTGCTCTTTAGTGTCCTTTCAGTAGCCAGAAAAAATTGGGGTGGGGATCACTTTTATGCCAGCGACAAAAAGGAAAAAAAAAGAGCAACTTGTTGAAACTTTTTTGTACAAGTTGAAAGAAAGTGCACTTTCTAGCCTGTAGTTAGTTCGTGGTTGTAGGCAACATAGCTCATATACTTTTGGCAAAAACTGTACATTTATGTTGTAGTATATTAGCCTTTTTCATACTCTGTTTTGTTCTTTTGTCCTGACAGAGGCCAATGGGAGAGGACGGCATGAAGGAGTTCTTTACAGCTTCGGAAGCACAACTGGAGCGCATGTTTCTAGACATGCTCTATGTCCCAAAGCGCACGAAAAAGAAGGTGCTTTCAACAGAGGAGACTGCTTTAGACGTCTCGTCCTGTAGTGCGTTTGAATGCAGAAGCTTGTTTTACCAAGCTATGCTCTATGCAAGGAAGTTGTTCTGCAATAGAAAAGTGAGTGAATCATATATACTTAGTGTGATTCGAAGACATTGCCTTGTTTACTGTAGCAGTGCTGAATCGGTTTAGCAAGTCATCAACACATCTCTAAAGGCAGCACAGATGGCCGTACAGTCAAAACTTGATATAACAAAGTTCAATTCAATGAAATTTGTGATGTAAAAAAATATTTTTATTCCCCATCTTAGTTTCATGAAAAACTGCGTATATCTTTTTCGTGGTTTTGGTAAGTAATTTCGTGACACAGTCTTGATTTAACAAAGTTTTTGGCTTAGTAACATCTGCTGTTGGGCTGGTTGGTACATGACTTTTAGAAATGGTTTTAGGCAGAAAAAATAAGACGTGGAAACTAAACTCATAAGTTTAGTTTCCTGTCTGATAGGATATGATTAGGTTTGGTTTCTATCACATGTGAACTCGCCTGTGTATGTTCCTGTTCACATGCCTGAGGGTATATAAGTGAAGCATCGGGAAAAATAAAAATCAGCGGCCGCCTGTCCATGTCTTTTACTCTGTTCATATCTTATTTTTTCCGTTTAAAACCATTTCTATAAGTTTTTGGCCATTTCAGGCATGTAAATCTTGCAAACTCTATAAAAATGTTGACCGAGAAAGGGGGTGGGGGAAGGGGGCAGAAGATGTGTGCCTATCTGTCCTCTTTCCCTAGCACACGCTCCTCCTCCTCCACCTTTGCCTTGGCTGTGTATGGCTGTTCATATGTGGGCCATATGCCATGTCTTGGAGATAATCTGCTGCAAGTGCCAAGGGGGGAGCCGGAATGGTCAGTGCCTTGATGTGCATTGTGTTACTGCACGTCTAGTGTTGGCGGTTACATAATCTAAAATTTTCTCAAGATATGGTGCTGAGCGTTTGCTTGCGTTGGCATGCGTTATAACAAGTGGGGTTATTCAGTGCAATCTGTTCATGTTTCTCTCAGTGTGTGTGACACCGATAAAACTACGAACTTGCGTCATGTACTTGTCTCTTTGCCATTGCGCTCACTGATCTGCCTTTCTGGTGAAACTGCAAGATCTATTTCTTTTTCAGGACAAATATCCGTATCTTTCTACACTTTTCGTTTTTAATTTGTGGATGCCATCTCATGATGGCTGTGGGCAATGAGCATGGTCAACAAATACAAATGCAAATTTCATTAAAATCTCGCACGCCATGAGCCAGGCCAATGTGTTGCTCTTCATGCAATCTGTACCATGCACGCTGATGCTCATAACCGCTCTATTATGGCCCGACCTTCTTGCGACTTGTTTATGAGTACTTACTGACAAGATACTATCCACTATGAATGTTCTGGGAATTTGGGAAATTCTTTTTACAGCTGCAACTTTAAAACGAAATTTGAAATGTAACAAAGTTTTTTGTTGTAAGTGAAACTTTGTTATATCGAGGTTTTACTGTATAAGCTTATGTGTTATATGCAAGTGCTGCTGCACACAGCAGGAGAATCTGCTCGAGACAAGCGCAGTGGCTCGGAAGTGTGGTGGCACTTGTGTATGGTAAAGAAAATATGTTTCGCTTAGGAAAATTGGAAACATGCATGGAGGGGAGCCAAAGAAACTCTTATGTGCTTATTCACTATCTAATTACAACTATTTTCATTGCAACACATTCTATACGCCTCCCATCAAATTTTTATATTCAGAAAGTGAGACGAATGTGTCATGGACGTCAGCTCTGCCTGTTTAAAAACAAGGTACTTTGCTGCAACAATTTTAAAATGTCTATCAGTAAACCTTCTTTAGCTCAAACTCGCATGTCTCAGAACATTAGTTAAGTCAATTGATCTTCAAAGGACATGGTCAAGTATTTGAGCTATGCTATTGGAATGACTTGAAACTTCTTGAGGTTTCTTTGTGCCACAAAATAAAATTGCTGTTCCAGACAGACCAAGTTGTAAAGAGAACTTAATGCTGTACCAGTTTCCCATGCTTTCATTAGTATTCGTGATTACAGATTCATCAGCTCTCAAATTACTTTGTTTAATTTGATCCAGATTGGCTCTAATGTGAGCTTGTTTGAGTAATTTATTGCTGCTTTAAGACTCACTTGTCCATGTTTGCACACTTCCTTACTTATATTTCTCATGTGACTTTTTACCAACAAGTACTCATTGGTGTCGTGTTTCTCATCTAGCTCGTGCGGGAGTTTTTTTCCGTGATCCAAGTTCTAAAGGACATCTTTGAGCGTGCCATCGAACTAAGGACAGAAAAGGAGGAGCCTGCTGCTTTGCTTAATGCTCTGCTTCGTGATTACATGACTCTCTCAATGTACCTCTATGATGCGCAAGACGGCCTGCATTCTGTTGCACATGGCTACTCATCTTTCGTGCTCGACATTATCATTCAGGTCATGCAGGTATGTGCCAAAAGCTTAGCTTCCTCATGTATTGACACGTGTACATTGTATATCTTTTTCCAGTGACCGTTTTTTCACTGGCTAACCACTATTACAAAGTTATCACTCAGTGCAAGACGTGCCTACATGTATTGGAACTTGCTTTATTGTCGTAGATTCTATAACAAAAGAACCTTCTTCGGTCTGAGTGCATGTATGATGTGAGTACTAGTGTACATTATGGCATGTAACTGAGCAGTAACAATTGTGCTGCAATGCATAATAAGTCATGTAGCCGACGCACTTGACTCGTAGATCACATTTCGAAGACAGACTACTGTGCTTGTTACTATCATTGTGCATTGAGTGTTTTTTGTTCTTGTTTTTTTCTTGACTAGGCACAAGTTTGCCCAATAATATCTTAGATGCGTGGCTCACTGTTTTGGCACTGTCTTGCTCTTCACTCTCACTACCACACAACAATAATGTTATGCAAGGATTTTTGATGGCAGCTGTAGTATCCCTGTTGCTTAATTGATTCGCTCAATCGTATGCACGTGTATGCATACGTGCACATGCATGCATATTGACACGTGTACTTATCTTTATCGGGCGACCACGTTTCGCCGCCTAACAAATGTAATCGCACAGCGTGGGACGCGCCTACATGTATCTGAAGCTTCTGGAAAGTTATCGATGCTTCTACCCGGCTGTCTGTTGTTGCCGAACCTTGTGTTATCTGATTTCATCGCGTGACGTGAATGGTGTAGAACTTTGTGGAAGGCACGCGGGTCTGAACGATTAGTCTGGAACATTCGACGACTGCTGTATAAAAGCCGACACGCTTGACCCGCTGATCAGATTTTCGCCGATCGCCGACTGTGTTCGTCGCTCTCGTTGTGCTTTAAGTGTAGCCTGTTTTGTGGGCACAGGTTCGCCCAATAAAAGCTAGTTTTTGCCTTTCACAGTATTGCTACTGTGTTCTTTGACGTCACGACCACGTGACAATATGTGTGCATGCAGTCAGTCACAAACAAAAATGTAAGTTATACAACTGCTAGGATGTTGAAAACACACTACTGAGCCACAAGACCGCATGAAAAGGGCATACACGACATGTAGACAAGCACAATAGTTGATGAAGAAATGCACACGAGGTAGTGGTGGTCCCATACTTCTTCATGTGTAGCCCACAACAAAAACTCATAAAATATAACAGTAAGGTCGGGGTGCGGGTCATGTGCGAATTTCACTTTGAAGTGTGGCTTCATGGCAATACAGAGCACGCTGCCGTGAAGCCACACCTTAAGGCTAGGTACTCCGCCATTCAGTTTCGTTATCTCCTAGAGAATCTCATCCTACTCTGAATAGTGCACGTGGTGTCGGCAAACTATAACTAGGATCACAATGACCTGTGCTCAACGGCCGTCCTAGCACCAGAGAAGCTGATAATAAAGCTTTCACACGATGGGCCAATTTGCAATTTGAGCTTGCGGATTGCATATCACATGATCGTATGTACCTCACCCATGCTCGTGGTGCACCCTCGGTCAAGGCAAAGTGCTTCGCGAAACGGCTTGGTTGCGTTTGCTCCATCACCGTTGCCCATGCAAGGGCTGCTCCGTCTGCACTGTCATTCTTTGTCGTGTGACTGTTAGCTGCAAAGTGATCCGATTTGCATTACCTGTTATGTGACTGATTTGTTCACGATCATGTCCGCTATGTGAACTTAGCTTTATCGGCGTCGCTGAAGAGGTGGGGAGGGGGAAAGAGAGAGAGAGCCGTTGGCCAGAGATACGATGTGGATGAGTTGTGCATTTGCTAACAGATACTTTTCACAAGAACTTTCGTGTTGTTGTATGAAGCTATTTCCGTAGGTTATACATGCGCATTTTTCTTTTTCTTTCTGTGTTGTTGTAATTGGGGGTGCGGGTTGTATGTCATGGGGGGTTATACGCTGAAAAATACAGTAAGCTTAGAACATTTAGGGCTCCATGTATACTTGAAGTGTCAGCTAGGAAGTCTGAGGTTGTACTTGTCGAAGTGCTGCTGAACTACAAGAATACACGGAGAGGACACACCCGACATGTGGACAGGCACAAATGTGACTGCTTGAATATTTCTGAATGAAAACAATAAATTAAATGTTGCAGGAATTAACAAAAGGTGTGTATTTATATGGTAGTTAATGGGACAGAGAAAAGATAAGCACTGTAGAAATTATTTACATTTGGAAAAGGGCATTAAAGGAAAACATTGAATTAATCAAGGTTTCAGGATTGCCCATATGTAAAACTCGCAGCATTATGTTCTATGCTATGAGATATTTAGATTGTGTGAAAATTGTGACAGAAGGGGCTGCACACTTCTCCCACTATGAAGTAATATTTGGCTTGGGTGTTCATGAGGGCATTGCCTAGTGGTTGGGCAGGTTTACTTACCTCATTGAAAGAGTGTTACAGACCACTTTGAGAGGTCTTTTGAAAAGCAGCAGCACTTGCATTTCTTTTTTCTTTTCAGTGCACTTCTAGCATGCCAAAGGGGCTGCAAGCATCCCTGTGCTTTCTTAAGGATGAGTCGATGGCCAAAATCTCTACAGGTACATTACTAAAACACATTGAGAGCAGCAAGGTGTTGCAGGCCTTCAGCAGTGTCTTCACTGAGGCAGACATACTAAAACTCCTTGAGGCAGTGGCAGGCACACCAGCTGAGTGCAAGAACAACTTGGAGCCATTGCTCAGTGCCTGGCTGACTTGTGTTTCCAAAGGCAGTGGGCAGGACACCCCGCTCCTTTCAGCCACTGTCATTCAGAACATGCTCTCTGCCATCCTTGAGAGCCAAAGCAATGGGTCCCTGCTGGAAGCCTTCCTGCGATTTCTGGAGTTCCGGCCTGTCTACGTGTTCGCCCTGGGGCCCGGCAAGTTTCTCAAGCTTTCAACCACTAAAAAATTTTTAAGAATTTAGGCGGAACCCATGTTACGATGAGTGTTGACATTAATTTGATTAGCATTGAAGCAATAAAGCAACACACCATGTTGCCACCGCAGAGACACTTCATGTATGAGGCGTGTATGCAGCAGGGTTCCTTGCTCGTGTTTCAGTTACTTTATTAACAAAAACGCCGTTTTATGCATTCAAGCACAAAACTAACTGGAACGCCTGTGTATTTCTCAGGAAAGTTCGGGAATTAATTTCTCAGAACTGGTGTCATCCTGAGAATTCGTTCCAAGTGGGTCTGCCTCCCTCACTATAGTAGACTACCTCATGAACTAGAATTGCTCTATCTGCCACAGGCAACATTTAAGATTTTTTAAGGGCATTCGCTGAAACATCTTGTATATATCAGACAATCTTGTCTGAATATATGATGCGGGTTTGATTTCGCCCTCCACCAGATAAATTTTTAATGATTATTTTGTCATTGAAGAATTGCACACATCCAGCGCCACATACCAAGAGACCCAAGTTGGCGTGAAAGAGGTTCGTTGAAGAACGATGCATATCCAGTGACATATAAACAGTAGGCTCAATGGCACTTATAGTCAGACTACTATCTGCGAGATCGGCCCATGAAAGAGGCTAGAAACATGTCAGAAGCTACATACCTGATACACAGAAGTGGCGGTAACTTGCTGGGAAAGTCATTGTCTTCAAAATAAAAGCAGCGAGGTAAACCAGGTTGAGTTCAGTTGGCTATCCTCTACTGAGGAAAGGAGAGTGAAAGATGAGAGGGAGGCAAAAGTTCTTAATATGAATACATACACATGTGCATGCACATAAACACACACACGCACACATGCACACACTTGCAGTGAAGCACTCAGCTTTGAGTTCGTCACAAGCGGTCATATAGGCTGTTGCATCTCAAGAAACGCAGCAGCGCTTATGTGGCTTTGCACAGTGCAAGCACTCGAAGCCATAGTCCCAGCATCTTCTCTTCTCTGGAAGGCTCATCATCTATAATAATTTGTATAAGTCTTTAATAATAGCTGCATGTATACAAATTTGTGAATGTGAACACTTTGTATCTATGTATGGGCAGATCAATCAGCAGCTGTTTGACTGGTTCACATCCACAAGTATCTTGCACACTTGTTACCAGTTGCATATTGATCACGTACTGGCTCATTCCACAGATGACCTCAAGCGCCTCTTGGAGGACCAGACCTCGGCAGGTATTGATGTTGTCAACTTCCTTATGAAGCACAATGTTCAGCATCGACAAGACCTGCAGCGGCTTATTCCCAGCTCATTCAAGCCAACAGTGTCACACCTCTCAATGGCCAGCTTAGCAGGATTCCTGCGAAGCCTCTGTCTTGGTCTGTCGCAGGATAGTGCCTCACGAAAGCTGGTTGCGTGGCTCACCAAAACCTTTCTGCTGCTGCCGAAGCGTGTGTGTGCACTCAAGAAAGGCATGACACAGCAAGTAATCGATGATATGACAGTGTGCCTGAACTCACTGATGAAGCTTGGCCAACTTGGCAAGTTACTTCCTTCCTTAAAAAAAATATTGTATCTTAGCATCCTTATTGTCTGGGACTACAGTCACTTTCACATTGTGGTGACACTAAGTCACATTGTGTGTGTGATGTCTATGAGCACAGACATGTGCACTGGTTGGCGTCAGATACGTACAATGTACACCCCACACTTGCTTAAGGTTGCACAGATTTGTTGCATAGCATCTGGTCTACTGTTGAACTCGTAGATGTCTATGAAGGACACGCAGTTACAGTGTTAACATGTGCTGATGAACTTAAGGGCAGCAATTAATGAATGCTTGTTTCATATTCCTTAATTTCTAATCAGTTTTCTTGAACAGCTTCATTGCAGTTGTTTAGCAACTTTGAGGCTAGCTATTGTGTAGCCGACTCAAGCTGGTGAAGATGTCGAAGTGTACCATGGGGACATTGCCAGTACAGTAGTACTAACATAGACTCCCCTCTAATTTTGTACTAGAGTTTTTGTGCAAGAGTAATGAATGGACAGACTGAAGCAAATACGCACACATAAGACACCGAGCGCATATATATGCTATGTATATAAGTGTGTATATATGCTATTAGTAGACCATATTAGCAAAAAATGGGACAGGTGAAAAACTTCACTAAAATGCCCCAGCAGTTCTGATGCAAAAAAATAATATTAATAAATGTGTAAGTATGAGTTGTTTCAGCTCTCCGCCATTTCATATTGGGGTTTGCAAATACTTGAATACTCGATTTTGAATTGAATAGTAAACATTCGAATAATGTGATTTGAGAGTTGAAAATCTAATATTCGATTTTTCGAATATCGGCACGTTCAGTGAATGACCTAGCCGTGGTTGGTGCCTTGATGCGCACAGCATTCCCACGGTGTGCAATCTCTATCGGTACAAGATTTGTCCTGGTTGACGACACCCATCGAAATGATTAACGCAACGCAGGCAGACCTACAACAGCAGCACATAGGGAAAGAACGAGAGCATGTGCAAAGATCGCCCTGATCAGTCACTGGAAGGCACACTGATCACATCGAATATGTGAGTTCAGTGTTCAAGCACGCAGATTCGTGCAGTTGGGAGCCCTCTACCCACACGCAAGCACACAGACGCAGTTTCGCGACCGATAACTGATGAGCCACCCGCAAGAACATATTAGCGATACGCTTTATGCAATGGTTTGTGGCCCGTTATCAAATCAGGCACTGGCAAATTTTTGTCACTGCCACACCGTTGGCCGCACTGTCTAGCCCGTTCGACCTAATCAGAGCTGTGTTGCCGTGTGCGGCAAATGAAGTTATGGTTACTGAATTAATGCAAATCTATTCAGAGTGGTAGCATGACCCTCGGATAGCCAACAAACTGCCTCACTGTTGAAAGCGTGTGCACAGGATGACTGTTCCATGTTTACGGCCACCATCTTTTGCGAAATACCATACGGTGACCCCCCGTTTCGAACATTGTTCGTAAGCGCACAATGGTCTCTTTTCATAGTTTCGTGTGACCTATCGCAAGACTATCTTTGGATTTACATGGTGGGCTCGAAAATATCATGTGACAGTGCTGCCCCCCAGCTGCAGACGCACTTTCACAGACGGCAGATGGATGGGGACGAAAAGAGAAAGGGGGGGGGGGGCTGCGAACTTGCTATGGGTCTCCTTATATAATTGACTCTGTACTGTCGGCGCTGACAATGGTTGACATGTGCGGTGCTGATGGCCACGCGGAGCGATGCTGATTGACGTCATGCACATTCCCCGCTTTTGTCTGTCACGCAGATTTGACTTACGACTAGCTGACGATAACCCACAGAAACCATCTGCCATAAAGTTTGAAAACCCTCCTGTTTTCTCAAACTGGAAAATAATTCTGAAATTAATAAGCAATAGAAGATTTCCATTTTGCACGGTATTGCCCACTATTAACATGCAAACTCCATTGGTATTTAGGGCAACTTCACTATTTTTTCAGCTTCACAGGGAAAAAGAAAAGAAACACTTCTATTTGACAGACATTCCATCTACAAAACATATTTTCTAGACCTTCATATATGAACTGAGTTGTTATCAGTGCAAGAATACTAATTTGATGTTCCCTTTAATTAGAGTAGAGCATACTGTGTATCTTGATTCATACGTACCTAAATTGTTGATAGTGACAAGACTCTTGTTAAGTAATTGTGATTAGTGTCCTGAGCTTCTGTAGTGCTGTTCTTTATATATTTTTTTTCACAAAGTTTGGAAGCATTAAAGCATGTGGTAAATTTTCTGGTATTCGATATTTATTATCCAGGTTTTCTTTCCTGATTTGATATTCGATTCAAGATCTACTATTCGGTACTTGCACACCCCTAATTTGAGATACTCTTATGCATCACTGTTCAAGCTCCTGATACTGAACCATGTTTTCTGTTTTGCTCTTTCAGGAAGTGACAATGTTGCAAAGCTTGTAGAAATTCTCTCAGACAGTTCTGAGTATCAACTCCAGTTGGCTCTTCTGAACGCACTTTGTCGTAGCATGAGTGAGGAGCTCTTCAGTAGCTCTGTTTGCGACTCATGCCTTCACACTCTGCTCCAGTGTGTAGCCAACTTGGCGGGCAGTAATGCTGATCTTCCTGAGCATGTTCTTCAGCAGTTACGTGAGGTTGTAGCTACCGCCACGGTGAGTAAAACTGTGACATTCAATCTTGTGTCTTGGTTGGATTTATTATCTTTGCCAGCAGTTGCCCAACTCAATTACACCAGAAGTAAAAAATACAATTTCATAATTGTAGGAGGCTGAAGAGCTGGGCTAATTTGTATATATATATATAAGTGAGAATCTGCTGGGGTCCGGTAGTTGAACAGGCACTTGTACTTTGAGGACACACATATGAAAAAAAACAAAAAAAAAACAAATGCTTTATGTCCAACGTTTTGGCTGTGGTTTGGCCTTCATCAGGGCATAAATGATGAGGTGTTTTGCTTAAAACACACACGCATGCACACATGCACGCACACACACATGCATGCACGCGTGCACACACACACACGCACGCACGCACGCACGCGCGAGCTTAGAAGGTGTATCAAACTCGGATAGATTGAACAGGTGTAAAATCCCATTAAAAATTCCATGGTAAAGTATATGATGTACTATGTGTACATCGAACTCCCATTCACCGCCTCATTCGACGTATCGAATGCTCTGCTGTGCACCCCTGCAAGTGCACCTTTCCTAATGGAGACATGACCACTTCATGCATCGTTGGAAATGTTTAATGCTGACAAACTTGAAATGGTACTGCTTGTTGCAGTTGCTGTCAAATAAGAGACTGAATCTGAAGGGCAGTACATGCCATGGAGGAAAAATGAGCGGTGTGCTTTCTGTTTTGCTCGCTGCGTATATGAATAGCTTGTACAGACTGCTGCCATTTGTTATGGGCAAGAGCAGATTTCTACTCTGCTTTAAGAATGTGGAAGGCCTCCAGGTCCTATATGCATTCCACAAGAAAGTGCGGATAACACTCAATCTTTTCACTGAGTGGTGCCGGTTATGGGATACTGAAATAGGGATGCTGTGCCACAGGGTTATCTTGTTGTAGACAAAGGCTTTCCGTAAACGGCACTTTAGGATTCCACAAGCGGCCAAAATGAATCTGACCTCAACAATATGTAAGGCAATGTGACAAAGGCATGTCGTGCAGGGAGTGCAGCACAGAGACGGGTGTGGAAAACGTGCGGTTTGCAAACGAGTGTGGTGGCTCGCATTTTCTTTCTTCTTTCTTGAGGATTTTAGTTTCAAGGATTTTCGGTAGGGCATGCATGCGTATGCGGCGGCTCACCCTTCCGAAGTTTCATATTTTCACGGCACATGATCCATGCCATGTTTTATTTTATGTTTTCTTGCTTCTTTGTTCACCTTCTTGCTAGCTGTTTCACCTATGACCTGTGAAATATATATTCCTTGCTTCCAGTAAGCAAGCTTTAGTAAGCGTTTGTTGTGTCTCATTTTTCTGTGTGTCTGTCCGCACATTCATACCATAAGTGAAAATAGAAGCAGCTTGTGGAACATGTCAGTACAGATTGTTCATTAGCTTTTTCCTAAATGGAGTCATTGCTTGACTTATATACACGTAGGGCCCACCTCAAGTCAGCTGCACTTCATGGTTATCGTGGTACTGAGAGTATACATTTTTGTTCTGCTTAGCACTGAGAATACCTGTCCAACAGGTTCAGCAAGTTCAACGTTCAAGTGTATGCTGTATGATGTCTTTTAGCTAGCCTGAAGGATCAACTGAGCATTTTTTTCATCTGCATCTCATTGCTCCATGAACTAACAGGTCATTACTGCTAAAATAGGTTCAGGTGAAGAATAAAAATGGTTTATGTTAACACAGCAATATTCTGTTCTAAACGAGCCTGGAATATGTGGTAGCGAATTCTAGCCTGTTTGCAGATAAACCCATGTTTACACATGTACATGTGCAAACTTGTGCTTGGGTGTCAGATTCCTTCATTGCTTGTTGTCTTTTCTAGGTTGTTGACCAGAACGTCTTTGCCAGAGTGGTGCGCCAAGATGGACTCTGGCCTCAGTTTATCAAGAACAACTTGAAGGCTGGCTTTCAGTGAGTCTTGCTATTTGCGCTGTAGCGATAGCAATTTTCTGTTGTCTGGTTTTCTTACGGGTTATCCTCATAGGATTCTGAGAGAAAGTTTCCATCTTGTCAAGTGTGTGGTTGATAAAAAATGGAGACTAACAGAGATAACTTGATATCGAATGCAGCTGTTTCTGTGGTATTGCTAAGCTTGCTTTGCTTTTCGTTGACCTATTGGTCTGGTCTGTTAGCTCTGTACAAGTGTACATCAGGTGAAAGATTACTTGGAGATGTCAGGAAATTGTCTCAGGATTTTGTTTAGTGTAAATCACTCGATCATGCAGTGAGATGCATGGTCTTTAATTCTGTGTTTTACTTATAACTATAGCTTATTTATTTATTTACAGTGGAACCTCGATATAACGAACTTCAATATAATGAAGCTCTTGATATAACAAAACTTTTCATAGCCTCATGTCAATAAACACCATGTATTTCAATGCATGTACTTCAAACACCATGCGATTTCAATATAACGAAATTTCGCTTCCGCCACTAAAGAATGCTGAAACAATAACTGAACTTCCGTGGACGCAGATGGTCAGATGGTTAAATTACAAGCGGCTGCTTGCAAACGCGCCTTTCAAATTGTGTGCGGCGCGGCAAGAGCGACTGCCAAAGTGGAGCCGCATGATGTTTCTTATGAAGTCCAAGTGCGATGAGATCCTATTGTGCCCCGCTCATTTCGCGCTTTAGGTGTGAGGGAAAGTGTGCGAGGGTGAGACAAGAAAGATGGTGGCTTCTCGAGTGCCGCTTTCCCGTGCGAGCAAAGGAGAAGAGGGGGAGGGGAGCGAGCTCGCGGTTACGCGAAAAAGGCGAGTGGGGGGGGGGGGTAAGTTGGCGCGCGTCTAGGCCGTGGCTGCGCATGGCTGTAAGTGCGGCTGAGTGCATCCGCGTGCGCGACGAGTGGGCGTGCAGAGACGGCCTGGCGTCACGTAAGCTATTTTACAGCGCATTTAGTATTGGAGCTCGCGTAATCTCGAGTTTCGGCGACCCATTGAAGCGAGAGGCAGACGAAGCATTCGCTCCCCGCTGCCGGCGCTTTTCATGATAGCGTCGCCTCAGTGCGGGCGACGCTATCAACTGCGGGGGCGGAGTGCACGCGAAAGCATGGCTGGCTTCACTTAATTCGTACCGCCGATGTGAAGATATCGTCGACGTGGTAGGAAAGCTTATCATTCGTCGCCACTCTCAAATTCATCAGAATGAATTGTTTTCTCATTCAAATTTGCTTTTTTTCGATTGCCTGATAATTCTGAAAAATTCTGCGACCCCTTTCTGTGTAAGCAAAATCAATCGGCAACTGTACTTATTTGCGTAAAAGGTCGAATTTCAATACAACGAAATTTCGATATACGAAGCAAATTGCCGATTTCACCGACTTCGTTATATTGAGACTTAACTGTATTTATTTATTCATTGTTTTTAATCAATGGTACATAAGTACATTTAATACACACAGAAAAATATTATAGACTGGCATCCCATAGTCCAAAGACTGAAAAGAGACCCATGATCAAGGTTACAGTCGTAAATTTACAGGAATAAGGCAGCAACATTATTAAAAAAAAAATAACAAGGTTAACTGTTGCAAAAATCAAAAGTTACTAATACATCTGTGCATGATACATGATTACAATACAGGAAAATAAATGTACTTACTGAACAACAGACACATGGAAACAGAGATTATGTGTTAAGGAGAAATCCCTTGAGAGCTCTTTTAAATAAAAATAGCGATCTTAGCAGCTTTATATGAAGTGTTACATAGTTCCAAAAAGATAGAGATGCATAGAGTGTTCTTTGAAGCGTGACACTATATTATGCTTTTTAATGCCTGCAGGTCGCAGTCATTTGGGAAAACGTCCTTTGAGCTTCTCTCAGTGATATGCCAGAAAGTATACAGTGTGGAGAATGTGGGCGACATCAACCCTGCCCTCTGCCGGGTGTATATGATGTTGTTTGGCCACTCAAGGTTTCTCCCGCTGATGCTTGACTCTGACCCTCAGGTGCAGGAGCAGAAAGGTATGTAAATGGACATGGCTGTATTTTTTAAAGAGGGCAATGGGTTTTCAAATTGGGAGACTCTGGCTCGTTGCGGTGCAGTGTCTCTGGCAGAACGTACGCCACATCGACACTGACATTCCGTGTGTACGTGTGTTCATGCATGCACGTATGCATGCATGTTTTTTGAGGCCAGAACATTAATAGTGACTGCCACTGAGGTGCATGCATAATTTGTGGCATGGGGAAAAGAGAAACACCAACTATTTTTGTAAGCTTAACACAAGCAAGGCTCCTGTGTGGGAGCCGAAATATCAATCTTGCTAAATCTTTTGTGGTCTTTGTTAATCATGGTTGGTTCTGACTCAACAGAAATCCATTATATAGTGCTCTTGATTTCAATGTGTGCCATGGCTTCAAGAGTTCACTTCTATTCGTAGCTTCATAAATAAGAGCATGTGTGATCTTGAATGCATGCTTGTATAGTTTTTTGTTTTCTTTGAGTGACAGGCTGGTGAACACCTTTATTTATAAATAAATTATTTAGTTCCATCAAAATATCTTAAATTGGTCATATGGTTGAATTTACATTAACAAAACAGACATAGTTTGCCCTCCTAGAATTTTTCGAGGTGGTTAGAAAGCCATGAAAGCTGAAAAAATGCTTGCTTTGTAGATGCCACTTTGCCCATGGTGTTGAATGATTTCAACTTTACAGCATTGTATAACCAGAGGTAATACATCTGGTTACTTCACCATGTACTTGTTTCATGCTGCAATACATGTTATGGATGCATATCAGCGTGCTGGTTAAGTAATCAGCTCATTTTCAATCCTCAAAGTATGTCCATTTTCTACCCTGGGAATTCATATAACACAAAACACTAGCTAGCTCATTCTCTTATCTAGCTCTAATTAATGGAAGGCTGGTTAGCAATCACCATAAATATTTGTCGATGCCCAGCCATATTTTTCTTACAACTGCCTATTGTGGTATATCGCATAATGTTGGTGTTGATGTTACTGGACTTAAACCTTTTGTCTCTTTCCACGTTACAGACAAGATGTTAGAGCTTATGGCTGTTCTGGTTCAATGTGATCCCACACTGTGTAATGTTGAACACATTCCCGTGTTTCTCAGTGCTTACGGAGCATCTTTGTCCATAGTAGGTGAGTGCTCACTTTATGCTGCCTGCATGACTGTGCTACTTGCAAGATTTTGGTTTTTATTGCTCTTTTTTCTCATTACCTAGTTATTCCATTGTGAGCGCATTGTTCCTGTTCTTCTTTCAGACCAGAGAATTCTTTATCTGATGTTTCTTTACGAGAAGAATGGAGTGGACGTATGCAACTTCAAGTAAGAGGCAGAGGCCATTCATAGGATGGTTCAGATGTGTTGACTACTTGTTTGCGATTGTGAAGCATTTGTGGTCGTCAGGATAGAGGTGGCGTTGACATAAAAATGGGACATAATGTAAGCGGATGTCTTGGGTACATTGTTCGTCGATGTTGTAACGGGAGCCCAGCCCGTGCTCCATTTAGCTTGTTATGTCTCTTCGATTTCTCATCCCGGACTGCCCGAGGCACTGCTTTCACTCAGTGAGCACTTGCGTACACAGATTCATGGACAGTCCTCGGCGGCCTGAAATGACAAGTTGAAAAGACTCGTTCAGCAACAGATTAACTGAGCCAAGTTAGTCTTGACAATTGACAGGACTGGCTTTCCTTGGATGCTCTGCTATGAACAAATTTTGGTTCAGCGATTTTCATTTTGCTGAACTGTTCTTGCGGGGCAGTTTGTGCTGGTTTGTCTAATGTTGTAAAACTATCTTCAAGTGCTTTGATAAAGCTAGCTCTTCTCATCCGGGCTGCTTCGAATGAATTCCTATCCTTTATATTCTCAATATGTACATCTTGTCTGTTGTTCTCTGCCAGGCCATTCTTGTGGGGCCCATCAGCAGTCTCCTTCTACTCACTGCACAAAAAGGCCTCGGTGAGCCTGCTCAAACAGCCCAAGTCTGAGGAAGTCCTGAACCTGATAAATGAGGACAAGATGGCTGCCACCGTTTTACACTTCCCATTACATCTGCAGCTCGATGTACGTACCTTCCGTGTTTTAGCTCTAGCTAAGCATCCCATTTTATATTATATGCAAAAGGTTTCAAACATCATTATTTTCATCAGTGTTTTGATGTGCTATCTTGGAGTGTACAATTGTAACACAGCGCCTGAAGGAGATACAGTACATATTCTTGATGAGTACATACTGATACTACATAACAATGTACTCCATGGTTTATGCATCAGATTTCCACGGTGTAATTGGGAAGTCTGTTTCACAAACCTGATGCCGCATAGAACATCACATACTTTGGATTGGTTACAATAAATTGCTTTGGTTTATTAAGTTCTCAAATTTTTACTTAACATGATTAGCAACTATTATAAGATAAACCTAACAAAATACATATGTTTTTCGCAGGCACGATCATTGAGACATAAACATGTACACGCTATAACAGAATATTCATGCCATAGTGACACATTCATGTTCTCTTCTTTCCCCCTCCTGATAAGGAAATGGAATCGTCTCGATCCTTCAGTCATTTCTGCAGACTCATTATCTCAGTTCACATCACGGTTAGAATCTACATCAAGCAACCAGTAACACAGTCTTATTCACATAATATGCTTTGCAACTCTTGTAAGTCATGCTTATTATCGTGAAGGTGTTTACTGTTATTTTTGTTCTCGTTTGCTGTCCTTTTCATGATGTATTCTCTGTATTGCTGCACATGTCTCCTAGACATGTGATATCTATATTTCTTTTTTTAATGTATTGTTACCTTGTTCTCTTGCATTTCTTGTTTGGCTTATTTACACGCAATTTGTACGTGCACTTTTTTTTAACCATGTATTTCATTTTTGTATGCCCACCTGCTATGGTCCGTGATGGGACTGGCAGTATCGAAAATAAATAAATAAATAAATAAATAAATAAATAAATAAATAAATAAATAAATAAATTGTTGTAGTCTCACGCAATTGATGCTTCAGCTGTAATTAACAAGTTGACGACTATTCATTGAAAACAAAAAGCAAGAATTCATGTACAAGCAGTGCTTTGAGGAACACTGTTAGTTCTACTATGGAGTTTACTGGCTTTTAAGAACTTGTTCTGACATAAAACCTCTGTTGCAAACAGCTTAAGCTGTGTTTCTGAGCGCACTTGCATTGCATGCTGTTACTGAACCTGCCTAATTACATTCACGAAAGTGTGAACCATTGAACAAGCCAAATTGTTTAAATGTGCTCTGTAGGTTCTTCCATTGGAGAGCGTTGCTGATGGGAGCCTCTATGATCCAAGATTCCTGCTGCCACTTCTCTTCACCTTACTTGCGCCTGGTTGGTGTTTATTGCTTTAATTAATTACTGTTTATTTCTGTGGGAAGCCCTTGCTGCTGCTGGTGATGTGTGCTGGGATTTTCTAAAGCCTTTATTTTGAGGCAAAAGTAAGCTGTTTGTTTGGTTCTTTGTTTGTATATAAAAAAATAGGGATAGTGTCTAGTAACACTGAACTTTCCTTAATGATATCAGTCCTTCTCTGTTGTCTTCTCAAGGGTGTTTTGAGTGATCAGCTAAGTGAGGCCACAATTGCCTGCTGTCCTTACCACGTAAAATACTCGAAACTGTAGAGGTGGAAGGAAATTTTATTGTGAGTCATTCTTAAAAAAGAAGCCACACTAAAGATATGGTGTCATGCAAGAACAAAGGGCTGCATGTCCCATTGCCTGAGGATGTAGTACTACACACGTGGAAAGCAGCTCGATTGGACATACTTTTCTCTTTTTCTGGGATTTGAAAGTTTGGTCACCCTTGCATTTGCATGTTGTACTGAAACATTTGCTGCGTAAGATGCACATTTGGTATTATTAAAGGATCTTGTGGCAACCTTCAAGAATGGCATGAAATGTATCTGGTCTAAAGGGCATCACATCATAAATTTTTCCAGCAAAAGTGTATCTGAATGCCTTGTGTGAGTGGAGTTATTAGAGACTTTTAGCCTGTTCGCTATTCCGGTAAACGGGAGCGGTTTGGGCGTATTACCGGATTTGCGGGGGCGTAAATGTGAGCGGCCAGAGCGGTGCAGCCGCCTGGTAGCGTAGAGTTCAACCAGACAAACACAGGGCTAAAATTGCAGTAACTCACTATATCCTGCTTCGCTCCTAGTGCAAATTTTTGGCAGTGGCGTAATTGTGAACACGATTACGCCACTGTCAAAAATTTACACCAGCAGCTAAGCAGAATATAGTGATTAGCTTTGCGTTTGTGTGGTAGAGCTTTGCGCCACCAGCTGGCGCCACCAATCTGGCCGCTCACGTTTATGCCCCCGCTGAACCGGCAAACCGCCCGCGCTTGCCGGAATACCGGGCACGCTAAAAGTCTCTACTGGCAATTCAATGCTGTCCCTGCCTCTCCTTAGCATCCTTCCTTGCCTTTTTGTCATTTTTACTATGCTAGTAGCTTTGCTCCAAGCCGTGCTGACACTAAGCAATCACTCAGTTGCTCCATTAATCGCCTCGCCGAGTTTTGTCTTCTATAGGACCTCGGAGTTTGGTCTGTGACATGTGCCGATCTCGGAGGCCACAGCATTGACACAGTAGTAGTGTTCTCTGCCATCGTATGGCATCACAGCATTGTCTTCATTTCTGGTCCTGCCGGAGGAACTGTTTAGTTGTGGCGTGTAAACAGGTCTAGCTAATAGCTATCTTGTTTGTCATGGCATGTTGCAATAACGACGAAAATTGCAGACATTTCATGAAGTTGAAGGAAAAAGCAGGTGGTCTCGAGCAAAATTGTAGGCTTCATGCTGTGTCTGCAGGAATGATATTTGGCTCGCTTGTTCATGAGTTTTCATGAGTTTCTTGTGTGTTTAGCTTTGTGCTGTAAGCATATTTAGGATGATCCACCAACTAGCCCAAACATTTACCTTGCGCACAAGACTTCTTTCTCTGCTGCTGTTGATATTTCATTGAAGATTCCCTTGTGCACCGTTTGTCCTCTCCATAGAGTCGCTGGTCAACTGTCGCCAGATAGTGGAGACACGCTGCCTGGCCCTCATACTGATGTCGCTGAGCAGTGAAGTGTTTGAGGTGCGATGCCTGGGCTGCAATCTGGTGATGCTACTGCACCACCACCTTCAGGGCTCGCGCTTCTCCATGAGCGCCCTGTGGCTGTCCGTGCTGGAGACCTTGCGCAATGCAGCCACTGTCACCTGCCCCCATGTTCCCTGCCTTGTCACTGGCTATCTGGTGTCGGCCGTCGACGTCATCAGCAATCCCGGTGAGCGCTGTGATGGCCTGGGCCCTTGCATGGTACTAAGCTGCAGAGCTCACCTGCACGACTCTTTCGTAGACCACTACTGAGCGTCACGATTTGATTTCCAGCCGCAGCGGCCACATACTAATAGGGGCGGAATGCGAAAGTGTTTGTGAAGTTAAACTTAGTTACACATTAAAAACTTCACTTGGCCAAAATTAATCCAGAACGCCACACAATCGCATTCCTCATAGCCTCAGGAGTGCCTCCTAGCCTGCGGAAACCCCATAATTAGATTTTTTTCTCAAATACAAATCTCATGAAGAGGTCAATGAGTTGAAAGAGTACCTGGCTTGTCTGGTAGCTCTACCTAGTGTGCTTCAGATATTCACTACAGTCATTCAGATAGGGAAGGTAGTATTGTAAACTGAATATGAATGTTTGAGAAAAGCTGGTTTCAAATGTCAAACCGATTATCTAATCCTGCACATCTCCATGTTTAAGGAAAGAAAACTAAGAAAGAAATTCAGTAGTGCAGGCATGGTTTAGTCCATATATTTCACATGAATTGAGGTTACAAGCAAACAGGCAGCCTAGCAAAGAAATGTAATTGCTCAGGTGACTGCAGGGTATTATGCCAAATGGCTAATTGATTCCGTAGCGGTACAGTAAGTGACCAGGACAAATAAATAAAGACAGTCGCATCATGCTTCGCTAAGGATCCTTCTAGTCTTCTGGATTGAGATACTACTAACATGCAACACTTCTTATCATGTGCCTGCTTTTCCTGGCGGACCGTGTGTTGGCAGGGTTGATTGCTCACATACGTATGTTTTTTTTAGCCACCATGTGCCTAAGACTTGCCCATCTTAAGTTCTAAGCCATGTTGCGCATGTTTGATTCTGTTTCAAAAGTGCAGCTGTCAACACTTGACCAATAGCTTAGTGCATAGTGTGATTGGTGAATGGAACCTGGGCAGGCCAGGAGATTATTTCTGCAAAACCTGTGCCTATTGAAAACCTTAAAAATTTAAATTTGTTTTTCTGTGTTGTAACACTGACACTGTTACGACACAGAACTGAACAGTTGGAAGTTCAGCGCCCGTCCTGTCATTTGCGTACTTTTCACCCTCGTCCATGGTGCTGTATTAAGAACAGTGTCAAAGTGAACCAGCTTAGCCAAATCAAGGTATTGTTAGTGACACCAGATTTTCAGTAGAAACTGGGAGACAAAACAATTTATGAGGCCACTAAATGCCATTGCATCTCAAAAGTCAGAAGGTAATTGAATGCCTAGTTGAAGGCAATGAAAGACAATGTCTGCCTGGTCGAGTTGGGGGTGAAAATGAGGTGTATGATGCAACATTTATTGTGAGAGCTGTGCTGGAGCAACATTTAATCGATGTCGATTAGAGGTTGAATCTCCTTACAACTTTTTAAGGCGAAAGCCTTGGATGGCTCATGGGATGAAAATCCAATGACTAGCGTCATTGCACCAAAATTCATGGCACCAAAGTTCACGGCACCAAAAGTCATGGCACCAAAATTCATAGGGAGTCAAACCCACTACCTGTAGCCTTAGTTAAGGCAAATTTAATTAAGACCCTCAACCTTTGGTGGGAATTGAACCTGCAACCTTTAGGGCAGATTAGGCCACCAATTACTTTATAAGAAATCATGATGTCGAGGTAAAGAAGCGTCAGCACAATTTGGGATGTTAATTAAGACACATTTAATTAAGGTAAAGTTGATTAAGGCACTCAAACCCATGACTTTTGGTGGGAATCGAACCCACTTGGAGATATGGGTGAACCGGTCATATCTCAAAGTTGGATTCCATTTGACATTGCGAAGGTCAAAAATTGAATACCCGCGACCTCTGGTGGGAGTCGAACCCGCCGACCTTTGGTGGGAGTTGAACTTGCAACCTTTGGTGTTAATTAAGGCCCTAAAACCAGTCGAACCCCCAACCTTTGGTTGAACCCACGACCTGTGGGGTTAATTTAGACAAAGTTAATTAAGGCAGAGGTAATTAAGATTGAGTTAATTAAAGCACTCGTACCCATGACCTTTGGTGGGAGTTGAACCCTTGATGGTGGGAGTCAAACCCACTTGAATATATGGGTGAACTGGTCATATCTCCAAGTTGGATTCAAATTCACATTGTGAAGGTTGAGAGTCAAGCTCACAACCCTTGGGGATAATTAAGGCGGAATGAGTTAAGGCACAATTAATTAAGATATAGTTGATTAAGGCACTCAGTACTTCAACCTTTGGTGGGAGTCGAACCCACTTGGAGATATGGGAGAATCAGCGATATCACCAAGTTGGATTCCGATTGACATTGTGAAGGATGAGAGTCGAACCTACTACATTTGGTGTTAATTAAGGTGAAGTTAATCAAGTCACAACTAATTATTAATACTACATTAAGATTAATTAATTAAGCCAGACTCATAGCCTGTGGTGGTAATTAAGACAAGCTTAATTATGGCACAGTTAATTAAGGTAAAGTAAAGAGGTTGCTTTAGCTCCCGGGCGCCTAAATACATGGGAAAGAAGAAGCAGCTTTTCTCGGCAACCAGTGCACCAAATTTAATGCGGTTGGTTGCATTTAAATGAAAAAGTTGGTTGCATATTCTTGATTTAGGTCACCAAGCTTAATAATAATTGCAAAAATCACGAGCTTGTAGAAATCGAAACTAAGTAGTTAATAACTCTAACTCATCAATAAAAGACGATATCTCAGTTCTGCAAATTGCTCATAATTGTGCATCCAAAGTGAACATATTTGATATATTGAACATGGCTCTCAAATTAACCAGTAATATGTGAGTTGAGCTTTTGTAAAGCTCTTATAAACAATGTAACAAATTCACCTAAGATATTAATTGACATATGAAATTTGTCCACTTTGGGTGCTCTACAGATTCAGTTTACAGACCTATGATATCTGCTCCTGGTGCACAGCTGCAGATTTGTAAACTTCACGCTTCTACTTCTTTCAAATTTATCAATTTTTGAAAATTATTTGAAATACATGGGCCCTAATTTACAATTCCACTCCCAACAGTAACTAGAATTTAAATTTCTTTCTCAAAAGCAACAAATTTCATTAAATTTGCCGAGTGGTTATATCAGAAAGGTGTTTCTGCATTTTACATGTATTTGAATAGGCAACATCAGAGTTGGGCCCGAGCTAATGCTTCTTCTTAATTCGAACATGCGACCTTTGGTGGGAGAAAACAATAGGAAGTAACAACACATTCAAATGAAAATGTCAAGTAATGTAATGAATGTCTCATGAGCGGGCAGGCTTTTGTCTTCATCCTCATTAGTGTATGCTAAAGTATGCTGACAACTTTTTGTCACCGGTTATCATCATCATCATAGTCTTCACATGGGTACCAGTGACCCCAGTTATACATACTCAGTGGCACGTACTGAAATTGATGCCAAAGAGGCTCATTGAAGAGCGACCCATACTTGAAAGCAAATGCCCACTGTGTGTGTGTCTGTGCTTCTGTTCACGTTTTGTCTTCTTCGTGCAGTTTTATAAATTTTGCTGAATCTATAAACAGACTAGCCCAACAACATGCCTTACTTCATTGCATACCCCCTTCAGCAGTTGTAGTGGGGATTTTGCAACAGCTTCCCTGGACGTACACTTTTGCAGGGCCAGCATGGCAAGTCATTTTTTTAGACTGTGCTATTTCCAGGATTGGCCCACGAAAGAGGTTAGAGACAGACATCAGAAACAACATACCCCATAGGCAAAAGTGGCAGGAACTCACCAAGGAAGACATTGTCTTCGAATGGTGTGAAAGGAAGAAGGAAGAAACTTTATTAAGTGAAAGTGTTGATGAAGTTGGGGCCGCTAGTCCAGGTTTAAGTCTGGTTGTTGACATGAATGTGCATGGGCATTCCTTTTATCTGTTGTTATAATTGGGAATCTCTTCTGATAGGTTAAAGCTGCAGTGAAAAGTTTTGCTTGTAATCAGGATAAATGTAATTTTCCATCTTAATTCTAAATTGGCATTTAGAGCTCAGTAGGCAAGAAAACTTCCACTTTCTTAGTTCCATCTAGAACTTTAGCTATAATGCATTATTGCTGTGGTTGATGAATAACCATTTCAGGGTCTCTGATATACAAATATGTTTTCACGTTTCTGTCTTGCCGTGCCAGTGATGTCAGATATAAATGTGAGGACCATACCAAGGGAACATTTACCATTATCCATGTCTTTTTTGCCCTTCTGCATAACCAAATATAGACTGTAGTGTTTGTTTTATAATATCCGATAAAAAAAAAAGAAAGCCTGACCTGGAGGTGTGTCACCTCCAAAAAAAGAAAAAGGAAACGACAGTGAAAGGGGATAAAAGACAGTAAGTATTACTACTCCAGCGCTGGTTGTCTCTATTAGCTTATACTTCTCTTTGGTGTCAAGTTGTGAGAAGTAAAAAACTAAGCATCAAAACTTGAACCAGGTACATATTCAGACCAACCAGTTATTGTCACAGTTATACGCTGTAGATTTGGTTAGCTGAACAATGTATTTTTAGGAGAGCAAGAATCTATGATAATTCTACGAGAGTATGAAATTGGGCTAGTTGGTTTGTGATCACTAATTGCATGGTGAACAGCACAGAATACACGAGAAGACAGATGGAACACATCTGCTTTGTTGTGCAAGTGTTCTGTTGTCTGTGCTGTTCATTGTGCAGTGATATAGTAGTTGTTTGCCTGCAGCCAAAAGAATACTTCATGCCATGGAACTGGAACTCCCATGGCTTCTGGAACTGCCATGGTCTCTTATAAGCTCTTTTTACTTTTGTTTCTTTCAGGACACTTCATGTTTAACGCAGTTGCAGACTTCTTGCTCGCCAAGCCAGTGTTGGACATAGAAAATGTGCCCGACTTCTACAAGATGTTCTATAACTTCAGAGTAGAGGTAAAGGCTACTTTTTGCTTCTTCTACTCTGTTTATTGTTTAGAATCCTCTGCAGCTTTAATGATGCACTCGAAACTGCGTACAATCTTTCATTTAACAGAGCTGAAACACAGCTACGTTTTGGTAAACTAATGCTGAAGGGACGCGGTTATGTTGGCTATTGTGTATTGTTGCAAAAGAGTTCCCAGGAGTGGAGTATCATATTTTCGTGTGTATAAGCCACCTACACGTAGGCTTCCATCCCCAATTACAGCTATACCAAAAAGAGGGGGGTGGGGGTGGAATTAATGCATCACTGCTCAAGTTTTTATTGTTGGCGTATAGCAGATCTTCAGAAACAATTTTGTATGTACAGTCATCACTTCTACCTCCGTTTCTGTCTCTTGAGGCGTGGTTCAGCATTGCGACATTGCTTAGCAAATCTGTAAGCACATTCGCATTCAGATGTGGCTTCACAGTACAGGAGTTTTTGTTTGTAGACGTGGCTTCCCAGTAAAGCTAAAACAATTTTCGTGAAGTGAATGGTTGTCAAGTTTTGCCTACCATGAGGTCGTTAAGGTCTTGCCCTCTCCAGGCCGTGTATAGGCAGTGTCACAACATGCATTCTTATACGTGTTCCACAGCACTACATGAAAAGGAACTGGCACATAGAAGTGATGGTGAACTACATGCGCTGTGGCCTGGACTTCCACATTTCTAAGAAGCGCTATATCTTCAACATCTTGCTCACTTTCTTCATGTCGCCACTATGCCAGAAAAATACCAAGGTGAGTTATTTGCTGGGATGGCTTCATGTGAGCATGAAATGCTAATATATATGAGTATATGATATCTACCATATTTACTCTATTCTAACAAGCACGTCAAAAAAATGTAATGAACAAATTTTGTGCACTTTAAATTCAAGTACAAAACCAAAATGGCAACGGTGGAAGGCTATCATCATTGTCATAAGGAAATTGTACATAATCCCATCCGTAATCAGATGGGATCGTGGTCCATAGTCCAGTTTAATCCACACATGGGTGCAGCGGTAGGAAGGAGCTATTGTGGCTTTGTGCCTGCTCAGTAAGTTATGCTGTGATGGTCGGTGAGGTGCTTAAAGAATGGGGATATTCCAAATACCATAGACGGCACCGATAATGAGCTGCTCTGGGCTGTTGTGATAAAGAGGCTTGCCACAGCAACAAAGTTTTGCCTTGAGTTCATTGTAGCTGAAATGCAATAAATTATAATTTTCCAAGTGATGACAAATAGCCATTACTCTCTTTCCTGCCATGAAAAACTGGTGAGTGAGAAAACAAGGGCATTGCACTTATCATTTCTTGGGAGAATGAATATTGGGACGCAAGTTACAATCGAGGACATTGCATTTTTCATTTTTGGCTGCGAAAATCAGATGTGCCTTACAATAGAAAGCATGTTAGAAATAAATAAATACAGCAAACCTTAGTGAAATTCGTCTAGATTCCAGCAGTTGTTTCACAGTCTCGTCAGTCTGGTCGCATCACTGACCAGGAATGGACGCGCCTATCTTACTGACTTTAATATTGTATTTAAGTTCCATTCGTCACTGGTTATGGCCCTACAAGGAAAAACAGAGGTTTCACTTTTCTGGTCAAGCCGAAAGTTGAACCCACAACTTTTAAGTATTGATTCCATTGCTGCATCAATTAGCTCGTCAGTGCTGGACAAGTTGCTGTTGCTTGCAAATTGTATGGCATGTGTACATTCAAATTTCTTATGGTGTGACCTTCATTTGTTCCTAAACTAATTTCAGTTGGTATTCTATGATTTTGTCTTGTTGCCTATGTAATTTAGCCATATGCAATGCCTTTCTTTGGTCTTTGCTGTCGGCACAGGCTGTTATCATGCATATCTCTGACTTTGTGCTGGACACAGTTCTGTCAGACTGTTCATTCATCAAGATAGCTGTCACATTCTTGTTATCTCTGGCAATACAGCTCAAATGCTAGGTAAACACTATAATTGATGGCTGGCTATTAACCACAGCAACCAATTCAGTGGCCACCGAAACTGCTTATCATTGCCAGTGTTGCCAAGTGCTCTCGTCATTTTGCTGGAAAAAGCATGATCTCTAAGTCTACTTCAGAGTTACTCCTGCTTTGCAACTTTGCATACTGTCATAGCTATGTGATATATTTGCTGGCATGCTCAAGCCCATTGTGCCAGAATAATATAGCTAGTAGTGAACAAGCGGTGTCTATATATCTCACCCTTTTCTCTCTTTTTCTTCCTTTTGAAGGAGCTTATCCTGAAGCTGCTGATTGCAGCTGCCAAAATTCCCAAGGCTGCTCGTATTCTCTGCAGAGAGCAGGGACTTCTGATGTGGTTGCCAGCTGCTTTGGAAAGGTGAGTCTTGTCAATGGGCTTTGCCATAATTCCTGTGCGCCTGCTGTGCTCACGCTGTAAGCCTTTGTTTTATGCCATTAGTGCCATGTTGAAACATACTGTGTACATTTTATGTTTGTTTACTTTATTTATACATATACATACCACAGTAGCCTTTATTACAGGCTGTAGTGGGAAATGCAACACTATGTAAGCATGCAGGCTCACAAGAAATACATGCAATTAACATTTGAAAATAACAAAAGTTTTTAAACTGCTTTCTTATACAGTGAGAACTTCGAAATATACTACATTGTGTCCCAGGTGGTAACAGTCAAGCACTGTATAGGTACTACAGTCATGAGTGAAAACAATCAAGCACTATGCAACGAACCATAGGAACACAGACACACACATGCACAAACAGATACACACACACATCTGCACATGCGCACACACAAATAAACTAAAAGTAAAAAAACCCTTGTTGATACATTCCCATTACATACGTTTTCCCGGCATAAACATTGAAAAAAAAGAATGACCCAATAGAGTTACGCTTATGTTTTACTGGTTCATACGCTCCCAGAAAACACGATTTTTCGGCACCAATGTTCAGTGTGTTGCCAAACTGCGACCGTATGGTATGTTTTCCGGCCACTAGATCCCACTTAAACAAGAAAATTTAGGAGGCGCGCGCAATCGAAAACAATATATAGCTGCCCTCTGTGGTAGCTTCACCGCAATACTCGCCTGCCTGTATCACATGAAAATGCCGGCGCATACTCATTTTCTCACTTCGGTAGCAGCAAATCTTCACAGGGTCGTTGCACGCGGCATTCACAGCTATCACCGCCGATCCAATTGCGATGAGCATCTTCTCCTATATGTTTCGCAGCGCTTGGTGCTGTTGGAAGCGTAGCGCATGCTTTTAAGAGGAAGCTTTAGCTCGAGTGCTCCTATCTAAATACATGTAAAAGGAGAATTCGTTTTTCTCGGCAACCACTGCACCAAATTTGACGAGGTTTGTTGCATTTAAAAGAAAAACTTAAAATCTAGTGACTGTTGGTTTCGAATTTTTGAGTTAGGTCGTCAATCTTTTATTAAAAATTGGCGAAAATCAAAAATTTTCAGAAAACGAAACTATCAAGTTTACAACTCTGTAACTCAACCACTAAAGATTATAAAACAATTCTGTGAATTGCATCTAAAAGTACATCCATAGCGGACAAAATTGATATGTTACACATGAATACAAAAAAATTTAATCATAGGGAGATACAACTTTTGTAAAACCATTGTAACCAACGTAACAAATTCATGTAAGATGTAAAATGACATATTGAATTTGTCCGCTTTGAAAGATCTAATGGATGCCGTTTACAGAACCGCGATATCAGTTCTTGATGCATAGGTATGAATTTGTAAAGTTCGTGCTTCTATTTTTTTCAAACGGTCAAATATTTGAAAATCGTTTTAGGAAAATGCAAGCCCTAAATCGAAATTCCGCTTCCAACAGTCACTAGAATTTAACTTTCTCTTCCAAATGCAACAAATTTCATCAAAATCGGTCCAGGGGTTATCTCATAAAAACGTTTTTGCGTTTTACATGTATTTGAATAGGCCGCGTCGGAGTTGGGCCCGAGCTAAAGCTTCCTCTTAATAGGCGATAACTGAAACGCGTTGCCCTTCCCTGCTGCAGACTGTGATCGTATACATTTTCTGGCCGCTAGATCCCATGTGAAAAAGAAAATATGTGAGGCACGTGCGATCGAGAACAGTACATAGCCGCCCGTCTCTTGTGAAAATGACAGCGCGCACAGTTTATTGTTCCGGTACCAGCAAGTCTCTGCCCAGGCTGTTGCACGCTGCATTCACAGCTATTGCCGCCAAACCTATTGCGATAAGCACCTTCACCTATCTGTTTTACAGCAAGTGGCACATAGTGCCTTTGGTAGCCTACTGTATGCTATTAGAAGGTGGCAATAATCCAAACGTGCTGCCGTTGCTTGCTGCAAGCGGCGCGATGTGGCCGTCACATTTCGCTTCGGCGGCGTCCGGCGTCGCCCACCAACTTGATTTAATTTCAGTTTCCTGTCGCCCTCTTAAGAAGCTACGGAATAGGAAAATAACAAAATGCGTCTTGTGCCGCAACGATCCGTGCGATGCCTCGCATTACGTAGATGTCCACAGTAGTTGAGTCTGTCATATTTTTTTGTTACTCCGGATCATACCTACGTTTTCCCAGTTAGTATGTTTCTTTCTCACAGTTTTTTCCAGAACGTATAAACGAGGTTCTACTGTATATAAATACACATCTTGATGTAAATTTACTTTCAGTGTTCCTGTAATGGTGATAACTTATTATTTGTTCCTTTTCAGGAATAGGGAAGAGGAAGGCATTTCTGAGCTGTTGTTTGAAGCAGTCCATCACATATGGAAGTCCAGCTTTGTGAAAACTTTAAGAGTTAAGGACTTGAAAGCGGCCAGAAGCAGAAAACAAGGCAGCGTGCCTAAAAATGAAGATGCATCAGATGAAAGCGCTGATGAGGAGGACAAAGAAGAAGAGGGCGCTCCGAAAGAAGATGATGAGGCCGCTATCATCCGTGCAAAGCGGGAGAGTCTTCGCTACTATGAATACTTTCCCTATGAATTCCTATTGATGCTGTTCAGCACACGGAAGTACATCATGTAAGTCTGATACTGCTAGAACCTCAAACTTGGCACTACAAAAGCATCATCTGTCTAGTGGAAAATTAAAACAGTGAATGAGGCCTTAAGTGGCACTTTCCCACTTGTTTGGCAAAAGGTGGCGGCTGATTTTCATTTCTGTACTTGTTTTGTGGAAGGAAACGATTTACTAGTAGAGCAGAACGAAACATAATGAGTAATCTTCCGTACGTCAATTTCTCTTGTGCCATAACTACAGCACCACTTATGTCATCGAGTGACATTGGAGATTTGGGTTTCCACAGGCAAACCTTGCAAAATTTCATAGCTCGAATGTGCCTTTATCTTCTAATGCATTGTAGCTTGTATTTCAGCTGTCAGCAGTAGCATGTCTTGATCTATTGTTTCTATGGTCTGTTTAGGTGCTGGTTTATGATTTCATGGTTAGTTTTTTTTTAGTTAGTTCAATAAGGGCATGAACAGCCTGAAAGAGTACAATTCACTTGCTTTTAATGTGATCACAGGATATGATCACATTAAACAGTCTAGGCAATCCTTTTCAGTTTGCAACCTCCTGGCAGTAGGAGAAATGGTACAGGATGTTGCATCACATGAAGTTATCATTGGAGCCAAACTTTAGTTGTGTAAGCCTTCATCTGGTTACAGTTTGAATGAACTTTAAGAGTAGTCACGAAAGCAGCAAATATGCCATGGCAGCTCAGTGGGAGCAGTTGCATTTAATGCTTAAGCAGACATGAATTGGTGCTCAACCCTTTTTTTTTCGACAGGGACTGCCAAAGTCTAGATGCATTCACCAAGTTCAGTGAGCAACTCAGTGACATGCTGTGCTTTGTGCGCTCTCGAGAGGCCAGTGGAAAGAGCAAAGCTGCACAGAACTGTTGCCTGCCCAACAGAGCCATTGTGTTTGAACTGTTCAACTACTGGAAACGGCTTGCAGCTGTGAACAGTGCGGACAGCTGCCAGCAGTCAAGCCAAGCCATTGCCACCATATGTCACCATTGGCAGCCAGACGACATGACGCAGCCTCAGGAATGGCTTGCGGCACTGGACTTTTCACTGCAACATGGTGCGGAGAGCTTGGACTTCAATTCGGACTTGCTTGTGTGGGTGCTCCATTGGTTGGAAGGTCCTAGTGGATCTGATCACGCCACGGAACTGGTGAACTTTCATGGGGGACGCTGCCTCGAAAAGCTTCTGGCGAGGATTCATTGGTCGCTGGGTGAAATTGTGGCCAGTGGTGGTGGGGATGCCAGACCCATTGTGACATCTGTCATTCTGCAGATTGCGAACTTGTTGTTCAGCAAAGCTTCAAAGGTGCTGCCCAAGGACCAGAGTGACTTGTACAGGAAGCAGGTGGTGCTGCTGAGAGTGAATGCATCCATGCCTGGTAAGCATAGCTTGGCAAAAGCAGCCTTCAGTATCATTGCACATTGCAGTGAGTGCACAGTTAAAGGAATTATGACATGTGGGGACTACACTATATTTCCAGGAATCTTGATGCTGAAAGGTATTATATGTTAGTTGACGTTGTTCGATCCTGTAGTAGTTAATGTGCTGTATTCACTCAAATATAATATGACAAACCTTGAATCCTCGGGAAATGAAGAAAAAGGTATGTTGAGATTATACAAGGCAAATGAACAATGTGTAAACACAGTTCCTTTAGTACAATGTTACAAATGTTCTGTTACCATGGTACGACCCTGCTTGAGACTATATGCACCTAGGCCTGCACATACATTGTGGCAGACTGCTCCAAGCCAAACCATGTTTAAAAACAAAAGCACTATGTGCTACATCTAGGGTCCCAATGTGCACATGCTGTGGCACCTGTGTTTGTGCAGTAAAGCCGAATGTATGCACATCACTGTTGTAAACTGGGCCATTCAACCCAAAGTAAATAAGTGAGCTTTCGTATTGTAATTGGACCCCTTTTAGTATCTCTGTTGTGGTTTAGTGGCCATAGCATTCTGTTGCTCAGCGCGGCGTTGCTGGTACCATTCCTGGCCATTCTCTGATAAAAAAGGAATGTAAAAAAGGCTTATGTTTAAAGCTCTGCGTGGCATGTTAAATGGTAGAAATTAATTCCATTCTCCTGTACTGCGGCACCTCATAGCCACAGTGTTGGGTTAAAATATTGAAACCCCATCAATCAATCACATCTGAGGTGTCCAATACCACAGGGTGAAAGTTCATGGTTTTCCTGCTTCAGTGATCATCCAACCCTCATCCATCACCAGCACTGTGCATGTAACACTATGTAAAAAAGGCTTATGTTTAAAGCTCTGCGTGGCATGTTAAATGGTGGAAATTAATTCCATTCTCCTGTACTGTGGCACCTCATAGCCACAGTGTTGGGTTAAAATATTGAAACCCCATCAATCAATCACATCTGAAGTGTCCAATACCACAGGGTGAAAGTTCATGGTTTTCCTGCTTCAGTGATCGTCCAACCCTCATCCATCACCAGCACTGTGCATGTAACACTGGATGTTTGTTTGGAGCATGATTGCTTGTATTACATAACAGGAAGTGCTTTTGCAAGTTGGTAACGTCTTGAAAAATAACGGCTTATGCTCGTGCAAATATAGTAATTGTACTAGTAGCCTGCAAGCTTATTTTAATGTCAACTGAAATTCGAACATGCCTGCATGGTGTTTCCAGTGCCTTTCAAAATCTTTAGCTTCTCTAGCGTGCTTGTGCGGACTATAGGATTAGTACAGTAGAAACTCGTTCATAAGTTCTGAAAAAAAAAAGAAAAAAAGGAGAAGAACGCAAGAAAAAAGAAAGTACGATCCGAAGTCAATAAAAAATGTGACAGACTCAACTGTAGGGGACATCTGCGTAAAGCGAAGCGCAGCGCGAATCGTTGCGGCATGAGACACGTTTTGTCGACACGTTTTTGAGTTTTGTTGTTTTTATATTGCGTGGCGTTTTGAGACGGCGACGGGAAACAAACAAAACCGAGCTAGTGGGCAACGCTGGCTGCCGCCGGAGCAAAACGTGACGCGACGCGTTTGGGTCATCGCCTACCAAAAGCGTGCAGTACGCTTCCAACGTCACTACGCACCACGCGCTATAAAACAGGTGAAGATGCTTATCGAAACAGGGTTGGCGGCGATAGCTGTGAATACGGCGTGCGAAGACCCGGCAGATTTGCCGGTACCGGAATAACCGAGTGAGCGGCCGCCGTTTTCACGTGACACAGGCGGGCGAGTATTGCGGAGAAGCTGATGCGGTAGGCAGTTACTGTTCTCCATCGCCCGCGTCTCGCGCCTTGTCTTGTTTACACGGGATCTAGCGGCCGCAAAACGTATCGTGCGCCCGCAGTCTGCACCGGGGAACGGTGGTGCGTTTGGATTATCGCCTACCAAAAGCGTGCAGTACGCTTCCAACGGCAGCACGCGATGTGAAACAGATATGTGAAGGGGATGCGTGAGACGACATGGGAGGTGATTGGCTGGTATCGGAATAACGAACTGATGAGTGTGCGCCGGCGTTTTCACGTGAGACGGGCGGTAGAGTATTGCGGTGAAGCTGCCGCGCCGGCCGCCTACTGCTCTCGATCGTGCGCGCCTCCCGCATTTGTTTGCTTACGTAGGATCTACTGGCCGGAAAACGTATCATACGATCGCAGTTTGGCGGTGTAGTGAACTTTGGTGCCGAAAGATTGTGTTTGCGGGGAACGCATGAACTGGTAAACAATAAGCGTAGCGCTATTGGGCAATTTTTTTTCTTTTTTTGTTCTCGATCGTGAGCGATCGAAAATCCTACGTAAGGGGATCGTATCAACGAAGTCCTACTTTCATTTGTTAGTGTACAAATCTAATGTCGTCAGTCTGCTTGTGCCAAATGTAGGACAGAGCTAGGCCGAATACAACTTTCTGTCTGTTCATAATGGTCATAAAAAAAAAGTGCTTCTATATTGTCTTTCTAGGTGGAGTACTATATTCTTTACTACACTCCAGAAATGACTGCAAGGCATTTGAGTGATTTTATGTAGTTGTGGTTTGGTTATTGTGCATGGTACCTTCAGATATGCTGGTTTCCTTTATGTAATGCTATTCTATGTGGACATGCCTTCGATCCCCTCTTGCCCCTCACCATTTTTTTGCTTTCTTCTCTCATTTTAAGACTAAATTAGGGGTTTTTCAGCAATGACTATCTCCAACCAAATAAGTGATAAATTGTGCTACCCAATTAATACATAGCAGTGTCAGACATCAGCATTTGAATGATAATTGCTTATATATTACTGCAGTTATTTTTCACTAATGAATTTTCTAGATAAGTACCTTGGCACATATATTGTAATTGTGTTGAATAAGTGCCCTGCCATGTCAGCAATGCAAGACTCCTGTACTGATGGCCAGTTGCGAGAACAAATATGTAGAAACTGGTAGTATTATTCAAGTTCCTGTTGAGCCCTGACTTCATTTTTTGGAACTGCAACATGTGCCCTAAAGTACTCAATTAAAATGTTTATTAGTAAAAACTTTTTGTCTTAAAGATAAGCTGCTAAGCATGACATCGAGAGGATGTGAGCATAAAAATAGTTTTGCCTGAATTTTTTTGGCGAACAAGGTAATAGAAACACTAGTTTTTTTTTCGAAAACTATGTACCTGGCAAAGATCGTTTGGAGCAGCAAAGAACAAAAAGCAAAGTGTCAATGTGTGCCTGTTTGTTTACAAATGTACAGCTTGGCACAAATTCTGATGTCTGTCCTTGCTATAAATTCTGGTCATCCTAAACTATTTTGACTCGTATATGCTATTTTCACTGCAGTAGCTGCATATTTGTATTAATCAGTATTTTTTAAAAGACATGCCTTGGGTTTCAAAACATGAAGCTGGTACTTCATGAATAAAGTTAATCTGCCACACTTGTGTAAATAACTTGTCTATTTCTCTCTTTACAGAACTGGACAGAGCCTTGGGAACCTCCGTTTTGTTCAATGAACTGCTCTTGAGAGTGAACAAAGCACCTTGATGGGACTGTACAGATATTTTACTAAGTTGCTGCAAACTGAGCATAAACTGTAATAAATGATCCTATTGTTTTACACATCGAACTTTTGTTCAAGCATTTTTCTTCTGTTTATTTCTTAATCACATCACAATTCTTTGACCAGGTAAACTCAAAGAATGCTACGTGCTTGTTGTACTATATATCCTTGCACTGTTAGCTCATAGTGAACCTTTTAGTGAAGTCAAAACTATAAAATTTTCTTAAAGGGGCCCTGAAACACTTTTTTAACATATAAAGAAAATGTTGCTGATCTGTAGTACAGGCTCTTGTGAACATGTGAGCCAAATGTTATTGCACTGCATGCATGAGGGAATTCACAACCTCATGTCAAAAACTAAAAAGTTGCTTGCTCTTGCCTCTGCACTGTCATGCAGAGTCATTGCATGCAGTGATGTCCACCAACAGCTATTGATGGATTTCATGATCACGAGAACATTCTCGGTAATGCTATTATTGCTAATTTTGAGTTAGGTAATATATTTGGGCTATCTCAAAGATACAGAAAAATAAGTTCATCTTTGCACTGCCAGTCTAAACATGACAGTTGAGCATAGCTGTGCCTTCTGCGTGTGGCCTCCAAGATAGCAACAGCGCACTGCGTGGCAAAATGTACTGTGGGTGCCATGGGGTGCTGCGCTGAGCCCTTTTGTCGCCGAGACACTCAATTTTTAGGTGCGGCTTCGCCTCCTTCCCCATGTAGCTTCCAACATGCCAGTGGAGACAAAAGGAGATAGAAAGCTCCTTATTGGTGCAATGACTATTTCTATACTTGAAGGATTAAAAAAAAAAAAAAATTAGCTGCAGGAGATCTGTGAGGCTGTGTACTTAGATAGTGAAGTCACTTTAGGATTAGAAAAATGTTTCAGGGCCCCTTTACGTGAAACTTACGGCGAGTCGCTCTAGCCTGTATGGATTTTCTGCTGGTAGTTACGGCACCAGATAAATCTGTCTCGTGAAATGTGGTTCTAGAGATGCACCATGCGCTCCAGATGAAACATTCTTCTGCCTCCTTACGATTCCATTGATTCATAGCTACAGGGAAGCAATAGAAAATTCATGTTCATTCAGGTCCCAAAGAATGCTCATGAAATCTGCACAGGAACAAAGTTCTATTCATGATTGTCGCTTTCATTGAATTGTCATCAATATCAGCATCAGCACTCCTGGTACCAACAAGCGACCACGTATTGCCACAATGCCAACGCACTTCATACGAATCGACGATTTCACAGACATTTCTTGTTGCCACGCGCTCATAGAATTCCAAACAGCACCACTTTGTTTTTAATTCACAGTTCCTGTTCAAGGCGGAACTTTCCACGCATGCTTTTAGGCAGTGGTACGATTCCCGGGCAAGGGACTTGTCCTGGCACCTCGCAGATGCAAAACTTGTCGTAATGTCTGCCGAAGTTGGCCGGCGTGTCTTTCTTCTCTCGCATCAGTGCTTCCCTCTGTAGCTGCTCAGTCGTCTTGCCCAGCGTCACAAGCATTTGGTTTAGGATCTCTTCCTTGCTCTTTCCGTCTACGTCCATGATGACCTCTTTGCCGTCTTCCAGCCAGAACCTGGCGAACGGCGTCGGCGTCATGTTCTTGAATATAGCGACCTGCACGTCAGGATTTTTGTACTGAACCTGAGGCAGAAACCAGAAGACGAAATCTTTCATGCCTTCGTGCCGATCCCTGGCTCTTCCGGCAGTGTTGAAATTAAGGCTCATGATTTTCACTCGGTCCTTGAACACCAGGCGACCTTTCTCGAGATACTGCAGAGTCCTCCGAACGGGAGCAGGTCCTCGCATGAAAGACATTTTGCCTGCCTGCTCGCGTAGCTTTTCTCACTTTTCAATGAAGGTTACAGTTCGGAAAGAAATTAACGATAACCTTGCACACTACGCGACACGGGCACAAGCAATTTAACGTTGGTAACAAGCACGCCTCTCAAACGTACGTAACACATGGATGGAAAATGATGTGAAATCTGGCTTGGCTTAACTTAGTTTCTGGCTTCAAACTGGATTGACTAGGCTTCAAGGTTGGGCGAACTAGTGGGCGAACGTGTCATGTTCTAGACGTTTTGAACACAACCTAAGCTTTTGAAGCATGGCCTTCGAGATAAGCTTACGTTACTACGAGGATTCAGACCCACTTAATTTTTATGTTTGAGCTTGCTTCTAGCAATGATTAGACCTTCTAAAAAGACGTCAATTTTCTTGGTTCAAATATAAGACCCAAATATAAACATACCAACGCCAAGGCAAGCGCTGGAAGTCGTGCACCATAGAGAAACGCCCCCATAGAGTTTCTCACTGAGAAACTCAACCACTAGGGCTGTTCGCTCCGTTAGGCCGCTAGGTGGAGCATAGTCTGAAGCGGTGCGCAAAAAAAGTAGCGAGAAGACAGCGCAATTTGTTGGGTTGTTTTGCAGTTGTTGAGGTGTGCGTGTGTTCGCTGGTTTGAATGTAATGGTTTGCGTGAATAGCTGAACTCTCAGCGAAGTATTGACGTTGTTAGAAATTAATGCAAGTATGCATTTACGTGAGTTTTCGGCCGTTGGCCTCATTCTTTCGGTCTTCGGTGCGCTCGCCGCAGCGGGAAATGACCAAAACGTCTGCACGGACAGCATAGGAACCGTGAACGGGCCCGTCATGTTCAGGTAAATTGCCAGTCGGCGTGTGCTTTCTATAATTCCGTTGCGACCTTCCAAGGTGGCTGCTGCTTTTACGAGCTGCTCGGGCGGTTGTCAAGGTTTCTCGGGCTCACGCCCATTTGAACAACACTTGTAAGTACGGAACGGGCTGCAGGGTTGGATGTGTGTCCGTGACTCATGCAATCTCATCACGAGCGCGTGCGTTTCATTGAATTCGCGGCGTCATGCGATTGCCCAACGTTTGCGCGTGACACGTTTCACTGTTATAAGTGTTAAGCGTTTTCTTCTGCTTAGTTTATATGACTGTCCCATTTCACATTTATTACTTGCATGTGAACGAAGGCATGGTTTCTTTTTCGCCGCGAAACGCGCACATTAGCTGCGCTCACTTCCGTTTCGTGGCGACTAAAACAAGGTGAAGCATACCTGCGCACGTAGCGCACATTTAGCGCTTTGTTAATGTGCAACTCGCTCCGGTTACAATTTAAAAAAAAGCATGACTAAAGCGCGAAAGCCTCGCACATGCCAAACTCGGAACATCGCGTGTCTGCGCTGTGGTGTCAGCAGGCTCGCGACACGAAACCTCTGTTATGTCACCTGTTGGGCGTATTGTCGCGAACTGTGGAACCGTCAGGGAAATTTTGTGATTCACAGTTGCGGTCGTTTCGTCGTTCACTTCGCAATTATCACGTCAGCGTCTCAGCATCCGGACTCGTGGCAATAGCCGGCCGGATGATGTCATTTGCTTCATTCGCCGCGGCTCGGTATTTTTTTCTGTGGTCTTGTTGCAATTAGCACGCTTAGCATTTCGGGCCACTGACTTGACTTAAAGTAGGAAAAGCCTAATTCATTCTTCGTGGGCCGCCTATCATTAATGCCGTGCGCACAGTTTCACATTGACGTCTGCTATTCTCTCTTCGTCTTCATGCAGTGTTGCACAAACCCTTCCTGGTGGTGAAAGTTTGACGCTTTTGCTCCCGCCGCTCCACTCACGCGCCCGTGGTTCGGGGTATCGCCCCACTGGATGTTCCTATCGCTGTACTGTCACTTTGTTATCTGTGTTGACAGGGGACGTGTCTACACAGCGTGGGAGAAGCTGCGGACTTTGTCCTCCCCTATCTCTTCAGAACGCTGTTTAGCCGGCTTAATCATGGGCCTAATAACTTCAGCAATGAAAGCTTCATCCGGTAATTGTTTAGCTTCTGCATCGGCAACAGCAGTTTCATTGAAAACTATCACGCGATAAGGGATCCTCAATCAAGTGACTCCGAAGAGCGCTTAAATTATACCATTGTGAGGTACACACAGATAGCACGCAACCGGAATATTTCACGAGATGGCACGTGACAAAGAGCTACTGCTCATTATTCTTATTGAGCAGTTTTTCCAGGCTTGTATACAATATACATCATTGTGCGCATAATACAGTTTGATTTCCATTTTCCAGCTGTCCTGTCAGTTCATTATAAAGCTTAAGGGTTCTTGACATTCTGTGGATAAATTCCATTGTGACCTCTCCTGCGTCCTGATCCTTCAGAAGAGTTAAAATGCTAGATTAAAATGTCATCACATGCAGCTAAATTCCGTTTGCTGACAAGATACAAAGCTGTGCAGGGACATTCTTTTTTTTGGGCGTGTATCCTGTTGTCAGTTTCTAGCAGCTAGGGGATGTACTGAATCATCTTTCGTACAAAACAGTTCAGTTACTGAGTGCTTGGCACATTTGCATTGCTACAACGTACATACAGTAGCAAATCTTCTCAAGTAACAGCGCAACCTTTCATATTGTTGTTGCCTTGCTGTTTCACATGAGCATATTGCATTGTAGATTTAAAAAAATTATTTTATACTAAAATTTCTGCTTTGACAAGTCCTCCCCCCCCCCCCCTCTCAATGCTGCTGCTTGCCATGAAGTAAATCCTGCTGTCAGAAGTATTTCCTTGTTTGATAATGTATGAACTGTTAAATAGCGCATGTCAATAATACATTTCCTTAATGAACAATGAAATTTCCTCCGTAGTTGAAAAAAAACTTGCAAAAGCTTTTTACAATACAGTAAACCAAGGCACATTAAAGCAGCACTTTCTTT